>NC_044980.1:69101015-69415515 GCF_008728515.1 Papio anubis | reverse complement strand
TTTCTCATAATCACTTATTTTATGTTTCTGTCTATCCTAATAAACCATAAATGTTATACAGGCAGGAAGTATCAGCTAACTCACTGCCCAGCCAGAGCACAGCTCAGTCCCTGGCACCGTGTAAGTCACTCTTACTACTTCTTGTATGACACTAATTTAAATAACATAATTGTTTGAAAAATGAGGCATGATCAGGTTACTATACAACACAGGAAGAAAGTAGAGGACTGGCACCTTTAAAATGTAACTCTAGACCTGCATCTTGGCTTCTATCCTGTTCTATTAGCTTGAGGGGTATGTGATGCTCCAAAAAACCCACCCCCAGAAGATTAGCTCAGAAATAGACCAGCCTGGGCTGAGCATGGTGACTCATGCCTGTAATCCCAGAACTTGGGGAAGCCAAGGTGGGTGGATCACGTGAGGTCAGGAGTTTGAGACCAGCCTGGCCAACATAGTAAAATCCCGTCTCTACTCAAAACACAAAAATTAGCCTGGCGTGGTGGTACATGCCTGTAATCCCAGCTATTTGGGACGCTGAGGCATGAGAATTGTTTGAACCCGGGAGGGAGAGGATGCAGTGAGCTGAGATCGCACCACTGAACTTCAGCCTGGGAGACAGAGCAAGACTCCATCTCAAAAAAAAAAAAAAAAAGAAAGACAGAAAGAAATAGACCAATCTGAATTCCATTAAAGTCATAAATCTTTTCTAATGTCATTGAATTTCCTTAATTTGATTATTATCTATAATAATTAACTATATTAGAAATATAGCTAATTCCATTTGGGAGATAATACAAGCTTAAGCAGCTCAACCCAACATGAATATGCCTACTCTTAATTTCTACTAAAATCATTATAAAAAGACCATTTGGAATCACCACACATTCCAGGAACTGCTGCCACTGAGGAGATTGTCTGAGCAATAAGAGGAACAAAAAACAGTAAGACTGGCATTCTTTTTTTTTTTTTTTTTTGATACAGAGTCTCGCTCTGTCGCCAGGCTAGAGTGCAGTGGTGCACTCTTGGCTCACTGCAACCTCTGCCTCCAGGTTCAAGCAATTCTTCTGCCTCAGCCTCCCGAGTAGCTGAGACTACAGGCACGCACTACCATGCTCCGCTAATTTTTGTATTTTTAGTAGAGCTAGTGTTTCACCATGTTGGCAGGATGGTCTCGATCTCTAGACCTCGTGATCCACCCGGCTCGGTCTCCCAAAGTGTTGGGAGGCATGAGCCACCGTGCCCGGCCAAGACTGGCATTCTTAAATTTCTCTCGCAACTACAAAGCATGCCAAACAGCCTAGTGCCCATCTGTGCCCAGGCCAACCTACTGTACCAATTCATATAATAAAACACTAGGAAAGCAAAGTTCAGTAACAGTCCCAGGAAGAAAAATGTTTACCAAATTAAATTACACTTTATATTTTATATTAAAATATGAAACATATTTTATATTTTTTATATTTATAAAGTAACCAAATTAAATTTAATGTATTTTAGAAGTTAAAATCTCACTTAGCAATTCATATCATAAGAGCGATATAGGAAAACATAATACATCTAAAAATTTAAACAGCATAGAACTATAGAATGAGAAGTGGGTTCTCCTTCCTATTACCTACCCAAGTCCTACTCTCATTTACAGCAGAAATCCCCACTAACAGTTTAATGTAATTTTTAAGACTATTTCCTGAATTTTTACATATATATGTACATGTTAAGTTAAAATACTCATGAATCATCGCATACATGTTTTTCTGTAAATAATTTTTTTACTTAACAGATCTGGGACATATTCTTATATAATTACATATAGAGCTACCTCATTCTTTTAAGAGTCTGCATCATATTCCTAATGTAAATATTTTATTTATAATTTATTTGAACTACTCCCCATTTGCTAGGCATTTAGGTTAACTTGAATTTTTCTACTCAACGCAATTATTTTCATTAATTCTCACAATATACACAGTTCATGTTTTTCCCCCATTTACAATTAACTCATTCTTGACACAGCTTTGCTGACTTCTACTCAAGCTCATCTTTCATTGAATTAGCACCATGGTGGAACATGAAATGGTTTACGTGCTTTTTCTGTTTAAGTGGTTGTGAATTTTTTTATTCCTTCCACTGAGAGGCAGGTCCCCTCTCCTTGAATCTGGGGAGACTTGCAATAGCTTCTACCAATAAAGAGTAGCAGAAATGCTGTTATCTGACTTCCAAAGCTAAGTTATAAAAATCCACGCAGCTTCCACGTGGTCTCTTGGAACATTTGTTCTGTGGAGACGCTCACTCTGGGAACCCTCCCACTTGGGAAGCCAGCCGCCATGCTGCAAGAAGCCTGAGCTCCATGAAGTGTCAACTCGCAGATGCTCTGGTAAACAGCCCCCGCTGAGTCCAGCCTTCAAGTCATCCCACCCCACCTATCAGGCATATAGGTGGAGAAGCTTCCAGATGATTCCCAGCTGAAGCTCGTTAATTGGTCCAGTAAATGGAGCAGAGACAGGCCATTCCCACTGTGTCCTGTCTGGATTCCTGACCCAAAGAATCTGTGCAAATAAGATGGTGGTGGTTTTATTCCACGAAGTTTTGAGGTGTAACATAGAGCTCAGTTACACAGAACACTATGCAACTGGAACCACGTATCTAGGTCTGCCTGGCTAATTCAGGCAGGTAACATTTTTCACACCTAAAATCCTATTACTTCCAGCTATAAAGACAAGTCCAAGGATTCTGAGGCTGCACTAGGACCTCAAATCAGTCTTTAAATCACTGGAACTCCTGTCCCCACCCACAGGCTAGAGGTATCTACTCTCTCTACCTAGATGGATGCTGTGAGAAAACTAAAAAAATGTCCTAAATCCTAAACAAATGAAACAGTCGTGTGTGTGTGTGTGCATGCGCGCATGTGTGTGTCTCCTTTTCATTCCCCTGGAAGACAAACGCAAATCTTTAGTGAACTTGGGATTGAAGGTTTGGGCAGGATCTCTGGACTTCAGTTCTCCCACAAAGACTTTCATAAGTTGATGTTCTTCTAATTTCAAAGAATTATGAATAGCACAAGTTTACTTTAACACCCTTCATTAAGGTGATGGGAATGTTAATTAATTTTAACATATATATATATTTTAAAAGAGAAAAACAGGAATAAAAACTAAAAAGAAAAATGCCTTAAGTATACAAAATGATTATATTTGGGTAGTAAGGTCAAAAAGTATCTGTAAGAGAAAACATATATGACCCACTTCTCCATGGACGGAATTGCTTTTCATTTCAGATGTTTTTCTAGGAAAGCAATGTACTTCTAGAATTTTTTTTTTTTTTTGAGACAGAGTCTCGCTCTGTCACCCACTGAAACCTCTGTCTCCCAGGTTCAGGTGATTCTCCTGCTTCGGTCTCCAGAGTAGCTGTGACTACAGGCATGTGCCACCATGCCTGGCTAATTTATGTATTTTTAGCAGAGGTGGTATTTCACCATGTTGGCCAGCCTGGTCTCGAACTCCTGACCTCAGGTGATCTGCCTGCCTTGGCCTCCCAAAGTGCTGGGATTACAGACGTGAGCCACCATACCTGGCCGAGAAACTTTTTTTTTTTAAAGTTGGTTTAATAAGCAATGGAAGGACGCTGCCCACTTACAGATTAAGATTCAGGGTAGTCATGGTGATTCACTCCTGTAATCCCAGCACTTTGGGAGGCTGAGACGGGTGGATCACTTGAGGTCACGAGTTTGAGACCAACCTGACCAAAATGGTGAAACTCCATCTCTACTTAAAAAATACAAAATTAGCTGGGCGTGGTGGCGCACACCTGTAATCCCAGCTACTTGGGAAGCTGAGGCAGGAGAATCGCTTGAACTCAGGAGGTGGAGGTTGCAGTGAGCCGAGATCACGCCATTGTACTCCAGGTAACAAGAGCAGAATTCCATCTCAAAAAAAAAAAAAAAAAAAAAAAAGAGATTCAAAGCAAAGTCCTGGCACAGAACAGTGGGTTCCAGGGCTCCCCATCTTCCTTTGCATTACCAGATTTAAACGTTTTACTCACTTCACTTGGTGCCTGATACCACACCCTACTCCTTCTCCCTTCCCAGGTACCCAGCAGACCCACAGCAACAAAGCCTTCAGGGTAACAAGGGCAGCACTGAGCTAGGAAAGAAGGTGTCTGGCTGCCCATCGCCCTGCAGAGCTGGACAAGCAGAAAGGCAGGCCAAAGCCCTTTTGAGGGGCTAGTTCTCCTCTGTGAGTCTCTGCTCAAACCACACCCAGGGAGCCACCAAATAGCTCAGAGTCTAACAGTTCAAGCTGCTGCCTCTCTGGGGCTGCTTTGTCCCTTCAGTGCCCATTCAGGGGGTGCAGCCATCTGTCTCAGGCTGTCCTGTTAAACTGCTCCCCTCAGTGCCAGGTAAGGCGCTGCAGGCATTGGTCCTCCCACTACTTGACAGTCTGCAAGGCTGCAGACGGGCTCCGGGGCTCACCTCCAGTGCACAGAAGGGTCTGCGAGCAGCCCTGCACACGACAGATTGCCGAAAGCTTACACTGCCCCCGTGCAGAGCCTTTCATCAACCTCCTGGACGTATGTGCCAACTTTTCTTTTACTGTCAAGAACTGGTCCATAGCAGAACCTCACTACTAACTGTGGCCTGGAGACCTGCAGTGCCGGCATCACCTGGGAGCTTGTTACACACGCAGAGTCTCGGGGCCCAGCCCAGACTTGCGGGAACCGAATCTGCAATTTCACCAAATCCTCAAATGACACATGCGTATTCAAGTATGGGAAGCATGGTTCTAGAGAACCCCCATTTAAAATGGAACGTTTCTGTCAGGATAAAACCTAGGATGCTAGTCACAGTAGAAATTTTGAAAAAATAGTTTTAAGTTGTGGGAACAAGCATAATCCTATTCCCGGCAGAAAGACCTCATTATTCATGCACTCTTGAAAGGGGAGGAGGGAGAGCTCAGCTCACTTTATTTCAAAGCCAAATCCAAGAGCATGAAAGTGAGGGTATTTCATTTTAAATCACCACCCACCGTCACAACACTAATTGGTCCAGTAAATGGTATTATAAAAGCTTAAGGTGGGAGCTTGGCCAGGCAACACACAGCTGCACAAAAAGAAATGTCCAGAAAACAATTTTGTTTCTTTACTTATAACAGTGATTCTTAACCGGGGACATGTGACAATGTCTGGAAACATTTTGTGTTGTCACAAGTGAAGGGGACTGCAACTGGAATTGAGTGTGTCAGGGATGATGCTAAACATCCTACAATGCACAAGTCAGCACCCCACAAGCAAGAATTGTCCAATCCTAAACATCAGCAGTGCTGAGGCTGAGAAACCCTGACCTACAGGATTAACTGTAATGGTATTTTCTCTTCTCTCTCAGTGCCCACCACCCATTATGTACTGATCACTCCACTATGCAACTCATTTTTCAGTGAAGTCCTGCATACACACACACACACACGCACACACGCACACACGCACACACACACACACACACACACACCCTCCATGGTTTTCCCCCGCTTGGCTCAGAGAAGAGCCTGCCATTGAGTGTGTGACAGCCAGGGATGGAGGGGCAGGGGCCCTGTCCTTTCATCAAGAAGGGCCCCTACTTGTCCTTCCTCATTACCCATGCAGCACAGGCCTTAGGTTACCTATTATAAAATCATGGACTGTGAGAGCTGGAAGGGGCCTTAGTGATCCTCTCGTCCAGCGTCCTTCGTGTATTAAAGGGGCTGCTTCCCAGCAGACCCGGCACATAGACCAGTTCCTTTACAACACAAAGCAAAAGGAGCCAGGACTCATAAGAAATGCAAAGAAAAGGAACAATGGCACAAGCCCCAGTGTTTGAAGAGCCTGAGCAACTGTTGAATGGTGACGTTCTATTTTTAGCTCAACTTTCCTGAAAAGGAACCCAGCTTCCCCTTTTCTGGAATGCTGTGGCATCCTCTCCAACTGTTTGGTTTCCCTTCTGCTCCAAAGGTTGCTGTAAAGACTGTGCAGGAAAGTGAATGTCATTGCACAGACCCATCCTTATGGACAGGGTGACCATAAGTCCTGACTTGCCCAGGGTTGGCACAATTTATACGGTTGCCTTAGAAAAACTAACAGAATCCCCCTTTCCTAGGTGTCTAGGTTTGGATGATGATTTATACTGTAACCTTTCTTCTGGGGCACACTGTTCCCAGGGAGAACAAAGCTCCAGGCCTGGCATGCTTTTGCAGAGCACATTAAGCCACAGACCTTAACGTGAAACTGATGTGCAATTATGTCTAATTTGGCCCTTGCTGGTGATGTGCCAGCTGACCGAAATTCTGCTCACTGAAAATGACTGGATGCCGATGAAGGGAAACCCAGAACTGCGCAAATACATTCTAATCCTGTTGACTTGAGAGCATCAAGACTGAGGATACTGGCACAGACCATGGGAAAACCTGCTCTGAAACTGATCCATGAAGTTAGTACCCAAGAATTTCCACTTCAGACTGAGTCTATCCTCCAGTTTCTAACCCCAATACGCACAAACAACTCACATTTCTGTGTGGTACGCACGCACTGACTCATGAGGCACAAGTGGTGTTATGGAGCTCAGAGGCTCAGGTAAAACATAACTGAAAAGCAAGGCCAGCAAAATGATCACTGGCCATTCATCCCATCAACACTGCCTACCTGGGACCTACTAGCCCACATTAGTCAAGTCCAAGCAGATGAGAACTTCATCTCTCATAATCAGAAAGAGTAATATGAGAACTAATGTGGGTTTTTTTATTCTTTTGCTTATAATACTTACAAGTCTCTCTGGGAAAAATGAAGACTACAGAACAGGAAACATCATTCTATCTAAAACAACTGTTAACAATTTGACACATTTCCTTCCAGTCCTTTCCCTGTACTATTTAGGTTCTAACTTCCCTACAGTGTATCTTGCCTTTTTGCTTCATGAATAAGCGTTTCTCCATGTCATTATAAACCAATCAGTTTATTTTAAGTTGGGTCCGTGGTTCTCCAATGGCAACATTAACAGCTGTTTGCTATTCAGACTTCCAAAGTTTATGTATAACAGAAGGTAGTAAATAAAGAGGATGGAGAAGAAAAAGGAAATCAAGCAATAAAATTTTAATGAAGAATCTCTCTCCCAGAATAGTGGTCACCAGTGTTATGAGTGTTGAACTGATCCTCAGTCCTGCTGGAACCACTAGAGAGGGCAGCCCCCCGACTTAACTGAGCTAGCATAGTCTCCAGATGGATTAAGCGAATGCAGGGGAAGAAACAGCAAGAAAGGCAGGGGGTTAGAGTCCTGCAAGAGATAAAGAAAGCTGACAAGGCAGGAGCAGGAAAGGTCTGACTGTGGATGCCTCTCAGTGTCTCCAGAATCCTTGCTTTCCATGGCAGTGCAGACCCTCCATGTGCTGTGCTCTCCTTTCCCTAATCAATCCTACATGCATGCACGCATTAAGGCCAGGCCTGGGCACAGCCTGTCTCCTCTTCACAGAATGCTTCCTCCTCCTCTCACTGGGCACTCTCTCTGTGAGAGTGCTTTATATTTGCTGTTCCATTTTGTCCTAATAATGCCATCAGGCAGGTACTACAATTTCATTACTTCAGGTCACAGGAGAGGAAACCAGAGCTAAGCGTTAGCAAATGACAGAGCCAGAGCCCAGCTCTGGGCCACTGGGCCATGTCGCCTATCAGAAAATCAGCTCCCTGAGGACAGAGAGGAGCCCAACCACTCGCTTGTCCAATGAACACTTTATATCTCATGTTCTTCCTAAAAATATTTGAGGAGGTTTACAAAAATAGATCTGTTAGGGCCAGGCATGGTGGCTCACACCTGTAATACCAGCATTTTGGGAGGCCTAGGCAGGTGGATCACCTGAGGTCAGGAGTTCGAGACCAGCCTGACCAACACGGTGAAACCCCACCTCTACTAAAAATACAAAATTGGCCAGTTGTGTTGGCACATGCCTGTAATCCCAACTACTTAGGAGGCTGAGGCAGGAGAATCACTTGAACCATGGAGGCGGAGGTTGTAGTGAGCCAAGATCGTGCCATTGCACTCCAGCCTGGGCAACAAGCAAAGCTTTGTCTTAAAAAAAAAAAAAAAAAAAAAAGAAAGAAATCTGTTAGGGAAAAAAAGGTTTATAAATAAAAGAAATTTTAAAATTGAGTAAAGGGAAAATAAAAGTAGACAAGGACAATGAAGGCAGAGGGGGATAAACACACTGAAAACAGTGTTTAAGCCCCTCACGAATTCTACAGCTCAGTCCCAAATTTGGGTCTCTGTTTTTGATTACCCAAGGCAAAAACCAGAAAGTGGATATTCATAACTGAGTTATGGATTTATCTCAGAAAGTCCTGTTGCTATAGAAATTATGTTAAGAACAATATATATCTCTGCCATCCTGCCTGATTAAAGAGCTTCTAAATGAGCCTATTTTCTGTTTAACTGTTGGCTAAATCTACAGGTGCTACAATATAAACGTGGTAGAAAATTGCTCTATAAAGGATTCCATGCTTCCCCCATCCCTATCCAGAATGTGCTGAATACACTTTAAATCACCGAGAGACAGTGTAAATTATCATTATGAGTTACTTTCTTCTGAACAGTGATACTCTTACTGTGCTGTCTCTCACTAGGTCAGTGCCCACCATGGCTTCATGTGCCTTTTGATACTTCTAAATCCTTTCTTGCATATCTGCTACTTCTGCACTCTTCCCACTCTTTCTTCTTCATCTGTTTTTGTGATGACTTCTCAGCTTTAATGATGACCAAGCACTATTTTTCTTTTTTTGAGATGAAGTCTTGCTCTATTGCCCAGGTTAGAGTGCAGTGGCACGATCTCAGCTCACTGCAACCTCTACCTCCTAAGTTCAAGCAATTCTCCTGCCTCAGCCTCCTGAGTAGCTGGGATTACAGGCACCCACCACTGCACCTGACTAATTTTTGTATTTTTAGTAGAAATGAGGTTTCACCACCTTGGCCAAGTTGGTCTCGAACTCCTGAACTCGTGATCCACCCACCTAGGCCTCCCAAAGTGCTGGGATTACAGGCATGAGCCACCGAACCCGGCCGACCAAACACCATTTTAACAGCAGGTACCAGCCAACCCCAATAACTCACAGCTTCTTCCCTGGCAATGTACATCGCTGTTCATGATTAGACAGTCACTGTGCCAAAAAATTTAGAATGTCTAAAATTTTCCAAATTTAATGGCTATACTGAGTTGATTAGCGGTAATTTTTTATGGCAGGAACAAACAGGAAACAAATAAAATGGATAAATCCTTTACTCAGAAGACAGAGTACCAAGTAGCCAAAAGCTGTCTTTCTAGCTTGTATTCAACAGGCATGATACGCACAAAACCTGGCGTAGCATTGCCTGGTTCATTCTGCCACTTACTAGCTGCACCTTGGGCAAGTTACTTAATGTTTCTGCACCTCAGTTTTCCCACCTACAAAATGGGGATAACATTACCAACCTCAGAGTTTAGTTACAAGGATTAAATTGGACAATTCTTACAAAGTGCTTAAAACAGCACCTGGCATATAGAAGCATCATATGTGTTTGTTACTATCCGCACCATTTGAGATTAACCTGGCAGAAAGTGTAGAAGCCGGTCCCCACTTCTTAAGAGCTGTGTGTACATGCCTCCTTCTCACAGACCTGTCCTCGCCTACCAGACATGAAGCACAATCCCCCCAGATTGCACAAGGGAGCCAGAGACAGACCAGAGACTCAGGGTTAAGATCAGGATTTTCCACTGAAGTAGGATTGTCTGCGTTTCAAAATTTACTAGGCTCTCCTGCACAGCCAGCATTTCTCTTGTTAAATAATCCTGGGAACTCCACACGGAGTACTTAGCACAAGCTCCAAACTAATCATTATGAGACAACCACTTGGTTGCATGGAGTTAAACTGTTGTTTTTATAATTCTTGGCTAATTTCCAATGAAGGAGTGGAAGAATGATCAGCCTTCAAAAACAGCTGCCTGCGGAGTCCTGGATCTACCTCAGTCAAAGCACAGTGAAGTCAGACTCCTCGGAACACGCTTGCTTAATCTGGACCCTGTGGCCTCAGCAATCTCTAAACATTACCAACACTCACTCTTAGGAAATACATAGCTTCTGCTTACTTTAAAGCCACAGTTATGCTAGAGCTCTCACATGCCCCTGCTATGTTTTGCTCCAGTTAAGAACACCATTCTAGAGCCTCCAGGTCAGTCTCATCTAAAGACAGCTAAATAGATGCCACCTCCCATAAAAGAGTAATAACTCATTTAAAAATACCAGTTTCTGGTTTATTGGGATTGTCTAAACACCTTTAAAATCAACGGGAAATATTATTTTATTATTAATAGCTTGCACTGAATGAATGCTTTCTATGTGCCAGGCACCAAGCACATAGATTAGCTTATTTCAATCAATAATTACCATTATTATCCCCATTTTATAGCTAAACAACACGAGCTAGGGAAGTTAAGACCTTGCTCAAGATCACACAGTATTTGGATGAGCCAGGTTAACAAAACAATATTCTATTTTGAAAATCCCATATGCCCCAAGAGGCAGCCTGTTACTTTGTTTTACACTATTTATGCAGGCCAAAGGCAACTTGTTGCCTACCCACTATTTAAGTTAACAATCAAAAACTTTAAAAATTCTAAAAAGTTGTGATTAATGTAAATGAAAAACTGTAACCCTTGTCCTGCATATCTGAGATCACACCTGAGGTCACAAAGAAGTAAATTTTGCCACAGCTAGGTTTTTTTTTGAGACAGGGTCTCACTCCGTCATCCAGGCTGGAGTGCAGTGACACTATCATGGCTCACTGCAGCCTCAACTTCTGGGGCTCAAGTGATCCTCCCATCTCAGCCTCCCAAATAGCTGGGACTATAGGCACACACCACCACGACCAGCTAATTTTTGTTTTTTTTTTTTTTTTTTTTTTTTTTGCAGAGACAGGGTTTTGCTGTGTCGCCTAGGCTGATCTCCAACTCCTGGACTCAAGTGATCCTCCTGCCTCAGCCTCCCAAAGTGCTGGGATTACAGGCATGAGCCATTGCACCCAGCTGCCACAGCTAGACTTTATACCCATTGCTCTTTATCTCGTGTAAAGAAAAGATAAATTTACACATGACCTCCCAGGAGGCAATCCAAACAGGAGCCTAAAGGCTGGCATTCTAATTGGCTTCTTCCTTCAAGTCATGGATACTTCATTCTTCAAAGTGTTCTTCAACTTACTCCATTAAAAAGTGATAGGTATACAATTCCTCCAAAAATTAAACAGAATTACCATAGGATCTGGCAATCCCACTTCTGGGTATATACCCAAAACTAAAGCAAAGGCTCAAACAAATATTTGTACACCCATGTTCGCCATAGCAGCACTCACAATAGCCAAAAAGTGGAAATAACCCAAGTATCAATCTATGAATGAATGGATAAATAAAATGTGGTCTGTACATACAATGGGATATTATTCAGCCTTAAAAAAGAAGTACGGACACATGCTATGACATGGTTGAACCCTGAAGACATGCTAAGTGAAATAAGCCAGGTATAAAAGAACAAATACCGTATAATTCCCCTTACATGAGGTACCTGGAGCAGTCAAATTCATAGAAATGGAAAGTAGAATGGTGGTTACCTGGTACTGGGAGGAGAGAGAATGGGAGTTATTATTTAATGCGTATGGAGTTTCAGTTTGGGAAGATAAAAAAGTTCCAGAGGCTGGGCACGGTGTCTCATGCCTGTAATCCCAGCCCTTTGGGAGGTCAAGGCGGACGGGTCACGAGGTCAGAAGTTCGAGACCAGCCTGGCCAACATAGTGAAACCCCGTCTATACTAAAAATGCAAAAAATTAGCTGGGCGTGGTGGCAGGCACCTGTAATCCCAGCTACTTGGGAGGCTGAGGCAGGAGAATCGCTTGAACCCAGGAGGCAGAGATTGCAGTAAGCCAAAATCATGCCATTGCACTCCAGCACGGACGACAGTATGAGACTCTGTCTCAAAAAAAAAAAAAAAAAAAGTTCCAGAGATGGATCATGATGATGGTTACACGACAATGTGAATGCACTTAATGCCATAAAACTGTCCACTGAAAAATGGTAAGAAAGATAATTTTATGTGTATTTATCACAACAAAACACATACAAATAAAGTAGGGTGGATTTAATTAATTCAATTAATTTCAAACATTGGCTGCACATTGGAATCTCCTAGGGAGGTTTTTAAAAATATCTATTCATCACCAGTAGTGGGAGGGTGGACACAGGTCCCTGATGTGATGCACCTGGCAGAAACAGGCCTGGACTCCTCAGAGGATTCAGGGTCATTGCATTGAGAGGGAGGTGGGACCACTGTTCCAGTCTGGGGAAGGCCTTGAGGAATAACAGCCAAAGGCAATGTGAGACACTTACCTGGGTCCTAAAACATGGCTATAAAGCATAGCAGGGGAAATCATAGTGTGGAATTTATATTGAACAATGGAACTGAACACACAGTAATGGTAACACTGAGGATGAGGCTGGAGAGAAGAATGTCCTTCTCAGTATGTGAGATGTGTGCTGAAGGACTTAGGGGTGAGTCATCCCAGTGTCTGTAGATGGAATGGTGTGGCAAGATGTCAACAGGTGGTAAAGCTGAGTGAAGGGAATGGATGTTCATTGTATCCTTCTTTGAGGTTTTGAGAGCTTGAAAATGTTTAAAATACAAAAAAAAAAAAAAGAAAGAAAAGAAAAGAAAAACAAAGCAAAAAAATACCCTAGTAAGGACAGGCATGGTGGCTCACACCTGTAATCTCAGCACTTTGGGAGGCTGAGGTGGGAGATCACTTGAGATCAGGAGTTCGAGACCAGCCTGGCCAACATGGAGAATCACTTGAACCTGGGAGGCGGAGGTTGCAATGAGCTGAGACCATGCCACTGTACTCCAGCCTGGGCAACAGAGTGAAACTCCATCAAAACAAAACAAGACAAAAAACCATAGTGAGACCCTATCTCAACCAAAAAAAAAATTTTTTTTTAATTAGCCAGGTGTGGTGTGCATGCCTGGAGTGCTAGCTACTTGGGAGCATAGCTTGAGCCCAGGAGTTCGAGGCTGAAGTGAGCCAAGATCATGCCAATGTACTCCAGGCTGGAAAACAGAGCCAGACCCTGTCAAATAAATAAATAAATAAGTTTAAAATAAAAACACCTATGCCAGAATATTCTATCCCCCAAATAAACAGAGAATGGTGACGACATCCAGGGAACACGCATTTCTTGGTAAAGCTCCCCTGGAGTTTCCAGTGGGTAGCCAGGTTGACAACTATTACGATCTCTAATCCAAGATGGGATATTATGCTGGCGTGGATCATAGTTAAGGACGTGTAATCAACCTGGGAGGCTGGCGGGCTGTTGACACCCAGCAGCCCTAAGAAACCTTCTCAAGCATTAAGTGACCCCAGTCACACTATCTTCCACACTCACCCCCCTACTTTTCCTAAGAATAAGCCATAAGCTTTATAAAGAGAGGATCTCTGTCATCAGATTAGGAGACAGAATTGCCTTCCCAAGCTTTATCCTCCACCTGTTAAAAATACAGGTGTCCCCTCCCTCGCACAGTAGTTTTCCTTGATGAAATACAGCATGGGTCTCAAAGAAACTACTCTTAAAGTCTTTTCAATTTAGAGGTTTTTTTTTTTGTTTTTTTTTTTTTTAGATGGAGTCTCACTCTGTCACCCAGGCTAGAGTACACTGGCACGATTACAGCTCACTGCAGCCTGGACTTCCTGGACTCAAGTGCTCCTCCTGGGCCAGCCTCCCGAGTAGCTGACAGCACAGGTGCATGCCACCATACCAGCTAATTTTTAAAATTTTTTGTAGAAATGGAGTCTCCTGACATTGCCCAGGCTGGCCTCAAACTCCTTGGCTCAAGCAATCCTCCCGTCTCTGCCTCCCAAAGTACTGGGATTACAAGCATAAGCCACCGGGTCCAGCCTCAATTCAGAGATTCTTACTATTAGCTTCTGTTTTCAAAATTCACATTTCCTAGTAAAAGAAATGCTAAGATGGACAAGTAAGAATCTGGCTAAAAATCATATATTAGGATTCAAAAAAGTTAATCTCTAAGATATTATTACCAAAATGCAAAATGTTGCCTTTCAAGCTGAAGGAGAAAGGAAAATCTCTTTTTTTTTTTTTTTGGAGATGGAGTCTCGCTCTGTTGCCCAGGCTAGAGTGCAACGGTGCAATCTCAGCTCACTGCAACCTCCACCTCCCAGGTTCAAGCGATTCTCCTGCCTCACCCTCCTGAGTAGCTGGGATTACAGGCGCATGCCACCATGCCTGGCTAATTTTTGTATTTTTAGTAGAGACGGGGTTTCACCACGTTGGTCAGGCTGGTCTTGAACTCCTGACCTCATGATCTGCCTGCCTCGGCCTCCCAAATCCCTGGGATTACAGGCATGAGCCACCGCGCCCAGCCAGGAAAATCTCATTTCAAACACCATTTCAAAAAAAGCACATATAAGCCAGGCACAATGGCTCACGCCTGTAATCCCAGCACTTTAGGAGGCTGAGGGAGGTGGATCACTTGAGCTCAGGAGTTCAAGACCAGCCTGGGCAACATGGCGAAACCCCATCTCCTACTAAAAATACAAAAATTAGCTGGGCATAGTGGAACACACCTGTAATCCCAGCTATTTGGAAGACTGAGGCAGGAGAATGGCCCGAGCCTGGAAGGCAAAGGTTGCAGTGAGCCAAGATCGCACCACTGCACTCCAGCCTGTGACAGAGTCAGACCCTGTCTCAAAAAATAAATAAATAGGCCGGGCGCGGTGGCTCACGCCTGTAATCCCAGCACTTTGGGAGGCCGAGGCGGGCGGATCACAAGGTCAGGAGATCGAGACCACAGTGAAACCCTGTCTCTACTAAAAATACAAAAAATTAGCCGGGCGCGGTGGCGGGCGCCTGTAGTCCCAGCTACTCAGGAGGCTGAGGCAGGAGAATGGCGTGAACCCAGGAGGCGGAGCTTGCAGTGAGCCGAGATCGCGCCACTGCACTCCAGCCTGGGCAACAGCGTGAGACTCCGTCTCAAAAAAAAATAAAAAATAAAATAAATAAATAAATAAATAAATAAATAGGCCAGGCGTGGTGGCTTACGCCTGTAATCCCAGCACTTTGGGAGGCCGAGGTGAGTGGATCACTTGAGGTAAGGAGTCTGAGATCTGCCTGACCAAGATGGTGAAACCTCATCTCTATTAAAAATATAAAAATCAGCGTGGTAGCAGACGCCTGTAACCTCAGCTACATGGGAGGCTGAGGCAGCAGAATCACTTGGACCTGGGAGGCGGAGGTTGCAGTAAGCCGAGATCCTGCCACTGCACTCCAGCCTGGGTGACAGAGGAAGACTTCATTTCAAAAATAATTAATTATTTATTTATTTTAAAACATATGTCACAAAGCTACTATAGCATTGCCTTTGAGGTAATGATTAAATGATAAACCCGTTTGAACACTAATAAGACTTCACCAGTGAATTATTCAAATAAGTGGCAAATCCCTTCTCACCATATACACACACACCTTGAACAGTTTTCTCAGCAGTCCTCCATACCTCACCCCCTTTTGAGGTAGAGGAAATAGAAACTCATTTTTCAAAAGTAGAAAGAAGCTCAGACCAGACTGGGCAACATGGCAAGACTGTCTCTACAAAAAAATCTTTTTTTAAATTAGCTAGGCATAGCGGTGCATGCCTGTTGTCCCATCTACTCAGGAGGCTGAGGTAGGAGGATCACTTGAGCCCAGGAGGTAGAGGCTGCAGTGAGCTGTGATGATGCCACGACACTCCATCCTGGGTGACAGAGTAAGATCCCTGTTTCTAAAAATAAAAAAGAGCTCAGGTCAGGTACATTGGCTCACACCTGTAATCCCAGCACTTTGGGAGGCCGAGGTGGGCAGATCATCAAGGTCAGGAATTTGAGACCAGCCTGGCCAATATGGTGAAACCCTGTCTCTACTAATAATACAAAAATTAGCCAGGCACGGTGGCACACACCTGTGGTCCCAGCTACTTGGGAGGCTGAGGCAGAAGAATCGCTTGAACACGGGAGGCGGAGGCTGCAGTGAGCCGAGATCACGCTACTGCACTCCAGCCTGGGCGACAGAGTGAGTCTCCATCTCAAAAAAAAAAAAGCTCGAAGAAGTTACACCCAATATCACACAGTAAGTGGCACCTCAGTCTAAGTCCTCAGACCTAGATGCAGGTCTTGCTATCACAGTGCTTCTCGTCTCTCATTGGTCTAGGGTGACAGTACTTCCATGGCTACCTCTGTTTTACAGCATAATGCTGGGGCCAGTGGCAGCTTCCAAGATGCTAAACAAGACTAATCTATCTTGTTTTGCCTGTATACTGCTCACAAATGTTTTCCTTCCAATTTGAGTGACTAAGGTAGCAAATGCATTCTCCAGCTGAGAGACACTCCAAAGCTTCCTATTATTTTATACAGGCTGTGATCACATTTGACCCCTGAAGGCATTTGGTCATGAACCCTGTGTAAATTCCACCTTATACATGGCATCTAGCACCTCCTGTTGAATGAAGGAATGGTCATGAGTGGTTCATCTCTTCACAGGCTCTTCAGAGTTCACTTTGTGAGTCAACAGAACAATCCACTTTTATGTCACAACCTTTATTTCCCCATGGACACTAGTTGATTTATTACTACCTTTTACAGATCTGCTTCCTGCACACTTTCCTTTCACGTTTTTTTTTTTTTTTTAAAGACAGTCACTCTCTGTTGCCCAGGCTGGAGTGCAGTGGCGTGATCTCGGCTTACTGCAACCTCCACCTCCTGGGTTCAAGGGATTCTCTCGCCTCAGCCTCCAGATTAGCTGGGATTACAGGCACATGCCACCATGCCCAGCTAATAGTTTTTGTATTTTTAGTAGAGACAGGGTTTCACTACATTGGCCAGGTTGGTCTTGAAATCCTGGCCTCCAGTGATCTGCCTGCCTCAGCCTCCCAAAGTGGTGGGATTATAGGCGGGAGCCACTGTGCCCAGCCCCTTTCACAAATTATTAACTACAATGGCTTAACAACTATAGAGTCCTGGGCCTCTTAACATTTCTGTCCCTCATTCTCTATGCATGTACACACATACACACTTGGAAAATTAGATAGCCATTGAATCCTTCCAATAATAACAGATCTATCTTCCAGACTAATTTTCTTTTTTTTTTTTTTTTTTTTTTTTTTTTTTTTGAGACGGAGTCTCGCTCTGTAACCCAGGCTGGAGTGCAGTGGCCGGATCTCAGCTCACTGCAAGCTCCGCCTCCCGGGTTCACGCCATTCTCCGGCCTCAGCCTCCTGAGTAGCTGGGACTACAGGCGCCCGCCATCTCGCCCGGCTATTTTTTGTATTTCTTAGTAGAGACGGGGTTTCACTGTGTTCGCCAGGATGGTCTCGATCTCCTGACCTCGTGATCCGCCCATCTCGGCCTCCCAAAGTGCTGGGATTACAGGCTTGAGCCACCGCGCCCGGCCCAGACTAATTTTCATAAGGCAGAGTTTGTAGCTAAAGAGAACTTTGTATCTTGAGCAGAAAAGGGTAACTGTTATAATTTTTCCAACTTAACTTTTATAGTCTAACTATAAAAATATGTATAGCTGAAAATTTGAGGAAGAAGAAAAAATATTAATCACAAAATATCTCATTACCTACACAGAATCACTGCTGACATGTCGACCTATGTACCAGACAGTGGGGTTACAGCATTGACCAAAAGACACAGTCCCAACTCCTCGTAGATTTTATTGCTGTTCTATTTTGTCCACATTATTCTCAGAGTAATAAATGTAAACCTGATCTTTCAAAAACACACATTTGCTTTATTTTTTCAAAGGGTAATACAGCATATAGTGAAAACTATTTCAAATCATATTCCCACTCCTGCCCCCAGTCCCTCTTCCCAAAGGCAACTTCTAAAAAGATATTTGCATAACCTTCTAGAAATATTCACATGTCCAGAGGTTGAGGATGTCCCTCCCTGTTTGGTTTGTCTTACTTTTCCTACTTAGCAGAGAAAGGTACACATTTTCAGAGATATCAAAGCTACAACACAGCAGCACATTATCAGCTCCATTTCTTTCTCAGAGTTCCCCTAATCCAATGTGAAAAGTTACAGGCAGAGTCCACAATGAAGAGGAATAAGCAAGCACAATCCTCCAAACTGTTAGCCAATTCAAACTAATAGCAAAGATTAGACTGGAGAACTGAGGAAGAAAGCTTTGAGACTATCGCCAGAATCAGTGCCAAAGCAGGGAAGGGCCTCATGTGACCCTGGCTCCCATGGAGGAAAAAATTATCTTTATATATTCATTTTTTACTTTCTTTTTATAGAAACAGGGTCTTGCTATGTTGCCCAGGTGGTCTTGAATTCCTGGCCTTAAGCAATCCTCCTGCCTTAGCCTCCCAAATTGCTAGGATTAAAGGCTTGAGCCACCATGCCCAGCCTTATATGTTCTTTACAAATAAATGTATCCTTGTTTCTTGTGGAAAATAAAATTCATTAGTAGAGAATAGAATGAGAGCAAAAGCATGTTTGTATTGGCTCCATAACTACCATTTCTTGGACAAACTTCCTAAGAGTTCAACATGCAGCAAGGCTCTGGTGGGCTGCCTTACTAGATCTTACCTGAGAAGCACAGTTTAGGGGGCAGGAGAATGGGGAGTCATATTTCATGAGGCTGACTATGCGACTATCTTACCAGGCCCCTCATCCCACCCTAAGAAGCCTGCTTTGTGTAGGACTAGAGCAAAGAACAGAGAAGTGACAATCTCAAGGACCAAGACTGGCTGATTACAATGGTCCCCTTTGGGGAGGTGATGAATAATAGAGGGATTATTAGCAAATATTTATATGAAAAGTACTAGAATTTTTTTAAAAATTGGGCACATGAGTTGCAGTGCAGGTTTTCGATTCCTAATGGCTCCAACATTCCAGTTAGTCCTCTCAGTTGAGCTTCACTGAGCTTATGAACACAAAACTTCATTAACTTTGTAGAGGCAGTGAGGCCTGGAGGGACGTTAGATGAACCCCGTGTACCAAGTGTACTTCCTCTTCCTCACCTCCCTTCTAAACTCCCGCAGGACTGGGTTGACCACAAGATTGGCTGACCCTGGCAGCTAAGTCAAACTCTACATTCTGAAGCAAGCATAAAGATTAAAACACATTTCAAGTAGCTCCTTCCCATCTAGATAGCATTATAAACCCTCAGGTTTTTAAACAAGCAACAGCAGCAGCAATGACCAACTTCAACTTGGAAGCCTAAATGAAATAAGACAATGCTTGGTAACTTCAGAGTACACTTCTAAGACCCCCCCGCAAGATGGCAAAATATGCAACACAGAAGCCCAAATGTTCTCCCCTTATCAGCTGTATCTGGAAACAATAGAACATATTAGTTTTTTAAGTATACAGACACAAGGATTAATTTGGTCCCCACCCAAATTGATAGATTGAAGTATTTACATATAGATAACTTAAGAATTTTCCCATTCTCAAGAGAAAATAGGGCTAGGGTTGGGCGCGGTGGCCCACGCCTGTAATCCCAGCACTTTGGGAGGCCAAGGTGGGCGGATAACCTGAGGTCAGGAGTTCAAGATCAGCCTGACTAATATGGTGAAACACCATCTCTACTAAAAATATAAAAAATAGCCTGGTGTGGTGGCATGTGCCTGTAGTCCCAGCTACTCAGGAGGTTGAGACAGGAGAACTGCTTGAACCTGGGAGGTGGAGGTTGCAGTGAGCCGAGATCATACCACTGCACTCCAGCCTAGGTGACAGAGCAAGACTCCATAGCAGGGGAAAAAAAAGACAAAAGAAAAAAAGAAAATAGGGCTAGGATTTTTTT
Organism: Papio anubis; assembly: GCF_008728515.1. NCBI lineage: Eukaryota > Metazoa > Chordata > Mammalia > Primates > Cercopithecidae > Papio > Papio anubis. The sequence continues at coordinate 69,395,623 of NC_044980.1, read as the reverse complement.
TTTTTTTTTTTTTTTTTTTTTTTTTTTTTTTTTTTGAGACAGAGTCTTGCTCTGTTGCCCAGGCTGGAGTGCAGTGGCCGGATCTTGGCTCACTGCAAGCTCCGCCTCCCGGGTTCACGCCATTCTCCTGCCTCAGCCTCCCGAGTAGCTGGGACTACAGGCGCCCGCCACCTCGCCCGGCTAGTTTTTTGTATTTTTTTAGTAGAGACGGGGTTTCACCGTGTTAGCCAGGATGGTCTCGATCTCCTGACCTCGTGATCCGCCCGTCTCGGCCTCCCAAAGTGCTGGGATTACAGGCTTGAGCCACCGCACCCAGCCAGGGCTAGGATTTTAAATCCACTTTCTGTTAAAGTGAAAAAGAACAGGCAACGAGGTAAGGAAGGATACAGACCAAGGGGCAGTGGAAATGAGGGGGGTTCACCATCCCTGCCCTTTATCACCATCCCTGCCCTTTAGGTGTATCACCATCCCTGCCCTTTAGGTGTTGACTCCATGGGAGCACACTCTGAGCAAGTACGTTTCCATCTTATTAAATCATTTAATCCTTTGAGGATGCATTTTCCACCTACATTTTACAGATGAGGAAACTGAGGCCCAGAGAAATTAAAACAACTTGCCCAAGTTCCACAGGGGATGGAAGCAAATCCAAACTCAACATTTAATGTTTGCATGGCATCTGAAAGCTGCCGAGATGATCTTTAATTAGACAGATAAATAAATTAGACAGAAATAAATTCCTCATTTAGACAAACAATACAGTATAGACATGTTATGCAAAACCTGTCATAACAGCAAATATTTACTCAGTATCTTCTAAGTGCCAGGGTACCAAGCTGCTGGCTAGATACTGAACCTAAGCATAAGTATGTGATATATATGTTGCTTCAATTACATGCAAATCAAGTCTACTTATTTGGAGACAACTCTGGGATATGCATTAACATTACTTAAGACTGAATTCAGGCCAGGCGCAGTAGCTCACACCTGTAATCCCAGCACTTTGGAAGGCCAAGGCGGGTGGATCACAAGGTCAGGAGATTGAGACCATCCTGGCCAACACACGGTGAAACCCCGCCTCTACTAAAAATACAAAAAATTAGCCGGGCGTGGTGGCCGGCGCCTGTAGTCCCAGCTACTCGGGAGGCTGAGGCAGGAGAATGACGTGAACCGGGAAGGCGGAGATTGCAGTGAGCCGAGATAGTGCCACTGCACTTCAGCCCGGGTGACAGAGCGAGACTCCGTCTCAAAAAAAAAGAAAAAAAAAAAAGATTGAATTCATATTGCCAGTAAAATACAAGAACTGAGACAAAATTATCAGGAACTATGCCAGGCATGGTGGTACACACCTGTAGTCACAGCTACTCAGGAGGTTAAGGTGGGAGGATCACTTGAGCCCAAGAGTTTAAGTCCAGCTTGAGCAAACATAGTGAGATCCTATCTCTTTAAAAAAAAATTATCAAGAAATAAACTACCCTAACTAAAAAAAAAAAAAAAATTAAAATGTCTTCCTTCAGAGATTTAGTAGTAATAGAGAAAGAACAACCAATCAGAAATCTTCTTTTTGGGAGAGCCCAAGCAATAAACAATAAAAACGTCCTCCTGTCTTTTACCGATAGTAAAATAAACAGACTGGTAGTTTCCCTGCAATTTGGGAATGACCTGGGTGCACTTATGTCTATCAAATAATATCTCTGCTAACATATTCAACAGTTCTAAAAATTGTGAATGAATAAATGAATGAATGAAAAACACTTTAAGGTGTCCTAGAAGGAAAAAGAAAAAAAATGGAGGAGGATATCTATGAATTCTTACTGTCCAGCTCCCCACCTCCCACCCCCAGGGAGTAAAAGCCCAGAATCTCCAGGCTTAGAGTTCCCTTTCTTACACAAAAAGGTTCCCTGTTCACTCAGCCTTCCCAATGGCTCCTAAAAGCCTCACTTGCAGCTGAAATCCCTGGAAAGCTAACCTTGCTTTATCTCTAGTCAGTGGAGATTTTAAACTTTTCCATTTGTTTTAGTCTGTTTTGTGCTGCTATAACAGAATACCTGAGACTGGGTCATTTATGAGGAACAGAAACCTGTTTCCGCACAGTTCTGGAGGATAGGATGTCCAAGGTTGAGGGGCCTGCATCTGGTGAGGGCCTTCTTACTGCACCGTAACATGGCAAAAGGCATCGCATGGGTGAAAGAGAGAAAAGGAGGCTGGCCTCATCCTTCTACTGAACTCACAATAACAACATTAACCCATTCACGAGGACAGAACTCTGGTGGCCTAATCGCTACTCATTAGGCTCCACCTCCCAATACTACGGCATTGGGGATTACGTTCCAACACATGAACTTTGGGGAATACATTCAAACCACAGCACCTTCCAAATCACATTTGTTTCCCAGAAGAAAAGAAAAGCAAACTCAAAGTCATACCAAAATTAATTCTATAAAATAAACATGAACCTGTAAAGTAATCAAGGCCTGGGTTAGTATGTGGTTTACAAATCAAACATTCAAGAGATACTGTAAATAAAGAGTTCCACAACATACCCATGTGTTTTCACTTACTTTACAAAAACTTGCAAGCACTGTGAAGAGTAACTATGTATCAGAAATGCCCCTTTACCCTTCTGATGCCCTAGTGCATCAGAATCAACTGCAGGGCCTGTTAAAACTCAGATTGCCGGCCCTGCCGCAGAGTTTCTGATTTAGTAGGTCTGAGTGGGGCCTGGGCATCTGCCTTTCCAACAAGTTCTCAGGAGATGCTCCGCTGCTGCTGCTGCTGCTGCTCCAGAGACTGCTCTTTGAACACCACTGCATTTACTAAATAAACAGCTGTCAGCTCCTCTTAGGCACCTTGGCAAGAAGAAGTCATACATAATATGCAATTATAAAATTAAAGGACGGTCCAATTAGAGCTTAGTAAAATCCCACAGAAAGTCTAAGTGAAAGTTCCTTAGGCAATTGCCAACGAATTGGAAACATAGTCTAAGTCATTCTTCAACAAAACTGGGATGCTGGACATTGCAGGACCGTAAATCAGTGAAATCTGAAAGGTCAAGATTGGCACAATTAATGGAGAGAATGAGAGAAAATGAGGTGAGAGAAACCCCACCCCCTAGAGAATTCAGTTGTCAAGATCCTTGTGCTGCTCTAAGCAGGACTCGTTTCCTTACCTGTTCTCAGAGAATTCACCTATCCTCAGCAAAACTCTCTGGCAAAGCTGTTCATCCAAAAGACATGGCCAAACCCAGAAGCATAGGGAAGAAGCCGCTGAGCAGCCAGCGGAGAGGGCACCAACTGCTCACATCCCTACGTCTCACCACACCTGCCTCCCCTGTCACTCACTTCACTGGGCACTCACCCATGTCTCTAATGAAAAGTTCGGGGTGTCTTTTGTTTTTTTTTTTTAAAAACCATCTCAAGGAACAAGAAGATACATGAGTGAGGAGTTGCATCAGGTGACTCTCCTCAGGACAGCTCCAATTGTCCTTTATTGCCTATATAAATAGAAGATTCCACAGTACAAATATACTAGCATGCGTTTCAGGTTTTCCTCTGACCTTCCTCAAGGTCATTTCAAATTCACAGCTTTCATGAAGCCCTCCAGTTGCCCCCATCCAAATCCATCCTTCTCATATCTTCTCTTCCACATAACTTTTGGAAGGGCACTAAAAGTATAAGCATTTTTTACTTGTCACCCAGATTCTCTGGTAAGCTGTCAGCAGCTAAGTGGTGTTTCATTCATCACAATATTTTGCTAGTATTAGGTGCTCGATTAATTGAAACAATTACAACTTGTTTAGCACTATGTGCCAGGAACCACATCAGCCACCTCTATAGATATATCATTTCCACACACCCTCTCAAGGTACAGGAGAAAACCCCAAGGCTACTGAGGCAGGCAATGGAAGTCAGAATTCAAACCCACCTCTATTCAACTCCAAAGCTTTTGCCATTTTATCAACACCATACTGCCTCTCAAGAGAGAAAAATAAAATAGAGCAGTAAGGTGACAAAGTATAAGCTCACAGGTCGGCCACACTACTGCAAGTTTCTACTTGATTTCTCAACAATCCCAGACTTTAAGGTATGGGCACTGTATGCAATAAAGTAGGTTTTACAGATTATCCTATTTGCAATCACTGGGGCACATGTCACTATATTATTATGGAAAAGCCTTTCACTTCAGCACCTCACAGTAAGAGATGGGATGTTTCTAAGTACACATAAAATCTCTGATGAAGGTTGGGTGTACTCTATAAAAAGCCCATGTAAGGCTGGGCACGGTGGCTCATGCCTGTAATAGCAGCACTTTGGGAAGCTGAGGAAGGCAGACCATTTGATCTCAGGAGTTCGAGACCAGCCTGGCCAATGTGACGAAAACCCATCTCTACCAAAAATACAAAAATTAGCCGGGCATGGTGGTACATGCCTATAATCCCAGCTACTCAGGAGGGTGAAGCATGAGAATTGCTAGAACCTGGGAGGCAGAGGTTGCAGTGAGCTGAGATCATGCCACTGCACTCTAGCCTGGGTGACAGAGCAAGACTCTGTCTGGGAAGAAAAAAAAAAAAAAAAGCCCATGTATTCTATGCTGTTTCTTGGGGTGGGGGGTGCGGAATTCAGCAGCAAAATCAACTTTATGCGTCTATTTATAAATGAGCACACTATGTAATGGCCACAAGTTTTTTGGCATTTTTTGTTTTGTTTTGTTTTAGAGATGGGGGTCTCACTTGGCGCGGTGGCTCATGCCTGTAATCCTAGCACTTTGGGAGGCTGAGCCGGGCGGATCACTTGAGGTAGGAAGTTCGAGACCAGCCTGACCACCACGGTGAAACCCCATCTCTACTAAAACATACAAAAATTAGCTGGGTGTGGTGGTGCACGCCTGTAGTCCCAGCTACTTGGGAGGCTGAGGTGGGAGAATCACCTGAACCTGGGAGGCAGAGGTTGCAGTGAGCCTAGATCTCACCACTGCACTCCAGCCTGGGCAACATAGTGGAACTTCATCTCAAAACTAAATAAATAAACAAAAAAGAAAGATTGGGTTCAGGCAGGGGGGTGGGGGGTGCAGCGCAGATCTCACTATGTTGCCTAGGCTGGAGAGCTGTGGCTATTCACAGGTATAATCACAGGTGTGATCCTCCTGCCTTAGCCTCCCAAGTAGCTGTAACTACAGGTGTACACCACCACATCCAGCATAAATAGCTAGAGGTTTCTATATCTTGAGAGAATCGTGACAAACTCCTGAAACACATAGAAGGGGTGAACATTTATGATTTAGGGGCAGCCAACTGGCAACAGTCAATGGGGAAAGGCTCCAGGATCTGACAGTGCTGCTTCCAAGTTCCCCTGCCACCAGCTAGCACGGTGGCCTTGACACAATACCAGGGGTTTCAGCTTCTTTGTGAAATGGAAAACCACTGGCCCTCGCAAAGGCCATAATGAGCTGATGATAACAGTAACACACAAAAAACACCCAGCCCTTGGTAAGTTCACAAACGTTTGTTGCATATCCCATATTAAACTGCCTGCCCTGTAGGACTTACCTGACCCTATCAAATCAGACGTTGAGTGGCCTTTGTTTCTCTTTTAGTTACCATGAAGACATGGTAAGCATTAGATCTGTTTGTATACTAGCCTTTTTTTTTTTTTTTTGAGATAGAGTCTCGCTCTGTCGCCTAGGCTGGAGTGCAGTGGTGTGATCTTGGCTTATTGCAACCCCTGCCTTCTGGGTTCAAGGCTTTCCCCTGCTTGGGATTCCCCTATTTGGGATTCTCCTGCCTCAGCCTCCCAAGTAGCTGGGATTACAGGCGTGCACTTCCACACCAGGCTAATTTTTGTATTTTTCATAGAGACGAGGTTTCACTATGCTGGCTAGGCTAGTCTCGAACTCGTGACTCCATGTGATCCACCTGCCTTGGCTTCCCAAAGTCCTGGGATTACAGGCGTGAGCCACATGCCCAGCTTTTAAATAGAAGGGGCTATTAAAAAGCTTGTGTAGTGAGAGGGTAGACGGCAATAGTAAGTCATTGGCTCCCTAGAGAAAAAGGAGTTAACTAACACCCCAAATAACACTAAATTCTAAAACAAACTCAGTATTAGAAGCTTAAACTCTCCTAAACAAGTCATTCTGGCTAACAGCATGTGTAATTAAAGTTAAAAGCATACTAAAATAACACTTTAGCTGTTGACCTTAAAGATCCTTTTGAAAAGCTCAACCAAAACATCAGCATATGAGGGAGCAGCTTGACTTTTTGTCTACTGAAGACAGCATCACAAGATAAGGCTGTATATACCCTTCTGTGATTCAAATGAAAGCACTGATAGGATGTTACAGCTGAGCTATGCTAAATACAGACTTATTCAATCCCCTTTTACACAACTATGTTTAACTACTTCAGAACTTAAATTTCATCTCAGATTGGTCATTGTAGATGGATAACTTTAGTTGCACTGACCACCCCAAAACTCCAATCTCCAGGTAACTTAGTAACATCACCATTCAGACAAGAGCAGAGAGCAGTACTCAAAAGCTCACAGTATCAGGCCAGGTGTGGTGGCTCACATCTGTAATCCCAGCACTTTGGGGGGCTGAGGAGGGAGGATTGCTTGAGCCCAGGAGCTGGAGACCAGCCTGGGCAACATGGCAAAACCCCATCTCTACAAAAAAATATAGAAATTAGCTGGGTGTGGTGATGTGTGCCTGTAGTACCAGCTACTCAGGAGGGTGAGGTGGGAGGACAGCCTGAGGCTGGGAAGTTTGAGGCTGCAGGGAGCCATGCACTCCAGCCTGGGTGAGAGAGCAAGATTCTGCCTCAAAATAAATAAATTAATAAATAATAAAAAAATGCTCGACCAGAATCTTTCTCAACTCCCCCTTCCCCGCCCCCCACAACATGCTGGACTTAGGTTGCACTTTTTAAAAGAAGCAAACAGTGAAACATTGATCCCCATTTTTTTGAACAATGTATCTCATGAAAGGAAGTCTCTAAATCTTGTAAAGGGTAGAAAACCACAGTTCTTGCCTATGCAATCATTAGAGACCCACTGTAGTCACTTAAGTGTTGATTGTGTTATCAGTGGTAAGTGAAGTCATCTGCCTAGTCACAAACCCCTCTTTTGCTCTCGCTGGTGTTTTTAACTCTCAAGTAACTGGAACAAAACTTACGACAGATCATGGCAGCAATGTGTTTTCAGAATTAATTTGGCAGATACAGCATAATCCATTACAACAACACAAGTTATTTGCAAATCACACCTAAGCATAAGTGTCATCTTAATTTGGTTGAGTATAGAAAAATACTATATATACAATATATAGTATATACTATGTCTATGTCTGCATTAGTTTAAACAGCTCCCTACTATCACTTCCTTCTTCCACCTCTTCCCTTCAGAATTGTGTTACTGAATTCTTTCAGCTTTGTTTGTAGTATTAACATTATACAAAAATAACTTTACAGATTGCAGGAAGATGTGGCCAACAATAGCGGAAATTAAATAGAAAATAGTCTATTTAATTTCAATCCAGCGCTCCTGTGTGCAAATCAGGGAGACTTCAGCAATCTTGCATCTGTCAGAAACCTGAGAAGAGTCAGAGGTCTCATGGAGAACTCATTAAGAAATCCCTCAAGTACAATTTATTATGTGGCCTTTTACAGACACTCAGCCTGGTACAGAGGAGAAAGACCATAACAGCCTGAGCTGAATTAATTTAGTTACTTTGTATAAGAACTACTGAATTAAATGATGATTCAAGTAGGTAGGAGAGAGAGCAGAACAGAAGCTCAGACCCAAAATAAGCAATAGATGGCTTAATTCAAACTACCAAAAACTTGTGTTTAAAGCCCAGTCTCAAACATCTTATACTCAGAACGTTCAGCACTAGAACTGAAATTACAATGTATTGCTACTTTATTTTTAAATGCTAGGGATAACGCCCGTTATAATTTGAGGTTTTACTGAACCTGTACTTACCAAACCAATAAACAAGAAAAAGCACAGCCCTAAAACACAACAGAGCAAGGACAATCCTGTTTTCCTTCCCTAGCCTTCCCAAGAACTCACAGCACTATTTTCAGTCTCATGTTGATAGGAGCTTCAGAAAGCCAACAACAACCAGAAATTACACTAACACACCAAATAGCCCTCTTCTGCATAAATAGGCAATGTTAGGTAATGCCTATTAACACCAAAATCTATTCTGCTAGATATCTGTTCTGAATACACTGAAAATACACTATTCATAAACCAAAATTATAAAAGTGTTCATTTTAATGACATAACTGTCACATTAAAGCCTTCATATTTCAGGGTGACAAGAAAGTCTGGAAACATAGGCAAATATTTTCCATTTTTGACAGTGTTAAGTGACCAATGAATGCCAGCACTTGATGAGCGGAGGGAAAGTAACCGGGAGTGATTCCAACAAGATGGCACCCACCCCCTTACACCATATTGGTGAGGAAAGCTGGATGAAGATTTCCAAAGAAAGCAGCCCTGTGAACTGGGCTTCAGGCTTGCCAGATCTGGACTCCCTCGATAGCTTCTTCTGGAGTGCACTTAAAACACAGATTTATTCCGTGAAAATCAAGCAGCATCACAGATGCACATGCAGGAACTGACAGAAATGCTGCATTCATGTACCACATTCACAGAAATTTGGCACTATCTATTGTTAATGAGGGCCGACATTAATCATGTGACAGCAAGAAATCATTTGCTCATGTAGATTCACCTAGTTTACAGAAGTTTGTGGTTATCTTACCATTTGACACAGTGAAGCCACCATATGTTCTGAGAGCTTGTCACATTAAAGTACTTCCATCAACCTAAGGTTGGCACTGCAAACACTGAATGAGAACAGCATTCCTCCTTGAATCCAATGGGTTCTGCTGTCTGTGTGGTTTACTAAAAGGCAAAAAGCTGGGTCCCACCTGAGGTTGGCACTGCAAACACTGAATGAGCACAGTGTTCCTCCTTGAACCCAAGAGGCTCTGCTGTCTGTGTGGTTTACCAAAAGGCAAAAAGCTGAGTCTCAGTAAACTGCTGAATGCATTAGAGTACGGAGGCTGTAGCCCTCAGGCCTCCCCCTCACTGCAAGGGTAACACAGGAAAGATAACCTCCCATCTTCGACAGGCCAGCGGGGAGGAGGGGAAAGAACCTACACAAGTTGAGCAGCCCTTTTTCAGTTAAGCAAGTCAGTGGGCTTAAGCACCACCCAAAACCACACACACACACACACACACACACACACACACACACACACACAACACCCTGCTGAAGGTATCACCACCTTAACCCAAACCTGGTACCTCTGCCACCAAGGCCAGCCTGGGCAAAGATTAACCTGTGGTCTTCGGCCTTGGGTTCACTGACAGGGCCACCTTGGAGAGACAGCGGGCCAACTTTCTGTTTGTTTTAAAGGAAATGCTTCCTGGCACATGTTTAGGACTCTGAACTCAGCACATGAAGCCACGTGGTTAGTGTTAATCTGGCTCCATCCACTCACGATCGGCCAAAGCAACCTCTTTATGAGGGCAGCCCCTGGCTGGGTAATCGACACCATCTCGATCAAGTCACGCGGGCTCCCACCGGATTCCCCGGAGCCTAGTGCCGCATCCTCTCCACACAGCAATCCTCCCATGCGAGGGGAGCCGGGAGGAAAGGGGTTAGAGGGTTTCAGCGAGGAGGGACTCACACATGTGAGGCCAATGGTTCTAGCGGCTCAGGTGAAGTCCGAGGGCGCGGGACAGGAGGAGACGCCCGCCCTTCCAGTCAAGCCGACTTTGCACTAGCAGAGTGCGCCGGCGCCCTACTTGTGATGCCCACCTGTAGCCACAGCAAACAAACTTTCCCCCCTTTCTGGGTTGGAAGAATCCGGTGCCTTACGCCACCCCCTGGCCCAAGCCGGTGGCGGCCCGGAGCTCCGCGGACTCCTCACCTGATACCCCTAAAACCCCAACCTGGTCTGTCCCAGAGCGCAACCCCCGCACTGCCCACCCACCCATTTGGGGTATGCAGAGTGGAGGGTCTGGGTTGCCAGCTGGATATTAGGAATGGGGGGCGCGGGGGGACGCGGTTCACTGCCCTTTGCAACTCCAGCTCCCAACTTTGCCAGCCGCGCAGCCGCTGCCTTCCAGTTCCCTCTGCGCAGCGCAACCGGCTCCCTCAGCTTCTCCTACGCCGTCCTCTGGGAGGGAGCTCCCCAAGGCCAGCCGGAACCCCGCGCGCCCGGCGCACTTACAGCCATAGCGGGGTCTCTGCAGCGACGGCAGCTCTTCGCGGGGCATCCTGCGCGGCTCCGGGGGCCCGCCCGGGGCGCGCCCCCCGCGGCTCCCCTCGCTGGCCAGGCTCGCGGGCTCTGCGCCCCGCCGGCGCGCTCGGATCCCGCCTCTCGCCGATTTCTCGGGGCCGCCCGAAGATCTGCGACCCGCTCCCTCGGTGCTCTCTCGCCAGCGCCAGCCGCGGCCGCCGCGTGCTGACACTGGAGTAAAAGTGAACTCTCCTCCCTCGCTCCCTGGCCGGCCGCCGCCGCCTCCCGCAGCAGGTTTCCTTTCTCCTCCAGCCAGGCCCCGTTATTCACCACGGTGGGAGCGCGCGCCGAGACGCAGCGACCCCTACCGCATGCCGGCCGCAGCGCCCAGGCCGCGTGGACCCGCCCCTTCTCCCTCGGGGGAGAGGGAAGGGGCCGAGAGGGACGCTGGGCCGGGACCCCCTGCAGCTGGGGCCCCCGCACAGCTGGCGGCTTGGGGGTGGCGGCCGCCCCGCCTTATTTCTCGCTTCTGGAGCGTTTCGAGGGTGGAAGTGAACCAACGCGGAGAAGTGCAAGAAAAACCGCAGAAGTCACAGGCAGCCCTGCGTGTCCGGGGTGTTGCTCAGTTACTGAGGGACAAACAGCGCGGTTCCTTTTCCTCTGGGGAGATTTCACGTTGACTTTTGTTCGTCGTCTTCGTTTTTTTTGTTGTTTTTTTGTTTTTTTTGTTTTTTGTTTTTTGTGTTTTTTGCTTCGAAACTTGCTTGTCACTTTTTGTCTACAAAATAACAGGGTTCCCCTTATGACAAGAAACTTGAGTGTATGTGTGCTGGAGGAACAAGATAACCCAAGCAAGCACTCAAAACACAACTGCGAGTCATCCCCCTCCCTCCGATCACCTTGCGCCCGCCCCTGCCCCAATGTGCAGAGCCTTCGCTCAAGCCCAGCTGGGGTCGCAAGCCACAGAAACCTTTTCCGGCTAAGCTTTTAAGGAAATTAAACTGCATGTGGCTGTTTTGAAATTGGGGTTTTCATGCGGTCGCCAGGAGCTATTTTTCTCTTTGTGCCTCAGCGTGATAAAATCTGGAGGGAATGCGGGACGCTTCTGTATCTGTGCCCTCACCTGTTTGACAATTGTGAAATGTGTAGGTGACCCGATAACAGGAAAAACAAACTGAGGGAGGGCGATAAGAAATTATTTAGACCCCGGCGCGGCGGCTCACGCCTGTAATCCCAGCAGTTTGTGAAGCCGAGGCACAAGGATCCCTTGAGCCCAAGAATTCCAGACCAGCCTGGGCAACATAGCAAGACCCCCGTCTCTACAAAAAAAATGAAAACATAAAAATTAGCCGGGCATGGTGGGTGCGCCTGCAGTCCCAGCTACTCAGGAAGCTGAGGTGGGAGGATTGCTTGAGCCCGGGAGGACGAGGCTGCTGCGGGTTGTGATTGCACCACTGCACTCCAGCCTGGATGACAGTGCAAGACCCTCGGGGGGGGAAAAAAAAAGAAAGAAAAATTGTTTCGCTAAGGAAATGGTGGCATAGTGACACTAATCATTTTTTATTATGCAAGGATACAGAGGATGACCAGCTGTTTTCCATTTCAGATAGGAGAGGTAGTCCTTCTCAAACTTGTTGAAACTCAGATTCTTGGGCCCCACCCTCAGAATTTCCGACTCAATGGGTCTGGGCTGGGGCTCATGAATTTGCATTTCTAATTTCTAGCATACTGCCAGGTGATGCTGACACTGCAGAGCGTGCTTAGAGTAGCTCTGTGAGTAGTAGATGCGCACAGGGACGTAAACTGTACACAGGGAACTCAATTCAGACGGATAGCAAAATAATTTTTTCCTCCGGTGGCATTAGATTCTCACCTGTTTGGAATGGGATGAATTGGGTTTTCCTTTCTTAAAAAGCAGATGCCTCGGCCGGGCGCGGTGGCTCAAGCCTGTAATCCCAGCACTTTGGGAGGCCGAGATGGGCGGATCACGAGGTCAGGAGATCGAGACCATCCTGGCGAACACCGTGAAACCCCATCTCTACTAAAAAATACAAAAAACTAGCCGGGCGAGGTGGCGGGTGCCTGTAGTCCCAGCTACTCGGGAGGCTGAGGCAGGAGAATGGCGTAAACCCGGGAGGCGGAGCTTGCAGTGAGCTGAGATCCGGCCACTGCACTCCAGCCCGGGCTACAGAGCGAGACTCCGTCTCAAAACAACAACAACAACAACAACAACAACAACAACAAAAAACACAGATGCCTCTCAGTATAAGAACAATTCAAAGGTGAAATGGCCACATTTGAGGCACAGCACCCTGTCACTTGATATTCACCCAGAGGAGAAATGTGAAAGGCGATTTTCCTGCATGTCAGGAGATGCTGAATTAAATGATGTCTAAAGTTCATTCCATCTCTGTTGTTCCATTTGTGAAGTGTTAACAATTAAGTACTTAACACATACCAATTTTCTTGTAAGTGTATGACTTAGAGACCAAATAAATGAGTAGTCTATATATTTAGAGGTGGGCAGAAAATCACCGTAAACTAAAATGGTCCAGGAAGGTGATAGGGTTTGAAACTGTGGCTTGAAGTGGAAGTGTGGTAAAAGCTGGATGGAGAGCATCCAAGGGAAAGAGACAATGAGATGGAGCACAGGGCTGGGTTGGAGCTGGATTGGTTGGACTGGATTGGAGCCGTGAAGCTGTCATCAGGTTGTGGAGGGCCCTGAGTGTCCGGCTAAGAGGACTGGAGATTATCGTACAAACATTCAAGAGATCTTAAAGGTTTTGAGTATGGAAGCTGCAGAATGCAAGGGAGTTTAGCAGGTCATAGGATAGGTTGGGATGGAACAACTTGGAGATGTTGATGCCCCATGGAAGGGGTCTGGACAGAGATTGAAGAGAGAGGTAAGAAGAGCCTCCATGAGGCTGACATTAGTAAGGGAGATGAAGGGGGTATTTTAATACACTCAAGTTGGCGCCATCAACATGTATAGATATTACACACACTAACAAGTAGATTAAGTAGAGTAAATATCTGTTAATAGTAGAAAGTGAAGGTTAAAGTATAAATAGGTGATTGGGAGGGCAGTAGTTCTAATTTCATGTTCTAGCTGCTCAACTCTTTGAAGAATCTGAGGTGGCTTCAAGGCCCTGTCATGGGTAATGTTTCTATGAAGAACTTTAAACACTAAGATGAAACTGGAAAGCCAAATGCTCTTGTTGTTTTGCAAGTGCTAACATTAATCATGGGCATTTTGGTCTGCACTCATTGGGTAACAATACTGTCTCACAGGTCACTTCATCTCAGCATCTCAGAAAAGAAATTTGTCTGCAGAATGCTGGACTATTTTAGGGTTTGACATTAGAGAATGATTCAAATAGGTACAAGGCAATGTGTCAGCTTACTTTGCCATCTGATTGTGCTTGCAATAATATTAGAAACAAAAATGAAGGCCATCTAGTGAAAAAAATGTTTCAAGAAGGCAAGAGAGTTTTTTTAAATTTAATGTAAAATAAAAACAACACTAATAAACCACTAGACACTCCGAAACAATTTTTAAGCAATATTATTTTTAAAAATTATTGTTTTTAAGGCCCATCTGTTTTCTTTTGACAAGCTGAAATAAAGGTGTTTGGGAAAATGCAATTTTTAAAATAACAGATTATATCAAAAGCATCAAAAGGGAAAAAAAGTATGTCTCAGTAAAAGTCTTAGCACACTTTAATATTCTATTTGCCTTTGAGATGACTTGGTTATTTTCCAATAATATCACATTATTGATCAATGTTACATGCATACCCAAAATAGTGACTGTTGCCAGAAGTGAGGAATGAGGAAATCATAGGAAAGAAATTATTCAAGCCTTTTTCAAAATACTGGGAGCACTTGGGTTATTAAAATTTTCTAACTTGCTCCCATTTCCAAAAAAAGAGAGATACTGAAAAGAAATAGAAAGTGCACTTTATTGCAAAGGAGACTCCTATGTCTAAAAAGAAAACTGTTACAGTCCAACTTCAAATTTACAAAAAAATTAAAAAGAATCAGAAATGAACACTTTTTAAAGTTCAGATTTGTTAAGTTTTCTTGATAGAGGCAAATCTATATTATTTCAAAACAAGGCCCCAGTGAGATGTTGATGGTGGCAATATGAACATGCTAACACATATGTCTTTCTAAGAAGGTGCTTATGATTTATTGAAAAAGTTGTAGCTTCTACCCTAAAACTCAGCTGCTTCCTAGGGGGCTGCTAAGAACCACCTGCTGATGACCAGCATCTTGATTTTCGGATTGATTAGTGACTCCTAAGCCTCCTGTTCACACTTACCAAGGAATAGCTCTTCATGGATGAATGAAGAGTTGATCACAGGTCTGGCCTATTGTTGAGGCAGGAATTGTCACACTGTCATAAAGTACTACTTATGCATTTTGGTGGGTCCTCCTTCATTATAAAGTCTTTCTGGGCCAGGCATGGTGGCTCACACCTGTAATCCCAGACTTTGGGAGGCCAAGGTGGAAGATCACTTGAGGCCTGGAATTTGGGACTAGCCTGGGCAACATAGCAAGACCCCATTCTGTAAAGAAAAAAGGAAAAATATTTATAAAAATAAAATCAAGTCTTTCTGTTTGTTTTGTTTTGTTTTGCTACCCAGCTCCTAATGCTCAGTTACTGTTTGTTAAGAGTTAACTTCGCATCTGGATCTGGTCAGCCCCTGGCCAAGTGCAAAAGCCAATAGTGAACCAAAGAGTATCACAGCAAGGGAGGCAGACATCACCAAAGACTGCATTTTGTCAGACCATAAATAAAACTGCCACCCCAAACTCCACAGGCAAAACCAGAATTGTTCAATTCCATCTACTCTTCATCTACTAAAACATGTCTTTCCTCTGATTTCCATACCCTGTTCATACACACATTTTCGGTCACTTAGGTTCAAAACCTCAATCATTTTGCTTTCCTTCAGAATCATTCCTTAGTATCCAGTCAGTCCCTCAGCCTTGGTGATTTTTTTTGTTCCTGTGACTCTCCTTTGCTGATGTCTCTTCTTTCTTCTTGGCTCCCATCATCACCCACCATGACTCTGATTCAAGCTGTCACACCATCTTACACCTGGACTGTTGCAAGGGTGATTTCTCTGCTGTTTCTTTCCTTCTTGCAATTTAGTTTGCTTGCTTCCTCCTCAGAATTCCTCTATCAAATACCATACAGTGTTATTGTGAGAAAAAAAATAAATAAATAGCTCATAGCAGTCTGAATTCTGTGAGATATGCAAGCCCAGAGAGACATGAGTATGGGACTTCATGCCCCCTTCCATGCCTGGGGGCAATTGTTTAAAGTCATTTTAAAGGCTGGGCGCGGTGGTTCACGCCTGTAATCTCAGAACTTTGGGCGGCCAAGGTGGGTGGATCGCCTGAGGTCAGGAGTTCGATACCAGCCTGGCCAACATCACAAAACCCTGTCTCTATTAAAAATACAAAAAATCAGTTGGGCTTGGTGGTGGGTGCCTGTAATCCCAGCTACTCAGGAAGCTGACACAGGAGAATCGCTTGAACCCAGGAGCCGCAGGTTACAGTGAGCCGAGATCTCACCATTGCCCTCCAGCCTGGGCAAGAAGAGTGAAACTCCATCTCAAAACAAATAAATAAATAAATAGTCATTTTATTCCTGACAGCTGCTTCACCCATTATCTTCATGTTCCTGAAAATTTGTGATACAAAGAACAATGTATAGCCAATCAATAGCTTATGTTATTTTAATGTAATTCTTAGTAAACAATTTAGGAACTGCCTCTTCCTTTAAAAGCCTACTTGTAACTGCTGCTAATTGGGGTGTATATTCAGGGCAACTTGAGTCTATGCTTCTGGGTTGAAATCCTCAAGCTTAGCCCAAATAAACTCTCTGCTTCTATTAATTCTGCCTCAGCTTTTTCCTTTTTCTTTTTTGCGATAGGGTCTCACTCTGTCACCCTGGCATGATCACAGCTCACTGAAGCCTTGACTTCCCAGGCTCAGGTGATTCTCCTGCCTCAGTCTCCTGTGTAACTGGAACTACAGGTGCATGCCACCACACATGGCAATTTTTTTTTTTTTTTTTGTAGTTTTTTATAGAGATGGGGTTTCACCATGTTGCCCAGGCTGGTCTCAAACTCCTGGGCTCGAGTGATTCTCCTGCCTCAATCTCCCAAAGTGCTGGAATTACAGGCATGAGCCAGGCGCCTAGTCAGCTTCTTCCTTTTAGGTCAGCAAGTGGTTCTCTCTGTTAGCAGTGGCGAATTTGAATGGGATTGCAGCAACCTCAATTCTTGCGTCCTCAGAGGAAAGAATTCAACTGAGGGGCAAAAGGCAGAGGGAGAGATCAAGGCAAGTTTTAGAGCAGGAGTGAACATTTATTAAAAAGTTTTAGAGTAAGAAAAGAAAGATGTAGAGTACACTTGGAAGAAGCGCAAGCAGACAACTTGAGAGATTCAAGTGCATGATTTGACCTTTGACTCGGGGTTTTATACATTGACATGTTTTCAGGGGGTTGCATCCCTTCTTCCATGATTCTTCCCTTGGGGTTGGCTGTCCACATGCACAGTGGCCTGTCAGCATTTGGGAGGGACCGCAGGCACAGTGTGTTTACTGCAGTTGTGCACAGGCTCACTTGAGGCGTTTTTCCCTCACCAGTTGAGTGTTCCTAAAAGAAGGTCACATACCAATTAAACTGCCATTTTGTCTCAGAGTGCACATGCTTGAGCCCACTCACCCAACTCCTGAGATTTTATTGGGACGCTGCTGATCACCAGGTTCAGGGTTTTTCTTTTTTTTTTTTTTTGAGACGGAGTCTCGCTCTGTCGCCCAGGCTGGAGTGCAGTGGCCGGATCTCAGCTCATTGCAAGCTCCACCTCCCGGGTTTACGCCATTCTCCTGCCTCAGCCTCCCGAGTAGCTGGGACTACAGGCGCCCGCCACCATGCCCGGCTAGTTTTTTTGTATTTTTAGTAGAGACGGGGTTTCATCGTGTTAGCCAGGATGGTCTCGATCTCCTGACCTCGTGATCCTCCCGTCTTGGCCTCCCAAAGTGCTGGGATTACAGGCTTGAGCTACCGCGCTCGGCCAGGTTCAGGGTTTTTCTATCTCTGGGAGATTCCCTTGGCTGCAACCAATTATTATTTTAGAGAGACAGTGTAACAACTGCCTGACGGTCACCTGATGATCACCTGACATTCCCGGTGTGGGTGGGGGCCCTCTCCTGCCTGCTCGTGTCTGACTAACTGCCTCCTGTAACACTTTGAGTCTTTAGCAAATACTACCTTAGTTGCTATTTATGTTTCTATTGTTTCCTTGATTTAAAAAAAAAAAAAAAAAAAAGTCAGCATCTGGAGTTCCCAGATTTTGCTTTTATTACCCACAATAGCAGACAAAACAAGTAACCTCAAAGGGTCCAAAACAACAGTGCGGGAAGTTATAGCTGTTGAAAGCCTGCTGATTTTCTGTTGGCCTAAAAGAAAGAAGCAGAGGCAAAATTAATATAGTTTATTTGGTCCAATAAATTTATTTGAGGACTGCAGCTTGGGACACACTTCCCAGTAGCCTTGGGAACCACTCAAAAGAACAAGAGAAGTTCAAGTTTGTTGTTGTTGTTGTTTTGAGATGGAGTCTTGCTCTGTCGCCCAGGCTGGAGTGCAGTGGTGCCATCTCGGCTCACTGCAAGCTCCGCTCCCTGGGTTCACGCCATTCTCCTGCCTCAGCCTCCCAAGTAGCTGGGACTACAGGCGCCCGCCACCACACCAAGCTAATTTTTTTGTATTTTTAGTAGGGACGGCATTTCACCATGTTAATCAGGATGGTCTCAATCTCCTAACCTTGTGATCCGCCGGCCTCGGCCTCCCAAAGTGCTGGGATTACAGTCGTGAGCCACTGCGCCCGGCCGAGAAGCTCAAGTTTTTAAATAAAAAGATGAATCAGGAAAGGGAGTGATTATAAAAGTTGTTCTTTCAGAATTCTCATTGGTTTACAGAAGTAACATTGGTTAGTGATGGGCAATACATTGTAGAACTATGTGATGTGTGGCATTTTTTGTGGCTACTTGGCATCAGTTAGTCTGGAGCCCACAAAGATATTTGGTTCAAGAGATAATTATGTAACTCAGGGAAGAGAGAGACATGAATGCTGTTACTTTTCTTTGTTTTTTTAGACACAGTTTTACTCTGTTGCCCAGGCTGGAGTACAGTGGTGTGAGCTTGGCTCACTGCAACCTCTGCCTCCTGGGTTCAAGTGACTCTCCTGCCTCAGCCTCCCAGGTATTACAGGCACTCACCACCACACCTGGCTAATTTTCATATTATTAGTAGAGATGGGATTTCTCTATGTTGGCCAGGTTGGTCTGGAGCTCCTGGCCTCAAGTGATCTGCCCGCCTTGGCCTCCCAAAGTGCTGGGATTACAGGCGTGAGCCACCGAGCCAGCCCTATTATATTTTAAATGCCTCTCTGGGCCTGATAATTTAATGGGGCTCACCTTCCTCAGGTTAAAAAGTTTTCTTTCTCACTTCCATGAGTAGAATTCTAAACTAGTATTTTCTTCCTAGAGACTCTGAGAGTCTAAAAATTGAGAGGTTTCATGGAGTTGGAATTTGAGGTTTATCCAGTATTCGGTAGGTGCTCAACAAAGATTTGACACTGAATAGAGAGATCTGTTTGGGTCTTGACAAGTGATGACATCAACAAAAAATATCTGCCTACTGCATATAGAGATTATCATTTGATCTCTGTAATTTCTAAGCCGGGTTTAGTAAAAACAATTGGTTTGAGAAAGCTTTTCATTTTCCTAAGATGTATGTATTTGAAGCATGTTGGCGTGTCAGAGTTTTTGTTTTATCAGGTCACATGTTAGATATTTTTGTGAGAATTTAATATGAACAAAGACCACATATACAGTACAAGGGTGGTGGTGTTGAGATGTAAGACAGGAACCTCCCGCTGATCAGCCACAAGGCCCTTTGGGGGAGGGGAGGCACCGCAGTCACCAGAAAAACCCTGCTTCATGTTCTGTCATTTTAAACTCTTCATGTTTATTGTGAGATTTCACATAACCCTCAGCCCTTCTTCTCACTCAAAGTTCTACACGTTGCCTAGCAGTCTTGCTTTAAGTTATTTTAAAACAAATTTAAACTGTTTTCACTTTGAGAGTGAATTCTACACTTTCTTGAAAGAACTGAAGACATTCTGGGAGGTAAAATTAAACAAAATAGAACAGATTTAGTCATTTATCTTTTGCAAACTGTAATGCTAACTTGAAGTGCCCTTTAAAATGTGGTATATTAAGCTCTTCTGAATGTCTGGAGTTTATGTCTTCTCAGGAAACCTGTTAATTAATATAAACTTGA
Organism: Papio anubis; assembly: GCF_008728515.1. NCBI lineage: Eukaryota > Metazoa > Chordata > Mammalia > Primates > Cercopithecidae > Papio > Papio anubis. Next base: position 69,376,010 of record NC_044980.1, on the reverse strand, counting down.
GGCCTAGAACAATGCTTCATTGAAACTGTATGAGGTATGTTAATAAAAACAGACAAAAAAAGCATTATGCTGGAAATGCTATAGAAGGGATTCATGCACCAGGTGAGAGTTCCATTTCAATAAGCGACAAAATCTTTGATCAAAATTTTGAAAATCTGGTCCCAATCCATAGGCAATTCCTTTTCAGGATCACCAGAGATTTAGCTGGAATTCCCCATGGGCTGAGAAAACCCATGCTCCCTTTGATTTTCTTTCTAATTTTTACACTAACTTATTTGTAAACAAATGACAAATAATACTTTTAAATGTTACGTGGCTTTTATATTCTTTATTCTGTTTTGAGCATTATTCAAAATTTTTCTTATTCTGCTACTTAAGTTAGTGCTTCTCTCTGGTAATATAATTTTCAATAGAATTCAGCTGACACTGAATATCCACTCTGTTTCAAGGTCTTGGTCAGTTTTAGAGTAATTGGCCTCAAAAATTAGGTTTTGGATTTTTTTTTTTTTTTGAGATGGAGTCTCGCTCTGTTGCCCAGGCTAGAGTGCAGTGGCACGATCTTGGCTCACTGCAACCTGTGCCTCCTGTGTTCAGCGATTCTCCTGCCTCAGCCTCCTGAGTAGCTGGGATTATAGGTGTGTGCCACTATGTCCGGCTAATTTTTGTATTTTTAGTAGAGACAGGGTTTCACCATCTTGACCAGGCTGGTCTCGAACTCCTGACCTCGTGATCCACCTGCCTTGGCCTCCCAAAGTGCTGGGATTACAGGCGTAAGCCACAGCACCCAGCCAGGTTTTAGATTTTTAAATGAGATATACTGGCATGCTTGGCTATGCACAGTGGTTTATTCCCTAAATAAATACGAGTTTTCGATTGAATTCAGCTATGTATAGTGACAGCCTGGGCACTAATGCTACAAAGTTAGTGTTATGAAATCTAGAAGATTTCTCAGGAACAAAAGTGTTTTATGCTACCAAAAATTGCATATAGGGTAGTGGTGGTGGAGTGAGAGATAACGTGTATGATTTTTCAAGAACTCTTCCAAAATGGTTCAGTGATTGCATAAACCTTTTCAATGCATGCTCCACCTATTTATTTATTTATTTATTTATTTATTTATTTATTGAGGCAGAGTCTCGCTCTGTTACCCAGTCTGGAGAGCAGTGGCCTGATCTTGGCTCACTGCAACCTCTGCCTCCCGGGTTAAAGTGAGACCAGCCTGGCCAACATAGCAAAATCCCTGTGGCCATGTGCCACCATGCCCAGCTAAATTTTGTACTTTTAGTGGAAACAGGGTTTCACCATGTTGGCCAGGCTGGTCTTGAACTCCTGACTTCAGGTGATCTGCCTACCTTGGCCTCCCAAAGTGCTGTGCTGAGATTACAGGCATGAGCCACCGTACCTGGAATTTTTTTTTTTTTACTTGAGACTGAGTCTTGCTCTGTGGCCCAGGCTGGGGTGGAAAGGCACAATCTTGGTTCACTGAGTTGAGCCAAGATCTTTGATCTCTGCCTCCTGAGTTGAAGCAATTCTCCTGCCTTAGACTCCCGAGTAGCTGAGACTACAGGTGCACACCAGCACGCCTGGCTAATTTTTTGTATTTTCAGCAGAGATGGGGATAACCTGACCTCAGATTATCCACCTACCTCAGCCTCCCAAAATGTTGAGATTACAGGCGTGAGCCACTGTGCACAACCAATGCATGGTACCTTGAAACCCACTGCCTCCTTTGAGCAAAATAATCCACAATAGGAACAATGGTTTTCTTTGTTTTTGCTGTCTTCTTATTCCTTGTTACAGATCTTGAGACAAAGCAATTAAAGGTTTTGTTCTGTATTTTTTTTTTTAATTAGGTTTTGGAATTCCAGTTGTGTTTACTTCTCTTGCTTTAGTTGCTTAGTCCCTTTAAAAATCCCCAGGATCTAGTGGCCAAGGACCACAAAGGAAAGAGGTCACATTCCCCCTTTCTTCCTCCCTATAATCTTATACTGGGAGGCACTGATTCTTCTCCAATGATGCTTCTAACAGACTTCATTGATACCTCAGATGAAAGAGTCCTATTTTAGGAAAATTTTTTGAAAGTAAGAAAGAAAGAGGAAAAGGAAAGACGCAAGCTTGAGCTGGCATATAAAATGACTACTTTCAGGTAATTTTCATTTCTTCCTCAAAGAGTTCTCAGGTCTCCATGACTTGGAATGCTTCATAAATCATGTGTTGTTCTGATTTTATAGCTGTTCGGTTTTATTCATGGCTGTATACCCGGTGCTTTGCATATAGTAGGCACCCAGTGAATATTTGTCAAATCAATGAATGGTTAACTCCAATCTCAATTCTCTCCAAAATCAACTTATTGTTTTATCTTCTATCACTTGTCTCAAACTGAAATTGATTTCTTGCCTCTCTCAGGCTCTTTGATGCCAGCAAGGCCTGTTGGAAAGGAGAAGTTCAATAATTTCCCATATTTGGCTAACGACCAAACAGCACCTGGTTGCATCAGAGGCTAATTCTTGGTACCTGACCTATATATGAATTAATGAGCACCTACATTGCAGTATCTCCACCCAGAAAATAACAGAGCAGCAGCATAGCAGAATGGTATAAAATATGAGCATGGAATCTGGAAAGAGAATCAACTCTGATGTCTCTGAGAAGGAAAAACACTGTGTAACCTCTTGGAAAGTCACTCACAGGCTTTCAGTGCAAGCATGTTCATTCCAGAAAGCCAAGAAGTTCAACTTCTAGAAAGAGTCTCATGATTGTGGACAGGCTCCCATGGTGAGAATGAGTCCAGTTAGAGAAAAGCACTGTGGCAACAGCAGGTCATACTGAAGTGGCTCCAGCTCCAGGAACTCCGACAGGGGGCAAAAGTTATGTCAACATGTTCTAGTAGCTCCACTGTCTAGGGACGCAGGAGAAAGAGAGTGGTCAGGAAAAACACAAGCTGCATAAATAAAGGGAGAAGAATGACAGGTTGTGCCTAAGAATAGAAAAAGAAATATTTCAAGGGTCATAGTGTCGTTGAGCTGAGTCTATGGTCAACAAAACATCATCGCAGGGCACAGCTGAATGCTGGCTTCTACTCACTCACCGAGAAGCAAGCTTTGACGGAATTCACTGTGCCATGTCATTTCACTATTCAGCAGCTTCTGAATATTTTTTTGGCGGGGAAGGGGGGAGGATGGAATCTTTCTCTGTTGCTGAGGCTAGAGTGCAGTGGCGCCATCTTGGTTCAGTGCAATCTCTGCCTCCCAGGTTCAAGCGACTGTCCTTCCTCAGCCTCTGGAGTAGCTGGGACTACAAGCGTGCACCACAACACCCAGCTGATTTTTGTATTTTTAGTAGAGACAGGGTTTCACCATGTTGACCAGGCTGGTCTTGAACTCCTGACCTCAGGTGATCCGCCCGCCTTGGCCTCCCAAAGTGCTGGGATTATAGGCGTGAACCACCGCGCCCGGCCAGTTTCTGAATTATTAATGCAAAGCTCTGAGAGGGGAGTGGTCAAAATGATTACCTGTTGAGAGAAGAGAAGCAGGCACAAGGGGGTTGGAGAGGATCATTCAGCTTTTTAGCATGGAAGTGGGAGAGCTAAATGCTTACTTATGGAGAAAAGATGAGTTGGCAGCAGTGGTGAAATTGTGATTTAAAATGAGCATGTGCAAAAAGCAGCTCCAATACAACCAATGAAACTTGAGTGAAGCGTGGAAGGACTTGCTGTATCCTCTGCCCAGAGCCGATTCTGGACTGGCTGGGGGTTCAGTGTGCAGGCAGCCTTTTAGCCTTCCTACTGTTTGACTCTAATTCTCATGCATCCTGTATTTAAGCAGTCGCTGGACTTTTTCTGTTGTTCAGTTCTTCTACATATTGGACAATTTATTGGATACCTCCTTTATGTAGGATACTATGCTAAGTGTTGAGTAGGATTAGAAAGGAAGATTAACCACGGGATGTGCCCTATAGCAGCTTATGGTTCCATTTTACTCTTGCTCTAATTTTTATGCAAATCTGTAAATCCAAAAGGCCAGCTGTGTCTATGTAACCTAAGCAAAATAATAGGAGTGGGATGGAGAAAGTTATTCTATTCACCTAGGCAATATTGTGGTGAATATTCATAAAAACATTGTTTACATGTTTAGTTTCACACACAAAAAAAGTGATTCAAAATGAAATAGCTGAATGAAGAAGGTAATAGAAGGAAATTTGAGAAGAAAAAAGACTCATTTTTATAATATAAAATATTACCTATCTTGATAAAAAAATTTATGGTGTTTTTACTGTTGAGCTCTGGTATAGCTATAATTCTCTAGTTAAGATACCAAGGTGGTATTCACAATGGAGAAATATGCCTTATTGTTCTAAAAGTTGTCTGTCCAGTCTTGCTGCTTTTAAATCTTGTAGAGAATCACTCCGTGAGTGAGTTCAAATACTTCCTTTTATGCTGAATAAATAAACTTGCTTCCAAGTCAGGATGAGCAGATAGCTCCAAACACTTACTGGCATTCAGCATGAGAGTCCTGGATGTGATCCTTCTAATCAGTTGGCTAGTACATGCTGAACCTTTAAGGGGGGGGAAAAAGTGTGCAAATTGATTATGTAGTTTTTGGTACAAGTGACATTCATTTATATTCTGCATCTTTTCATGTGTATTATACACATACCTTGCTGTCACTTAGTAAAATAACCAAACTTTTTACCCAAATAAGTGTCTTGGGGGCATCTACAGTTCAGCTGGAGGGCATCAGGTCACCAGAGGTGGAATGGAGTTCAAAGAATTTTAATATCTTCCACTTCACACTTTTGCCAGAGGGCATTCCTGAGTTCTGCCGAGGGCAGTGCTCTAGGTAGAAGGCTGTTAGAGATCCTTGGTCCAAAGGCTTAGGTCTATCCCACCAATTTTATGGGGAAGAAACTAAGGCATAAGATGGCAAGATGGTGACTGCAGCTATGACGGCATGATGACTCATGCCTGTAATCCCAGCAGCAATTTGGGAGGCTGAGGCCAGGAGGATCACTTGAGATCAACAGTTGAACCAGCCTGTAGCCAACATAAGGTGAAATCTATCTCTAAGAAATAAAGTCAATAAGGCGATGGTGGTGGTCACCGCCATCCAAAATACTCGGAGGCTGGGGACAGAGTGCTTGAACCTGGGAAGTGGAGTTCACAGTGAAAGGCAAAGTTCGCGCCAGTTAGACAAAGGGCTCATCTCAAAAATCTTTCTTTCTTTCGACAAAAGCTGAATGAACGAGCCTTTGGTTTTGTGCCCCTCCCCAACAACAGTTTTTCTTAATATGAGCAAGAAGTCAGATAGGCTAAGTACCTTGTCCAAAGTCATTTAAGGCAATTGTCTAAATTTAAAACATTACTGGCTCAGGGATCCACCTGGAACATTCCTGACTAATGATTGAATGAAAGGGTCCTCTCCTAGAAGTTAAGTGCCTCTCCAAAGAAGAAACTTTCCTAGGAAGCTTGCATTTCAGCACCTGATCTGGGAAGAGGAAAAAGAGGAAAGAATGAATTAGCCAGGCATGGTGGCTCACACCTGTAATCCCAGCACTTTGGGAGGCCAAGGTGAGTGGATCCACCCTGAGGTCAGGAGTTCAAGGTCAACATAGCCAATATGAACCTGTCTCTACTAAAAATACATAATTAGCCGGCCGTGGTGGCGCACACCTGTAGTCCCAGCTACTTGGGAGGCTGAGACAAGGCAGTCTCTTAAACCCGGGAGGTGGAGGCTGCAGTGAGCTGAGAGTGCACCACTGCATTCCAGCCTGGGCAAGACAGAGCAAGACTCCATCTCAAAAAAAAAAAAAAAAAAAGATGAATTAAAGTGTTTTCAGGGTCTGAGGTGTAAAGAGGTTGACAATATTGTACTTGGCTCTTGCCTTGAAAGAGTTTGATTGATTTTTAAGGAGAGCCTCCTGCTGGTTAGATAGTTTTGTTATGCATTAGAGCTGGAAAGAGTGGTGGTTCAGCTGCTCCTGAAAGCAGATACAACCTTGGGCAGAATCCTCCTTCACTATTCCCTAGAAGCCAAATGGAGCCCACAGATATTTCCTTTAGCTTGTACTGTTCAGGCCCACACAGGGTTTCAAAATAATTAAGTTAGTTGCCAACATCTAAAGAAAAGAAATTGATTTCCACCTTCTCTTAAAAAACAAAACAAAACAAAACAAAAGTCTGGCAAGTGGGGCCCACAATTCCATGCGACAGGAATGGGCTGAGAGTGGTCAGTGACTGCCTCTTTAAATGGGACACAAACCCCAGTTCAGTCAAAGCCCCAGGGCCTGCTGCTTAGGGTTGTGAGCCCTGCCTGTCTCTGCCTTGCTTTTCCCACCCAAAGCCTATGGAGCACTAGTGCCTTGGGGTTTCCTAACTCACCTCTGCTATTAGACTTACCTCTGCAGAGTCTGGCTCTATCTCTCGAAGCCCTGATTTATTCTAGGTGGCATCCAACAAACTGGACAGTCTTATAGGTCCGTTAAGCCAGAGCTGGAATCTTACACCCTAAGTTGGCACTTGTTCATTTTCACAGGGGTTTTCTGGACCTACTGGAAAGCGTATGGTAGTGCAAATTTTAGACCAGGAGACAGACCGACCTGGTGGAGAGAGATTTTGGTACAGCTGAATCTGCCCATTGTGTCAGCTTGGTAGATGTGCTAGCCCTTTTGAGAGTGGTGTGAGCCAGAGATTTGAGCCTGTAATTAGGTGATACGGTGGTGGAGCAGTTACACCCCTCATCAGAGCTATTCCAGAAAAAGAGAAAGATCTCCCCACTTCCATATCCACCTCCAGTGGTTTCCCTCAAGGAACCTCCCTCAGGGCTTGGAGTTCCACAGGCCTCTTTCTGGGGCCAGGCCAGCTGTGACTGGGACTGGAGCACACGAAGAAGTGCATCACAGCCACCTGATGCCAATGGGGCACCAGGCCTTCTGGCAAAGTGCCAGGCATTGCTTAGGGAAAGATGTGGCTCCTCCTTCGCCTTGCAGGTAGAGCTCCAAGGTCAAACAAGCCTGGAGGGCAGCCAAGGCCAGGATGTTGGCATGAGATCCTGCAGCCCAGAAAGGGAGAAAACCTGTTTACTTATAATTCTGCCTGCGCCACGCGCCTTCCCCATAACTGGCCCTGTGTTCATTCTGCACTGTGATCATTAGTCTGACAGCTGATTTCATTCCTATAGCTTTTCCTTTTCCTTCTCCAAACTTACAGAGCTGTCTAGTTTTAGAAAGTGCTTAACAAGACTTGTGTCTAAACAAGAACCCTGAGAACCTTAAGGAACAATAGGCAGAGGTCAACAACCTTCCTCAGAGTCTCCTAGTTTTTCTTCACAGCCCAGAAGATACAGTCTGAATTTAGAAAAATCTGATTATGATCCAGGGACTACAAGAGAAAGAAAAGAGAGAGAGAGAACAGAATTTGGAAATAAGTCCATAAAGCTTGTGTGTCCTTGGCAAACATTTCTTATTTCCCTCGGTTTGCAGGAACCTGAGACTCAAGGAGCTGAATATCAAGTTACACCAAATATTATCACCCTCTACACCCATGGATTCACAGTCCAGATTTAGATCCTGGGGGAAAAGATGATAGGAAAATGTTAATTAAATTAACACTTAATGCTTAAAATCATATGGTTGATTTGCCCAAGTGTAAACGTTTTTTTTTTTTTTTTGGGACAGTGTCTCACCCTCTAACCCAGGCTGGAGTGCAGTGTTGCAATCTCGGCTCACTGCAAACTGCAACCTCTATCTCCTGGGCTCAAGTGATCCTCCTGCCTCAGCCTCTTAAATTGTTGTGATTGAAGACATGAGCAACCACACTTGGCTAATTTTTGTATTTCTTGCAGAGACTGGGTTTCCCAGGCTGGTCTTGAACTCCAGAGGTCAAGCGATCCACCTGCCTTGACCTTCCAAAGTGGTAGGATTACAGGTGTGAGCCACTGTGCCTGGCCAAATGTAAAAAATTTGATTCTACAGGGAAATTATTCAATATCAAAAATGATTTTCATGAAGTGAACGTGTATTTGTCGGGTAACTGATATGTGTACAACCTCTGCTCTAAAGGAGTTCATAGCCTAACTGGCTTAAGAAGTCGTGGGTTTTGGAAAGGATTCATAACAGTGCAAATGTCTGCCAAACAAGGTCAGAAAGTTATAGGAGTAAGGACATTTCTTGGCAAAAAGCACTGCTGTCAGTTTTTACAACAAAGAGAGAGTTAGATCCATCAGGAAAGGTTTTGCTGAATTTGATGTTTAAAATGTTTTACCTCTGCATAATGGCAACCCAGTGTCTGGCCAAACAGACAGGACTATATCATATTTCCAGCATCTAGAACAGGCCTGACACATAGCAGAAGCACTCAATTTATAGTTGTTGAATGAGTGAGTGAATGAATGAATTCTGGTAAAGAAAGTAGATAGATTCCATCATTTTTAGGCATTCCTTCTAGGCACACTTCCCAGCAGAATCAATGATTTTGAAAGTCAAAAGCCCCCCATGCCATTCACCAAGACATCATTCTAGGAGATGCTTCTCTGCCAGGGAAGTCTGGAGTAGCAACTTCGCTACAGCTCTGTGACCCTGGGTAGGCTCCTGCACCCTTTGAGCCATTGTGTCATCATCTGTCAAGTAATACCCACTTGACAGGGTTGTGGGAACATCAAAGGAGATAATGTAGGCAAAGCTTTTAGCAAAGTGGTAAGAGGGGCATAATAAGTGGAAACTGCTTTCTACTTCGACTCATTCTGATTGGCATAAAAGAAAAGTGCACATTTACCTGCCCTAAGAGGCTTTTTAATTTAAAAAAAAAATTTATTTCATCCTCTTTCCATCTTAAAAAAATTTTTGTTCACCCAAAAAGGAAATTTTCTAGGAAAACATTAATGAAAAGGGGGAGCCAGGAGAACCATTACAGAGGCACTTAGGGGCCTCTTACTGAGGGTTCTTCCCTCTCCAGAACAGGCCAAGTGGTTCCTCACCACACCACTACGTCGGAGAGGGCAGGGTTAAACTTAGTGGTGAATTTGAGCAGCATTTCTTTGGCAGCAGCGTGACAAGCTACAGTACCCTGCAAACTGCAGTTCTCCCCACCTTCTGCTATGCTGGAAGCCGGCCACTCCAGCGTCTTGTTTTTGTGTATGAGCTTATCAGTAAAAAGAGATTTAAATGAACAGGTTCAAAATGGTACCTGTACAAAGTCCAGGTCAAAGGTCACATACACATCTCCTCCTCCACAAACTCTACCATCAAGCCAGTTTGCTCCCTGACAAAGCCAGGGCACCTAGAAATTCTGCAGCAACACAAGATAAGATGGCTCACTGGAGGGGACCAAGAGGGGCTGACTTCCAGGGAGCTCCCTGGTCTGAGTGGCAAAGCTGCCTTCCGGCATTGCAGATGGAGGCAGGAAGCTGAGGTGGCTCTGCTGGGTAGGCAGACACTCAACCCCCAGGAGAGCTGATCTGGGATGGTCTGAGAAATGCAGTCAGAACCTCCTGTCCCTGGTCTCCTGACAGCTTCTGAACCACATAAAATCAGATGATTGTGTGTGTGTATGTATTTTATATATATGCACATATCAAATAGACATATATAATTATATATGTTCAAACATATATGTATATGTTTAAAAATCAAATACATGAATAAAATGAATGCATATGCCTCAGTTACTTCAGTGAGAGAGTAGAATAGAAAATGTATTGGGTAAGAGGAACATCTGTTAGTGAGGCACTCAATCGAGGCAGTGAGGATGGTGGTTAAAATTCAAATCCTAGTTCCACCCTTTGCTAACTGTGAGTGATTTAAATCTCTCAAAGCATCTATTTTCTTACTGTATAGAGCAGACAATAAAAATACCCAGTTCATAAGAGTGTGGTAAGGATTAAATGAAATAATATGTGGTAAACCCTTAGCAAGATGGGCAGGCATTGTAAGCACTCAATAAATAGCAGCAGTTATTAGTCATAATGACTCTTATCACTATAAGGTAGATATAGTGGTTTTGGGTTCTCCAGAGAAACAAAACTAATAGAGGGTGTGTGTGTGTGTGTGTGTGTGTGTGTGTGTGTGTGTGTGTCTGTGGAGAGACAGAAAGAGAGAGAGATTTATTTTAAGGAATTGGCTTATGATTGTGGAGGCTGGCAAGTTCAAAATCTGCGGAGCAGGACAGCAGGCTAGAGACCCAGGGAAGAACTGATGCTGGCATCCAGTCCGAAGGCCCATCTACTGGCAGAATGCCTTCTTGCTGGGGGTAAGTGGAGAGAACAGTCTTTTGTTCTATTTAAGCCTTCAGCTGATTGGATGAAGCCTGTCCATATTATGGACAACAATCTTCTTCACTCAAAGTTCACCAATTTAAATGTTAATCTTATCTAAAAACATCCTCACAGAAACATCCAGAATCATGTTTGACCACATATCTGGGTACTGTGGCCCAACCAAATTGACATGTAAAGTTAACCATCACCGGAGACTTGATTAGCCCTATTTTACAGATGAGAAGCCTGAGGCTCCAAGAGATTAGACAGTTGCCCAGAGTTTATAGTCAAAAAGCTGAAATTCAAACCCTGGGATAAACCAGCAACTGGCCAGTGCCTGGCCCACAGCAGAGACTTAGGGTTTGCTGAATGTAATCCTTTCCTTCCTTCCTTCTTTCCTTCCTTCCTTCCTTCCTTCCTTCCTTCCTTCCTTCCTTCCTTCCTTCCTTCCTTCCTTCCTTCCTTCCTTCCTTCCTTCGTTCCTTCCTTCCTTCGTTCCTTCCTTCCTTCCTTCCTTCCCTCCTTCCTTTCCTTTCTTTCCTTTCTTTCCTTTCTTTTTGTTTTTGAGACGGAGTCTCTCTCTCTGTGTTCCCCAGGTTGGAGTGCAGTGGCACAATCTCGGCTCACTGCAACCTCCACTTTCCAGGTTCAAGTGATTCTCCTGCCTCAGCTTCCAAACTAGCTGGGACTATAGGAGGGTGCCACCATGCCCAGCTAACTTTTTTTGTACTTTTAGTAGGGACAGGGTTTCGCCATGTTGGCCAGGCTGGTCTCAAACTCCTGACCTCAGGTGATCCACCTGCCTTGGCCTTTCAAATTGCTGGAATTACAGGCATGAACCACCGCGCCTGGCGTGCTAAATGTATTTCTAGCTCTAGTCTCAGCTCTTACCCCTAAACTGCATCCTGGAAGAATGGGGCACAGGAGAAGATGATGATGATGATGATGATGATTATTATTATTATTGAGGACAAAGGAAGCAGGGAAAAGAAAGAAGTGGGAGAAAGTTTGGTATGTGATGACTTTGGGGTGCATCAGGTGAGTGATAGGGTGAGGTGAAGCAGAGTCGGAGGACCTGAGCAGTGGCTCTTGGTGGGTCCCTGGAGGGACACAAGGGGGACAAAGAGACAAAGACAGATCTATGGCCTCATCTCAGGCACCATGTGCTGGGCTGCTTTAGCCCAGGTAGTAGAGACAGCCTCTGAGTATGTGAGGCATTGGTGTGAGACCTGGAACTAAAAAAGCTGAGTAGGGAAGGTATCCCAGGCTAGTGCCACAGAAAGCCACAAAAGCTGGAGTCTGGAAGGACTTGGGTAGACTGAAGCTGGAGGCAGGAGCAGCGTGTGTAGGACTCTGGATTTCCTTCTAAAGAGACAGGAAGGCCTGGTGTGGTGACTCATGCCTGTAATCCCAGCACTTTGGGAGGCTGAGGCAGTGGATCACCTGAGGTCAGGAGTTAAAGACTAGCCTGGCCAACATGGTGAAACCACATCTCTACTAAAAATACAAAAACTGTCTGGGTGTGATGGTGGGTGGTTGTAACCTCTGCTACTTGGGAGGCTGAGGCAGGAGAATTGCTCGAACCTGGGAAGCAAGAGGTTGCAGTGAGCCGAAATCGCACCACTGCACTCCAGCCTTGGCGACAGAGTGAGACTTTGTCTAGAAATAAATAAATAAGGAGATGGGAAGCCACTGGAGGGTTTAGGCAGGATTGACGTTATCTGGCTTCCCCACTTGCTAGGGGACTGAGTGATCAGACCCTTTGGGTTTCTTTCTTTTTTCTTTGAGACAAAGTTTCACTCTTGTTGCCCAGGCTGGAGTACAAAGGTGCCGTCTCAGCTCACTGTTTCAAGCAATTCTCTTGCCTCAGCCTCCCAAATAGCTGGGATTACAGGCATGCGCCACCATGCCTGGCTAATTTTTTGTATTTTTAGTAGAGACGGAGTTTCACCATGTTGGCTGGGCTGGTTTAGAACTCCTGACCTCAGGTGATCCACCTGTCTAGGCCTCCCAAAGTGCTGGGACTACAGGCATGAGCCACTGCACCCAGCCTGACCCTTTGGATTTCATAGCTAGCCAAGGATCCAGGCTTACAGTGGCTGCCTGGAGTCTGAAAACAGGCTCTTCTCAAATAAATACTTGAAAAGTTATTAAACTTAAAGTCTAAATATTCAATGAAGAAGCCAGGCCTTGGGATTCTCTCTGTCTTCTGCTGCCCAAGCCTCAGTGATTCTGGGCCCAATTACTGGGCACTGTGTGAGGGGACAGCTGGCCTGGAGCAAATGACACAAGTTCAAGAAAGAAATGTTGAACATTCCTTAGAGCTAAGATGGGCACTGTCCTTTCAAAAACAAAAATAAACACAAACAAAGAGAGCTCCATGCCTGCAGTGTAGGAACCTAAAAGTCAAATTGATTTAAACAGTGATTGATCATCTCATGATGTTTCAGAGGTTTCAGGGAGCAAAAATAATATAAATATGTGAGGGAAACATAGAGACACTCAAAGAAATTAGAGTTCACTGAGAACAGAATAGAGTCTTGCTTATCTGTAAGGAACCACAGGCTTTAGTTTTCAACCCAGCATTATAGGGGGAAAGAGATTCAACAGCAAAATAAGAACATATCTGTAGATGACAAGATTCAAGTTAAAAGAGGTCACCAATGGGGTATGTTATACGGGAGAAAGCCCATGGGTTCCTGAGTGAGGAGACTCAGCCTGAGTTGCCCTCCGACACCTCCTTTTGGGGTGATCTTAGGTGAACTGTAAAACACACGAGAGCTCCATTTTCCTTGATTATAAATTTCCCTCTGACTGCCAGAGCCACAGCCAGGTAGTGTGTGTGAAAGCCGAGGCAGGCACTGTGCTCCTGGCTCGAAATGCAAGCGTCCTGAAGGGGCATGGAGAAGCAGCCTTCCCTCTCCATTTCATGTAGACCACCCCCGGGAGGAGGCCGGGCGGGCTCCTGGGGTGGGGGCACTGCTTTATGAGGATGCCTCAGTGTGGGTGGCTGGGGTCAGGGGTGAAGAAATCCCAGTTGACAAAATCTTCGATGGGCAGGACTCAAGTTCTGCAGATACCAGATTGAGAGGATTTTCCTTTGAAACATAACAAAGGTCAGTTGAAGGCAGATTAAAAACAAACATTACTCTGACAAAAGGGGTGGTGAGCATATGGATTTCACTAAGATACATCCCACTTCCTTTTATGGGAATGACGTGAAATAAAACAATATATGTTATGAGATTCTTCTTGGTGATGTATAACTGTTATGGTAGGAAATTCTAGAAAACCATCTGAGGACTCAGTGATCAAATAAAACCTGGGCTAGCAGCTCCCAGTTCAGAGCCCCATAAAAAATATCTTGGAACCATATATAGCATTGCATGACTGACAGAGTGCTTTGCCCTGTGATATCTTATCAGATCTTTATAATAACTCTATGAACAGATTTTACTCTCCTTATTTTATAGAAGGATAAATAAAAGCTCAGAGAGGTGCCCAAAATTGCCCTGCTAAATGTAGAGTTGGTTCTAAAGTCTAGTTTCATTACTACAAATTCTGAGCCCAGTTCATCAGACCAGCATTAGAAATACAAATTCTATGGTCCCAAATCCCAGTGATTCCGGTTATCGGTGGGGCCAGGATTTTTTTTTTTTTTTTTTTTTTTTTTTTTTTTTTATGTCCTAGGCAGCTTGGGGAATTCCTGCATGAAATCACACAGGTTATTTATTATCTTTGATTTTAAAATGAGGAGCAAATTGGAAATAGGAATTTAATGGACAGCTAAAAAAAGGAGCTCCGTGGCTTTGAAAGGGGAGGAAACAGGAAGCCTGCTTCTGACTAAGAGGATGGCCCGGAGCACTCCAGGTAAACACAGCATTTGTCCTCATACCTCCAGAGTCAAATGAGAATACTAGCTAACACTTCAAAGAGTTTCCTACAAGCTTGGCACTATTCTAAGCACGTCCATACATAATTTCATCTTACCCTCACGAGAAACTGAGTTTTTCTGTCTCTATTTTACAGATGAGGAACCTGAAACACAGTTTCTTGTCCAAGGCCAACTGTTTGTTCAAGGTGGCCAGTGAGTACTGCTGGTCCCACTAAACGAAAGAAATTCACCAACTGGCTGAGGGATGTTCAGACAAACAGAATGGGTCGGCGATGAGAAGACGCTGGGAAAGGCAGGACTCCCATGGTTGAGAGCAAGAAAGACCCACGGTGCTTGCACACCTGGGGCTGCCTCCCTCCTTCCATCCCAAGAGCTGAGGAGGGGCCTCCCTCCTGTCTACAGCTCATCCTTCCACTGTGCTCCAGCCACATGTCCTCTGTTTTGTTGTTGTTGTTATTTGTTTTGTTTTATTTTGTTTTGTTTTTTTGAGGCGGAGTCTCACTCTTTTGCCCAGGCTGGAGTGCAGTGGTGCCATCTCGGCTCACTGCAAGCTCTGCTTTCCGGTTTCAAGTGATTCTCCTGCCTCAGCCTCCCGAGTAGCTGGGATTACAGGCACCCGCCACCACGCCAGCTAATTTTTGTATTTTTAGTAGAGATGGGGTTTCACCATGTTGGCCAGGCTGGTCTCGAACTCTTGACATGATCTGCCCACCTCGGCCTCCCAAAGTGCTGGGATTACAGGCCTGAGCCACCGTGCCCGGCCACCCTCTGGTCTTTAGCAGAGCCTTCACGTGACAGATTCCTGGGCCCCTTTTTCCTCTGTCCTTATCATCTCCCTTGACTGGTTCTTTCCTAGCAATCGATGAACAGTTCTACTTTTTAATAGCCTTTCCCCTCAACCTCACATACCTTATATCTCCTAAAACTAATTTTATCTGTTCCCTGATTCCAAATCTCAGTTAATGACATCAGCATCCGCTGGAATGCCTAAGCCAGAAATGTAGGCATCATTCTCGATTCCTTCCTCCCAACACTTTCTCATCTGGTTCATCTCTAGTCTTGTAAATGCTACCCTATAAACACCTCTCCAATTCTCCCCCTTTTCTCAACTGTCTCCACCTTCAGCCACCATCCTTCTCTCCAGGGTCAGCCCAGTGCCGTCTGGACTACTCTCTCCTCTTGCAGGGTTGCCAGCCTCCCCTACCTTCCATTCATGGATTCTCTGCACAGCACCCAGAGTCAACTGCATAGACAAAGTCACCTCTGCCACTGTCCTGCTTCATACTCTGCAGTGCCTCTGCCTTGCTCCCAAAAGCCTTTGGTGACATAATTCTGCTCACCTCTCCAGCCTCATTTCCTCCTCCCCCCAGGAACCCTCTTCCCTGCCACCACCCAGTTGAGCCAGTTCTTCTCACTCTTCTGCCATCAATTTGGATGTCACCTGGCCTAGGACGTCTCTTTCAACCTCTCCTATACACATAGATCCAGAGCTTCCGCTAGTAGCATTTATCTCACCATAATTATAGTTGTTGACCTGTCTAATTTTTTTTAATTAACTGAGCTGTTTATTATTTTAACCAATAAAAGCTCTATAAGTACTAGATTTAGTCCGACACAAGATGACTTTACTAATAAAGGGAGGATGCCCAGAGAGATTTACCATATAGCTAAGGAAAAAGAATCTCACGCAGAGGACATCCTGAAGAGATAATGAGCTACAGAAACAGAACTGGAATGTTTCATTTCTTTTATAATACACAGAGAATACAGAGGGGAGGAAAAAGGGAGTACACTTTTAACTAAACGAGTTGACAATTTTATTTTCACATTTCCCAATACAAATGAAAACTGCATCTTTTCTGTCCCACTTCTCCCCTCCAAAACTATTCTGTTTGATAGGACAGGGGAGCAAGACTTCCTTATACTGTTTAGAAAACCCAGCATCACAGCAGCATGATCTCCTGGTGAAGCAGAACAGGTAATATAAAACTGATATAATGAGCCCTCCCCGCTATCCTTATCTGTCTGGTCGAGTCATTCTGGGCCAAGTGGGCACCATCATGGGACAGGCAGGAGGTCTCATCATTGGGAGTCCAGGCATCATTGGCCTGTGGCCTCCCATAGGCGGCCTCATTCCAGGAGCAGGGCCCACTGGTGTCATACCAGGAGGAGGAGGGCCCATCATTGGCATCATGGGAGGACCCCTCATATGGGGTGCTGGCATCACACCAGGGTGAGGAAGACTCGGAAGACTAGGAGGAGGTGGTATCATTGCTCCTGCAGGAGGAGGAGCAGAGGATGGAGCAGGAGGTATCTTTCCTTGTTGAAATGCAGCCGTTGTTTTGTCAATCAGGCTCTGAGCCTGCTCTTCCATCCTTTTCTGGTAGTAGTCTTTCACATTCTCTTTGTGTTTCCTACCTCTGCGGTGTGTCTTTCTCACAGATGGAGAGTCATGGGTGAGGTATGTATTGCAGTAGTCACAATAAGACTTGGGCATGTTGCTCTGCAGGCCGTTGGCCACTCCATTCCATGACACCCAGAAATGACCAACTTGTCTGATTTTACTAAAGCAAAGCTCTAGCTCCTTGAGGATGGGGACTGTTTTAAGTTTGTCTTAAAGATCTGTACATCTTCTTTTCACTGTATCTGGCATTCGACAAAACCTTAGTAACTATAAGTTGAATGAATGACCCAGCAAGACCATGAGGAGTGGCTAGAAGCTCATCAGAAGGATTTGAGTTTCAGAATAGAAAATGTTTTCCTCATTAAGGGGCCAGGCTGGTCGCAGAGGTGGACTGAAAGTGTGCAGAGGGAGCCCCCGAGAGCTGACTCACGCTTGCTGAACACCAGTGCTGTGCTAGCCTCTGTTGCTGTTAATTATTTTTTCTTACACATCATAGGAATCCTTTAAGGTAGATTCTGTTTTTGTTTCCACTTTAAAGACAAGCAAACTGAGGCCCAGATTTGCTGAAAGTCACATAGTGGCAATGCTAAGATTCAGATATTGTCTATACACCTTTCTCTGGGCTACAGTAAGTCTATAGTTTTCTTTTGCAGGTTCTTTGATAAGACTCACCTTGAATCTTTAGGAAACTGCCTACGACTTCATATGCAGAGAAAAAACTAGCAAACAGCTTGGAAAAAGAGCAAATTTCCCACCAGACTTGGGACTGTCATGCTAGAAGTTTGGGTGTTTTTGCTTAATATTTAGATAAATTCAGATTCAGTAATTATGAAATTTGAGAGCTGGAAGTTATCTTAGAAATCTTTGAGTCCAGTTCCTTGAACACCTGAAGGGGCCAGTGACTTGCTGAAGGCCACTCAGCTACTGGTGGAACCAGAATTGAAACACTGGGTCTCTCTCTGACCTTTCTGCAGAGCTATGCATGTTTTGCCTTTTTGGTGCTTGATTTTGCTTATTGGAGTCTCTTGGTAAAACATCTCTCTTAAAACTTCAAACTGGGTGGGACGCTGTAGCTCACACCTGTAATCCTAGCGCTCTGGGAGGCGGAGGTGGGAGGATTGCTGAGGCCAGGAGTGCAAGACCGGCAAAGGCAACATAGTGAGACCCCTATCTCTACAAAAAATTTAAAAATTAACCAGTCGTGGTGGCATGCACTTGTGGTCCCAGCTACTCAGAGACTGAGACAGGAGGATTGCTTGAGCCCAAGAGGTCAAGGCTGCAGTGAGGTGTAATTGTGCCACTGCACCCCAGCCTGGGTGACAGAGTGAGATCCTGTCTCTAAAAGACAAAACAAAGTAAAACCTTCGAACTGCACACTGCTTTGTCAAAGAAAGAATTTCAACTTTGCCGAATGGCCAGATGTGGTGCAACAGTGGGCCTGGACCCGCTGGGACCAGGAAGTTTAGGGGTGCCAGAGAGCTCAGGGTGAGTTGGTGGTTGAGATGATGAGGGAAGCCCAGGAAGAAACACGCTGGAAGTGGGGCCTTCCTTTCACAAACATGAGGAGAAAACATACGGGGATTTCAGAAGGATTTCAGAAAATTTTCTTGAATGCATACCAGATACTAGGAACTGGAGAAATTGCCCTCAAATGCTTACAATCCAGAAAGGCAGTAGATGTGAGTATAGTCATGAGATGGGATGAAAATATAAAGGGAAAATACTCAGACAAGATGAGGGCGTGAAGGATTTTGCCTGGGAAAGTCAAGGAAGTTTTCCTGAAGGAAATGGACTCCTGAGTTGGGCCTTGGAGGAAAAATAGAAAGAAGAGAAAGTAGGCTTTTTTTTTTTTTTTTGAGACAGGGTCTGGCTCTGTTGCACAGGCTGGAGTGAAGTGGTGTGATCCTCTCACCTCAGCCTCCCCAGCAGCTAGGACCACAGGTGTGCACCATCATGCCTGGTTAATTTTTTGATTTTTAGTAGAGACGAGGTCTCCCTGTTGCCTAGGCTGGCTCAAACTCTTGGGCTTAAGTGATCCTTGCACCTCAGCATTCCAAAGTGCTGGGCTTAGAAGCTTGAGCCACAGCAGCCCCCAGCCAGAAGTAGACGATTTCAGACAGAGGGAAGAACAAGGGCAAAGTTGGAAGGGCTGGCAGGGCATGATATAAATCAGAGCAGTGGTTCTCAAAGTGTGGTACCTGGAAAAATAGCAACTGCATGACTTGGGAAAGTGTAAATAATGCAAATGATTGGGCCTCCACTGCAGACCTATAAAACTGGAATTGCTGGGGATGGGTTTTGCACTGTGTTTCATAAGGTCTCTTGGTGACTCTGATGAGCCTTAAAGGTTGAGTCCCAAGCTTGGCACAGTAGCTCATGCCTGTAATCCCAGCACTTTGGGAGGTTGAGGCGGGGATTGCTTGAGCTCAGGAGTTCAAGACCAGCCTTGGTAACATAGAGAAACCTCATTTCTACAAAAAATACAGAAAATTAGCTGGGCATGGTAGTGCACACCTGTAGTCCCAGCTACTTGGGAGGCTGAGAGGGTGAGAAGATTACTTGCATCCAGGAGGTGGAGCCTGCAGTGAGCCATGATCGCGCCATTGTACTCCAGCCTGGGTGACAGAATGAGACTCTGTCTCAAAAAAAAAGGTGAGGTTGATTTCCACTGAATTTGATAATTTCTAATGGGAGCCTCTCTGCTCCCATGGTAGGGCTTTGGGATGGCAGGGACAGGTGTGGACAGAGTGTGGGGCCTACACTCTGTTTCCCACCTTAAATGCCTCATGGCTCCTGTGGCTCTCTGACTCAGTCAAGTGTTATACACTGCACTGTGTGCCTACAGACATAACCTTCCTCTCTCATCTGTGAGGTCCTAGACAGTAGGGCTTCTCCACGATCCTCAGAGCTGACCACACCAGCACCAAGAGTTCCAGAAGCTTCATCATGTCTACCATGCACAGAGCCCTATAAGGGGTCTCTTCTTGGCCTCTCCACCTGCTTTCTGTCCTTTATGACCCCAATGTTACTCTCTCAACCAACCAGTTGTTGAAAATTGACATACACAGCTCTGCTCTTGGCACTGTCTATACCCCTGCCTGGCGTTTTCTCCATCCACATGAATCAGGCCTATGTTTTACTTTTCTCTTTCTTTCTTTCTTTCTTTCTTTCTTTCTTTCTTTCTTTCTTTCTTTCTTTCTTTCTTTCTTTCTTTCTTTCTTTCTTTCTTTCTTTCTTTCTTTCCTTCCTTCCTTCCTTCCTTCCTTCCTTCCTTCCTTCCTTCTCTTTCTTTCTTTCTTTCTCTCCTTCCTTCTTTCTTTTCTTGCTTTCTTTCTTTTTCTTTTTCTCTCTTTCTTTCTTTCTTTCTTTCTTTTTTGAGACAGAGTCTCACTCTGTCACCCAGGCTGGAGTGCAGTGGCCAAACTCGGCTCACTGCAACCTCCGCATCCTGAGTCCAAGTCATCCTCCTGCCTCAGCCTCCAGAGTAGCTAAGATTACAGGCACTCACCACCACGCCTGGCTAACTTTTGTATTTTTAGTAGAGATAGGGTTTTGCCATGTTGGCCAGGCTGGTCTTGAACTCCTGACTCAGGTGATCTATCTGCCTCAGCCTCCCGAAGTGCTGGGATTACAGGCATGAGCCACCACATCTAGCACTTTGTTTCTTGTCAGCCATCCCAGCCCCCAGGAGAATGTGAGGCAAAGACTTGTGTTGTTTCTATTTCACCATTGTATTCTCCATGCCAGGACAGAGTGTGACATATATGAGGTGACCTGTTTGTCAGATGAATGAATGGTTTCTATCATGTGACTCTGCATGTGTGGCTTCAGGTAAATTAATTGATTAAGCCAGGAGTTAGTGCCCTTACTCCAAGGCAGCTTCCTACTGGTTGGTCCATGTCCTGTGAGGGTGTCTGGCATGAGAGCTCTGTCATGGTGACAGGTGGAAGCCATAAACCCTACTGGTAGGGAGTTCGTGAGACTCTGAGAGGGAAGCTAATAGTAGGATGGGATTGAAGAAAGGGGCCACAGAGAAAAGGCCGCAGAAGCTGTGGCACAGGGGTGGATAGCAGAGACTTTAGTCAGCAGGGACAGAAGCAACGGAAGCAGAGATAGAAAAATGATGAGTCATCCTAATGACAGAGAACTCCAGCCTGATAACCCCAGAGAATGGCTCAGAAACCGGTTGAGATGCAAGGGCTACCGCAGGGCTAGTAGAGCTGCTCTAACATCTCAAACCATGTCCTGCATGTCAGCAAAGCCCGGCCTCATGGCTGGTTTGCTCGCTCTTACTTCTCTGCATATCCTAAAAGCAGCTTGCCATTAACCAAGAGAGACTGAGGGGCCTCTGGCCCCTTCAACAAAGTCCCTGGCAGCAAGAGCCCAAGGACCAGCCTGGCCCTTGCCTGGTAGGGGCTCCCAGGGACTGGGCTGGGCTGGCCCTCACCTGCCGTGGGGAAGGCACCTGCACAGGGGTGGAAGTTCTCAGGTCAGGTGAGGGCAGATGACCTTGCTCATTCCAGGAAGCAATGCTCAGCTGAGCAGTTTCCCTTCAAAGCATGGCAGTGCTCATGGGAAATCTATGCAATCCCACTTTCAACGTACTCTTTCTCTGTAATGCTGTGGAGAGAAAAGGTCGGAGTGAGGCCTTGTTGCTAAGCCAAGTCAGCAAACAAAATCCCATGTTTGCTGTTCCAGCGTGGCCCTGGAGAGGCTCCTTTGAGGCTGCCGGGGTGAGGTGGGGGAGTCAGAAGGTGGAGTGTGTGCAGGGAGAGGAACATTGCCCCTGTCCTTCCTGCTCTGGGACCTGTTTGTTACTTGGTCTACCACAGGGCCTGGCCCCCTTCCTACTGCCTGCCACTCATTTACTGTCCTGAATCATTTCCCAAGGACATACTTGGAAAGCTTCCCACCTGTCCAAATACAATTTTTCAATATGCTAGTTGTGTTATTACACACACACACATATATTTTTTCTTTTATATTTATAAATAAATATATATGTATTTTCATGTGTTTGTTTCATTTTGTTTTTTGAAATAGAGTGTTGCTCTATTGTCCAGGCTAGAGGGCAGTGGCACAAATCAGGGCTCACTGCACTCTCAGCCTCTTGGGCTCAAGCGATCCTCCCACCTTAACCTCTCAAGTAGCTGGGAATGCAGGCGCATGTCACCATGCCCAACTAATTTTTTTATTTTTATTTTTTACAGATGGGGTCTCACTACATTGCCCAGCCTGGTCTCAAACTCCTCGGCTCAAGTAATCCTCCTGTGCTGGCCTCCCAATGTGCTGGGATGACAGGTGTCAGCCACCACACCCAGCCACATATATTGGTTTTCACACACAGTTCCTGGCTCATAACTCCCACAGCCCTTATTACTGTAAAAAGAATATCTTTCTCTGACCTTTCCCTGCCCTCCTTTGACCTCCCCATGGCAGGACCCTAATCTGATTGTGGGTCATGAGACCCTCATTCCGGAGAGGGTCCTGCCCCATACCCTAGAGGTAGAAATGCTGTAGAGAGGCCAGGAAGAATCTGAACAGACAGGACTTGCAGGGTTTAGATCATATCTTTTTTTTTTTTTTTTTTTTAGACTCGGGATCCCCCCCTTCCCCCCCGGTTGGGGTGAATGGGCGGGGTCTTGGCTCACTGTAACCTCTGCCTCCTGGGTTCAAGCGAATCTCCTGCCTCAGCCTCCCAAGTAGCTGGGACTACAGGTGCACACCACCACGCCTAGCTAATTTTTGTATTTTTAGTAGAGATGGGGTTTCACCATGTTGGCCAGGATGGTCTTGATCTCTTGACCTTGTGATCCGCCCACCTTGGCCTCTCAAAGTGCTGGGATTACAGGTGTGAGCCACTGTGCCTGACCAGATCATATCCTTTTTGTCCAATCACATTTCAACAAGGTTATCCATACTTCAATCATGCCTATCCAATGAAGTCACCATAAAATGGCCCAGAAGACAGGGTTCAAGAACTTCTGGATAAGGCTGGGCATGGTGGCTCACACCTGTAATCCTAGCACTTTGGGAGGCCAAGGAGGGTGGATTACCTGATGTCAGGAGTTCGAGACCAGCCTGGCCAACATGGTGAAACCTCTTCTCTACTAAAAATATAAAAATTAGCTGGGTATGGTGGCTTACACCTGTAATCCCAGCTACTTGGGAGGCTGAGGTACGAGAATCTCTTGAACCCAGGAGGCAGAGGTTGCAGACAGCCGAGATCATGCCACTGCACTCCAACCTGGGTGACAGAGCCAGACTCTGTTTCAAAAGAAAAAAAAAAAAATACCGAGTGCAGTGGCTCATGCCTGTAATCCCCGCATTTTGGGAGGCCGAGGTGGGCAGATCACCTGAGTCTGGGAGTTCAAGACTAGCCTGACCAACATGGAAAAGCCCCATCTCTACTAAAAATACAAAATTAGCCGGGTGTGGTGGCAGGTGCCTGTAATCCCAGCTAGTCAGGAGGCTGAGGCAGGAGAATTGCTTGAACCTGGGAGGCGGAGGTTGCAGTGAGCTGAGATCACGCCATTGCACTCTAGCCTGGGAAACAAGAGCGAAACTCTGTCTCGAAACAAAACAAAACAAAAACCTTCTGGATAGCCAAACATGTGGAGGTTTCTGGGAAAGTGAACGGTTAACAAGAACTTATGCAAGAACCAGGAGAGTGGCCCATCCCAACACCATGAGGACAGAAGTGCCTGCACTCAGACCTTACCTTATGTATCTCTTCATGTAGTTGTTTATTTGTATCCATTAAAATATCCTTAGGAATAATCCAGTAAATGTAAGTAATTGTTTCCTCGAGTTCTGTGAGCTACTCTAGCAAATAAATCGCATCCAAAGACCAGGTCGTTGGAACCCCCACTTGAAGCTGGTCAGTCAGAGGTTGTGGATGCCTGGACTTGTCACTGGTGTCTGAAGTGGGAGGTGAATTTTTGGCACTGAGCCCTTGGTCTGTGGGATCTGACGCTATCTCCGGGGAGACAGTATCAGAAGTGAATTGGAGGGCACCCAGCTGGTGTCTGCTGCAGTATTGATTGCTTGCTTGTAGTGGGGAGAATCCCCCACATTTCATCATAGAAGTTTTCTGTGTTTATTGTTGTGTGGCGTGACAGCGGAGGAAAAAATTTGAGTTTTTCCTACCACTAGTGCCATTCCAAAACATCTTACTTTGGTTCTGCCCAACATTGAGATTGTTGGGGGGTCATTGATTCTTCTCAAATATAAAATATTCTGTCCAGATAGCATAGTAACAAAAGCTCACTCATTCCATAAATGTTTATTGTTTCATTAAGTGTCAGGAGCTAGACCAGATATTGAGGAAACAGCAATGACAAGAGAGAAATTCTTGCTTTTATTGAGTCTCAGTCAACAGAAAAGACAGATATTAAACAAATAATTATAAACAGGAGGAATATTTTGAAAGAGGAAGCACAAGGTGTAATAGCAAGGAGCTTATAACAGAGGAAGCTGGATGCAGTGTGGGAGTCTGAAAAAACTTCCTTGAGGAGCAGACATTTCAGCTAGGCCGAGAGGATGCAGAGGGGGTATTCCAGACAGAAAACACCACAGGTTTGTAGGTCTAAAAGAGAAATAGAGAGAGCAAGAGCAAGAGAGATGTTTGAAGAAAATAGAAGTTCTGGCTGGGCGCGGTGGCTCATGCCTGTAATCCCAGCACTTTGGGAGCCTGGCGGGGCAGGGCGGGGCGGATCACAAGGTCAGGAGTTCGAGACCAGACTGACCAACATGGTGAAACCCCGTCTCTACTGAAAATACAAAAATTAGCCAGGCGTGGTGGCGGGTACCTGTAATCCCAGCCACTCAGGAGGCTGAGGCAGGAGAATCACTTGAACCCGGGAGGCGGAGGTTGCAGTGAGCCGACGAGATCATGCCACTGCACTCCAGCTTGGGGGCAGAGCGAGACTCGTCTCAAAAAAAAAAAAAAAGAAAAAGAAAATAGAAGTCCTGAATGGTTGAACTGTAGAGAGGGAGGTGGAATCAGTGAGAGACATCAAATACATTTTGAGGGGAAATTGAAGAGTCTTTGCTCTTCACATCCTCCAAAACTTGGCATTTGATAGACAAATGACCTTCTCTCCTCCAACTCTACATGACAAACGTTTTTACCAGTTTAGAAACAAATAGACAAACAACCTACTATGATCTGAATGTCTTCCATGTTCATGGTGCATCCAGAGAAAAGTTGGCCATGTAGCCTGTCACCCTGGCTAAGCTAATTGGTAAGGAGAAGATACCTGACCCAGAAAAAGCCAATCTGTAGACTGGTCAGTGATCTGTGAAAACAGCTTGCTACAAAAGCTTTGTGAAACAGAGGCAGCTTAGACTACAAACCAGTAAGAATGTCTCTCTTGGAGCATTTGAATACAAAGCATCAAAGCCAGTTAGTCAACAGCAGCAGGAACAGGAGAAACAGAGGCAGAGTCGCCAAGACAATGTAATGGTGAAACCCTTAAGTAGGAAATTCCCAAAACTTGCGACTGAGGGTCTTCAGGTCCCCAAAGTACAGTTCCATTGCCAGGAGACCTGGCTGTCCCTGGATTCCCCTAAGGCTTCGCTGTGGGGTTGAGGGTCTTATCTTCCTATCTCCCCACATGTCCCTACGGAAATCCTCACTCACCTCTGGATCGTGCTCCATACAGTGGTGTTTGGGTCCTATCAGCGTTCTTTATGGCTGACCGGGCTAAGTCAGTGTTAGGGCCATCTGGAGATGTGGCCTTGATGTTTTCATGAATAATGGCTCTGTACCCTCTAATAACATTCAGTAGTACCAGGTGGAGGGAGAAAGGAAATTCATCTTGCTGAGTACCCACTATGCGCAGGCAAGATATCAGTTGTCCTTATAACTATCCTAAGAGGTGCAATTGACCTCATTTGATAGCTGGTAGAAGACAGAATCAAGACCCAAACCCAGGTCTTTCTCCCATCTTCCAGACTATTTTTGCTACATTGTGTTGCCTCCTTTCATTTAAATATATATTTATGGGCCAGGTGTGGTGGCTGAAGTCTGTAATCCCAGCACTTTGGGTCAAGGCAGGACTGGGCCACAGAGCAAGACCCCATCTCTACAAAAATACACACACACACACACACACACACACACACACACACACACACACACACACTGCTCTCAAAGGGTTCTACCTTATTTACATCTTTGCTGTTTTGGCAAAACTGCAGAATTGCTTGACAAATTGCTTTGTTTTAGCAACTCTATTTGTATCCTAACTCTTACCGAAGGCAATTATGAAAAATCAAGTAAGAAAGAAAACATTTTCATTTAGATTCAGTAGCCTCACAAAGATACTAGAAGTCTGCTAATATATTTTATTTTTGTATTAACATGTTTTAATTATCTATATTTGTTGTTATATTATGAAGTTCTATTAACTTTTAATAATTCATAAATATAATTGAAATGGGTAATTCAGAAATAGGGTTGAAATTTACCTCAAAATCATTCACTTTAAAATGAAAAGCAATGTATTTTAGTTAACTCTTCAGAATGTGGTGTGAACATTACCTAGTGGTGACTGGATGGGTAACCCAGAAATAGGGTTGAAATTTACCTCAAAACCATTCACTTTAAAATGAAAAGCAATGTATTTTAGTTAACTCTTCAGAATGTGATGTGAACATTACCTAGTGGTGACTGGATGTGTCTAACCATGGTCTACCCTTCCCTCTTGGAATTAGCAAATGAAAATCCCTGGATTAGATATGGATATGGTTAGTATGTTCACAATAAGCACAAGAGATGAAATGGATATGGCAATTTAAAGCTCAAGATGTGGAAACAGCAGTTCTCCATCACCCCCAGAGCACGTTAAAACAAAAATCAAAAAAGCAACATACACACAAAACCCTCTACCATGGTCCAGCTTCAAAAATCATTTTAGTAGGGTGGCAGCTTTTGTTTTAAAGGGAATGAAAAATGTGTATTTTAATCACATATTAAAATTACTACTAGCTGGGCATGGTGGTGCATGCCTGTAGTTCTAGCTACTCAGGAGGCTGAGGCAGGAGGATCACTTGAGCTCAGGGGTTTGAGGTTACAGTGAGCTATGATTGCACCACTGTTCTCCAGCCTGGGTAACGAGTAAGACCCTGTCTTAAGAAAGAAAAGAAAAGAGAAAAGAAAATAAAAGAAAGAGAGAGGAAGGGAGGGAAGGAGGGAAGGAAGGAAGAAAATAAGGAAGGAAGGAAGGAGGGAAGGAGGGAAGGAGGGAAGGAAGAAAATAAGGAAGGAAGGAAGGAAGGAGGGAAGGAAGGAAGAAAAGAAGGAAGGAAGGAAGGAAGTAAAGGGAAGGGAGGGAAGGAGGGAGGGATACTAATAACCTTTCTCCCTCCACCTGGTACTGAATGTTATTAGAGGCATTATTCATGCAAACATCAAGGCCACACTTCCAGATAGCCCTAACACTGATTTCCTCCTCTCGGCAATGAGGAACGCTGACAGGTCCCAAACACCACCTTATGGAACGGGATCCAGAGGTGAATGAGGTTTTCTGTAGGGACACAGAAAATAAAACTATAAGAAATTTTTAAAAGCATTTATTTATATAAACAAACAGAACGAGGAACATTATTTTCACATATCCATCCACGGTGCAGAAGTGAGAGCATCTCAGTGGAAATAGTGAAAACTTGTTTTATGCACAAATTTTTAATCAAACACAGTTACTGCCAATTAACCAAAAGTGGCTTTCAGCCTTATTGACTAAAATGATTGCTTGAGATTCAGCTGTCATGTCCACATTCCAGGCAGCCTGACCTTTCTGGAAGTTATACATGACACTTCTATTTACATCCCCTTTACTAGAACTTAGGCACATGGCTACTTCTGCCTGTGGCTATGTGGCTAGAAATAGGAAGTCTATTACTAAAAAAGAAGAAAACAGATACAGGGGCCACTAGCAGTGGCAGTTAGTGTCCTCAGGGGTTGGATGATATAAATATTCAGGAGGAAATGCTTTTTAAAATTAAACTCTCATTTATTACCCTAGGGCATAACATTGCCATTGGTCAGAGTGGAGAATAATTTCCCAAAGAGAAGGAATGCCTAGCAGGAGACAGAGAGGAATGGATTTTCAGGACAGAGTAGGGGCTCAGGTCTGACTGCCTGCTGTCAATGGTCAGACAGAAGAAACATTGCCTTCTCTGCAGCAGTGGTTCCTAGTACCAGCAGCTCAGGTCACCTGTTTCTTATCTCTTGGAATCAGGACAAATCATGAGTTTTGATGACTTAAAACTTGAACTCTGGATATTTAAAGGAGCCTACAGTGTTTTTAAACCAAATGATCACATTAGGTTAAGAAAATTACTGAATTTGCTGTATATCAACCTTGAGGGTAAGCTAGAGCTATGTATTTTATATGATAGAGTTGATTCCGTTGAAAATAAGACAATTGGTCAGAAATAAAATTACACCTTCAGTTGTTAGTGAAAAGGGGCTTTTAAATGAATCTTACTTTTCCCCAGATTAAACTGCAATTTGAAAATGGATTCAGTCATTTTATTTGCTCATTCACTAGGTCAAGCATTGATTGGGTATCTCTGAGTATTTGATGGATGTACAGAGATGACCTTAAAAAGCTTGTTTCTTGGCAGGGAGCGGTGGCTCATGCCTATAATCCCAGCACTTTGGGAGGCCCAGGTGGGCAGATCACCTGAGGTCAGAAGTTCAAAACCAGCCTGGCCAACATGGCGAAACCCTGTCTGTACTAAAAATACAAAACATAGCCATGCGTGGCGGCAGGCGCCTGTAATCCCAGCTACTCAGGAGGCTGAGGCACAAGAATCGCTTGAATCTGGGAGGCAGAGGTTGCAATGAGCTGAGATTGTACCACTGCACTCCAGCCTGGATGACAGAGCAAGACTCTGTCTCAAAAAAAAAAAAAAAAAAAATTTGATTCTTTTATTTTCATTTATTACATTTTTTTTTCTTTTTTAATAGAGATGAGGTCTCACTATGTTGCCCAGGCTGGTGTTGAACTCCTGGGCTCAAACAATGCTCCTGCCTCAACTTCCCAAAGTGCTGAAATTAGAGGCACACCATACCTGGCAGTTTGATTCTTTTGAAATCAATTTTGATTGATTTGCAGTTGTCCATGGTTTCTAGTGACACTCTAAGTTTCTTGGCTTTTTATTCAGCTGTGAAGGCAGTGTAATGGAAAGAACATTGAGTTAGTCTGGGGTGTTTTCCAAGACCAACAACCAATTCTCTGTGAACATCACATGAATATCCTAAAATTCAATTCAATTCTGACAATAACTACTGTCAGCTGAGAATGACGAGGCCCATACATGTGGAAAAGAGAGTTTTCTTTCTCATAAAGCGTTGCAGCCTGCAGAGTGACAGGCTGGGAAGTGTAGGTGCTGGCAGGAAGCCAGAAACAGATGCTTCAAGGCAGTGGCAAAGGGCACAGGAATTTATACTGAGAAGGTTGGCTGAATATACATATTCAATAAGCTATAGCAGGAGTTGTGAATATTTATGAAAGGAGAAACATGAGCTTCATGCCCCTTTGTGGGTTCCATGTACAAAAACGGTGGTGATAGCATGATCTGAGGGTAGAGTTTTTGGCCCTCTGACCTCAAAAGATGAAGCAGAGGGCACAGAAACCCCTACTGCACATTCTTTGTAGACTGGCCAGAACCACTCCATGGTCAGTGGCCTCTTATCATGGCAGCCTCACATGGTTGGTTGATACGAGAGCCTTTTGAAAGGGCTGGTTTCTGGTAAGCCCTTATGAAAGAAAGCCTTATCATGCTTAGCTAGGGAGAGGGTATAATGAGGTGTGTCCAACCTCCTATCCCACCATGACAGAGAACTCAGTTTTCAAGGTTACTATGGGGTCTCTTTAACCAAGAGAGGGTCTGTTTAGTCCGTTGGGCAGTTTAGGATTTTATTGTTATTTTTCGCTGCCCAAAGCTATTACTAGCATAGACACCACAGGTTAAGGACTCAGTCCCACAAGGCTCCTCCCACTTCACATATCAATTACAAGTCTCAGGTTCTGGCACTTCTGGCTGTCCTTGCTACAAATCAAGTTACAATAACCGCTCCCCCCCATTCGATAATTTGAAATAATGGCTCACAGAACTCAGGGAAATACCTTACTTATGTTTATCAGTTTATTATAAAGGCTGCAACTCAGGAAGACAAATGGAAGAGATGCACAGGGCGAGGTGTGGGGATTAGGGAAAGCTTCTATGCCCTCTCCAGACACACCACCCTCCTAGCACCTCAGTGTATTCACCAACCCAGAAGAGCATCAAATCTCATTGCTCAAGAGTTGTTTGTTTTTTCCTTGAGATGGAGTCTCACTCTGTCGCCCAGGCTAGACTGCAGTGGCACGATCTTGGTTTACTGCAACCGCCACCTCCCGGGTTCAAGCGATTCTCCTGCCTCAGTCTCCTGAGTAGCTGGGATTACAGGCATGCACCACCACGCCCAGCTAATTTTTGTATTATTATTATTTTTTTTTAGAAAGAGTTTTGCTCTTTTTGCTTAGGCTGGAGTGCAATGGCACCATCTTGTCTCACTGCAAACTCCACCTCCTGGGTTCAAGAGATTCTCCCTGCCTCAGCCTCCCTAGTAGCTGGGAGCTGGGATTACAGGCGCCTGCCACCATGCCCGGCTAATTTTTTTTTTTTCTTTGTATATGTGTGTGTGTGTGTGTGTGTATATATATATATATATATATATTTTTTTTTTTTTTTTCCCCGTTCTGTCCCCATGCTGGAGTGCAGTGGTGTTCTTGGCTCACAGCAACCTCCGACTCCCGGGTTCAAGCGATTTTCCTGCCTCAACCTCCCGAGTAGCTGGGATTACAGGCGTATGCCACCATGCCCAGCTAATTTTTTTTTTGTATTTTTAGTAGAGACAGGGTTTCACCATGTTGGCCAGGATGGTCTTGATCTCCTGACCTTGTGATCCGCCCACCTTGGCCTCCCAAAGTGCTGGGATAACAGGCGTGAGCCACCGCGCCCAGCCAATTTTTCATATTTTTAATAGAGATGGGGTTTCACCATGTTGGCCAGGCTGGTCTAGAGCTCCTGACTTTGGGAGATCCTTACCCACCTCGGTCTCCCAAAGTACTGAGATCACAGGCGTGAACCACCACGCCTGGCCAATTTTTGTATTTTATTTATTTTTATTTATTTATTTATTTTGAGACAGAGTGTCACTCTTGTTGCCCAGGCTGGAGTATAATGGCGTGATCTCGGCTCACTGCAACCTCTGCCTCCTGGGTTCAATTACAGGTGTGCGCCACCATGCCTGGCTAATTTTGTATTTTTAGTAGAGACGGGGTTTCTCCATGTTGGTCAGGCTGGTCTCGAACTGCTAACCTCAGGTGATCTGCCCGTCTTGGCCTCCCAAAGTGCTGGGATTATAGGGGTAAGCCACAGCGCCCAGCCAAATTTTTGTATTTTTAGTAGAGTCAGGGCTTCACCATGTTGGCTAGGCTGGCCTCCAACTCGTGACCTCAGGTGATCCACCCGCCTCAGCCTCCCAAAGTGCTGGGATTGCAGATGTGAGCCATCGTGCCCAGCCAAGGAAATGTCAGGCGTTTTTAGGAGCCTTATGCCAGGAACCAGGGGCAAAGACCAAATACACATACGGCAGTTAGGAAAACCAGAGTTCAACAGCCTCCGTGTAAACTTGGACAAGTCTCTTATTTTTGGGTCCTAGTTTCCTCAACCTTATTATTTATAGTTGAGTTAGGCAAGGGGTCTAAAGTCAAATGTCTGCAGTGGCCAGGCATGTGACATAAATGAAATGATCCTGACTTCAGAAAAAGGAAGGCAGAGTCTGTTCTGCTTTCTTCTTAACTCAGGCTTAAGGAAACAACAGCGCGTGGCTGGGTGCTGTGGCTCACGCCTGTAATCCCAGTACTTTGGGAGGTGGAGGCAGGCAGATCACCTGAGGTCAGGAGTTCGAGACCAGCCTGGTCAATGTGGTGAAACCTCATCCTATTAAAAACACAAAAAATTAGCCAGGCGTGGTGGAGAGCATGGGTAGTCCCAGCTACTTGGGAGGCTGAGGCAGGAGCATTACTTGAACTCAGGCGGCGCAGGCTGCAGTGAACCAAGATCATGCCACTGTACTCCAGCCTGGATGGCAGAGTGAAACTCCATCTCAAAAAAAAAGAAAAAAAAGAAAAGAAAAGAAGAAGAAAAAGAACAGTGCAAGCCTAATAATAAACGGTCACCAATGCTCTGCTTCAAAACCATAGAAGCCACAGGAGCAGTGGGGACTAGAGTAAAGGGAAGAGGACACCTTCCAGGTGGGGCTGCCGTAGCTCATGTGTAGCTAGGACTGTGGGTCAAGTGCTCCCGGGCCTTCTGAGTTTTCAATGGAATGAAGAAATACAGATTGTTTTTCCTATGTGAAATCTTCTGCAGTTTAAATTTTGGGCAATTAACTCACAACTTAAGAAACAACCTCTGTGCCTTTCTCTCCTGCAGGAACCAAAATAAAACAAGTGTGGTTTGTTGGGCCACCTGTTTATGTTTTCTAGGTGACAATGTAGTTACTAGAGCAATGCTTCTAAAACTGAGATTTCTGGACTCATTGAGAACATTAGCAGATCCAGCCTCTTGAAATCATGCACTAAGCTTTCTGAGTATGCATTTTTGACAGGAGACCATTCAGAGGTTCCATTAGTGTCTTTCTTTCTTTCTTTTTCTTTCCTTTTTTTTTTTTTTTTTTTTTTTTTTGAGACAGAGTCGCGCTCTGTGGCTCAGGCTGGAGTGCAGCCGCATGATCCTGGCTCACTGCAACTTCTGCCTCCTGGGTTCAAGCGACTCTCCTGCCTCAGCCTCCCGAGTAGCTGGGATTACAGGCACATGCCACCATGCCTGGCTAATTTTTGTATTTTTAGTAGAGACAGGGTTTTACCATGTTGGCCCAGCTGGTCTCAACTCCTGACTTGAAGTAATCCGCCTGCCTTGGCCTCCGAAGTGCTGGTTTTACAGGTGTGAGCCACCATGCCAGGCCCATTAATGTTTTAAAAGGACTCATTGACCCGGTGCGGTGGCTCACACCTGTAATCCCAGCACTTTGGGAGCCTGAGGTGGGTGGATCACCTGAGGTCACGAGTTGGAGGCCAGCCTGGCCAAGATGGTAAAACCCCATTTCTACTAAAAATACAAAAATCAGCTGGGCACGGTGGCAGGAGCCTGTAATCCCAGCTACTAGGGAGATTGAGGCAGGGGACTTGCTTGAACCAGGGCAGCAGAAGTTGCAGTGAGCTGAGATCGAGCCACTGCCCTCCAGCCTGGGCAACAGAGTGAGACTCTGTCTCAAAAAACCCCCCAAAACCAAAAAAACCAAAAAAACTCATGACCAGCAAACTTTTTTTTTTTTGTTATGAAGTCTCACTCTGTTGCCCAGGCTGAAGTGCAGTGGCGTGATATCCGCCCACCACAACCTCTGCCTCCCAGGTTCAAGTGATTCTCCTGCCTCAGCCTCCCGAGTAGCTGGGGCTACAGGTGCCCGCCACCATACCCGGCTAATACCCAGTTAATTTTTGTATTTTTAGTAGAGATGGGGTTTCACTATGTTGGCCAGGCTGGTCTCAAACTCCTGACCTCGTGATCCTCCCGCCTCGGCTTCCCAAAGTGCTAGGATTACAGGCATGAACCATGACACCGGCCAGCAAACTTTTTAGCTCCACCAATTAGCCTTACACAGCTTTTCAGCACTAACTCCAGAATGCCAAGCAATTAATGATGATGTAATCAGACACTTGCTTCAGTCACTCACTCATTAGTTCCACCATAGTTAGTGAGCATTTACTATGTACGAGGCATCTTCGTGGCACTGGGAATATAGAAGCAAATGAAAGAGACAAAGTCTTTATTCCCATGAAATGGACATCCTAGTGGAGGGGCACAGATAATATCTATAAAAACAAAGAAGTACATATTATGTCAGGTGATGATGAGGGCTATGCAAGTTAAAAGTCTCAGGGTGGGGCAGAGGGACATTTTAAGTAGGGTGAAGAGTAAAGGCATCTTGGCTAAGATTTTACCTGAGTAGATAGCTAAGTAAAGGAGCAAGCCACTTGATCACCTGGAGAGAGCATTTCAGACAGGGGCAAGCAAAAACAAAGGCCCCCAGGCAGGTGTGTAAAGTGGTCTGTTTGTGGAGTTACAAGGTTAACTATACCTACTAGTGGGAATACAGAAAGGTTTTCAGAATGTTTTTTATAAGACAAAGAATTACTTCAAATTGTTTGTAATGATTTTATCTCTTTCTATGATAAAGCCAAGTTTAGAAGCAGATGTTAGAAAAGAGGTCCACACCCACTAATGGCTCCTGCTGTAAACTGGCTCTGTCGTTCCTGAGAGCTGTCTAGTAAATTTAACAAGAGCTATAAAATTGTTCACACTTGTTGACTTGGTTACTTCACTTTGTGGGATATTTCTACAAGGCAAAAGAGAGAAAAAAGACCACAATAAAGAAATCTACTAAGTTCTTAGCTAGACCTTGTATAATATATTTGGAAAATCTCAAGCAATTATAATCCTCAAAAATGGAAAGAAAACCAGGTGCAGTAGCTCAAGACTGTACTCCCAGAACTTTGGGAGGCTGAGACAGGAGAATCGCTTGAGGTCAGGAGTTCAAGACCAGCCGGGGCAACATGGCAAGACTCTGTGTCTACCAAAAAAAATTTAAAAATTAGCTAGGCCTGGTGACTGGCACCTGTAGTCCTAGCTTCTGGGATGGCGGAGGCAAGAGGATCACTTGAGCCCAGTTCAGGGTTACAGTGAGCTATGATCATGTCACTATTGCACTCTAGCCTGGGCAACAGAGCAAGACCTTGTCTCAGGAAAAAAAAAAAAAAAAGAAATAAGTAAAAATAAAAAAAGAATTTCAATATGCTTTGATTCTATAAGGCTGTTTAAATGACACATGGGAACAATATTAATAAGTGCAAATGTATTACATGAAAAATGTAAAGTAGAAAAAACTAAGATACAGACCTGTGTATTTATGCTGATTAAAATTGTGGAAAATGTACCAATGCATATTAAAAACACCAAAAGAGAATTTGGAGGGATATGAAATGTTTATTGTCTAGCCAGCTTTTGTCTTAGTCTGTTTGGTGCTGATATAACAGAATACCACAGACTGGATCATTTATAAAGAACATATTTCTTTCTTACAGTTCTGGAGGCTGAGAGGTCCAAGGGATCAGCATCTGGTGAGGGTCTTCCTGCTTTATCATTTCATGGTGGAAAGAGGAAAAGCAAGAAAGCCCAAGAGAGAGCAGTGTGGGGGCTGAACTAGTTTTTTTTTTTTTTTTTTTTTTTTTTTGAGACGGAGTCTCACTCTGTCGCCCAGGCTGGCGTGCAGTGGCGCAATCTCAGCTCACTGCAACCTCCGCCCCTCCAGGTTTAAGCAATTCTCTGTCTCAGCCTCCGGAGTAGCTGGGATTACAGGCGCGTGCCACCACACCTGGCTAATTTTTTTGTATTTTTAGTAGAGACGGGGTTTCCCCATCTTGGCCAGGCTGGTCTTGAACTCCTGACCTCGTGATCCACCCTCCTCGGCCTCCCAAAGTGCTGGGATTACAGGCATGAGACACCGCGCCCGGCCTGAACTAGCTTTTATGACAAACCTACTCTCGCAATAATGATCCCACTCTTGAGATAACCTTAATCTATTCATAGGGCAGAGTTTTCATGACCTAATTGCCTCTTAAAGATCCCACCTTTCACCAGTGTTGCCCTGGGGGCTTATGTTTCCAACACATGAACTTTGGGGGACATGGTCAAACCATAACAGCTTCCTTTTTGGATGGAGTTGCTTATGTTCATAATGAATCTTTACTTTTTTTTTTTCTCTTGTTGGATTACATGGCAGATTTTTTTGTTTTGTTTTGTTTTGTTATGAGATGGAGTCTCACTCTGTCGCCTAGGCTGGAGTGCAATCTCAGTTCACTGCAACCTCGGCCTCCTGGGTACAAGTAATTCTCCTGCTTCAGCCTTCCGAGTAGCTGGGATTACAGGCGCCTGCCACCATGCCTAGCTAGTTTTTGTATTTTTAGTAGAGACAGGGTTTCACCAGGTTGGCCAGGCTGGTCTCGAACTCCTGACCTCAGGTGATATACCCACCTCGCACTCCCACAGTGCTGAGATTACAGGCGTGAGCCACATTGCCCAGCAGCAGATTTTTTTTTTTTAAAGTGAAGTTTTATCCCCTGTAAAGTACAATCACTTGATGATGATGCTGTAAATGACAGAGCAGTTTGCATGCACTGAGCTTGCCATGCAAGGGTGAGAAATTTGCAAACCGGGTCCACAGGAGACACGGTCTGTCTAGCACTGTAGTTGGAGCTATTGGACAGCAAGGTGCTTTTGTTGTGGTTTTAGTACCAGCACTATGGAACAGATACACTGGGACAGAAGACCAACAGCAGCTCGAGTGGAGGCAGCTAGCTTTGTAAACTGACATTTCCACTGTGGCAGGGTGTAGAAGTGCTGAAGCAATTCCCTGCTGAGACAGTTCCCATACCTTTCTAGATGCAGCCTGGCATCTAATTTCATGCTTGTCTCTTTGTGGGAAGAGGGATGCCCCAGCTCATAGAGGGTTCCAAAGCAAAATACTATCTAACCCAAACTGAACATTGAGACTTTTTTTTTCTTTTCTTTTCTTTTTTTTTTGAGACTGGATCTCACTCTGTCACCCAGGCTGGAGTGCAGTGGTGCGATCACAGCTCACTGCAACCTCAACCTCCTGAGTTCAAGCTATCCTCTCACCTCAGCCTCCTGAGTAGCTAGGTCTACAGGTGCATGTCACCATGCCCGGCTAATTTTTTGATTGTTTTTGTAGAAATGAGGTCTCACTATGTTGCCCAGTCTGGTCTCAAACCCCTAAGCTCAAGTGATTCTTCCACCTCAGCCTCCCAAAGTGCTGGGATTACAGGTTCAGCTATCTCACCTGGCCTAAGACATATTGTTGGTCATTCAGGTCAATGGCACCTCCAGAAAGCTGCCTTCCCTGGCCATTCAATCTGAAGTTGCACCGACCCAGTGATGCAGATGCATCATCCTGTTTTGTTTTGTGCTCTGCGTACTAGTCCCTGCAAACCATCTTACAGAATTTTTTTGTTTTTTTTTTTTTGAGACAGAGTCTCGTTCTGTCACTAGGCAGGAGTGCAGTGGTGCGATCTTGGCTCAATGTAACCTCCACCTCCCAGGTTCAAGCGATTCTCATGCCTCAGCCTCCTGAGTAGCTGGGATTACAGGTATGCGCCACCAAACCCAGCTCATTTTTGTATTTTTAGTAGAGACAGGGTTTCACCATGTTGGCCAGGATGGTCTCGATCACTTGACCTCATGATCCACCTTCCTCGGCCTCCCAAAGTGCTGGGATTACAGGCATGAGCCACCGTGCCCGGCCCATCTTACAGAATTTTGTTGATCTGTTTGTTTACTTATTGTCTGTCTTTCACCATTCTGACGTAGGCTCCTTGAGGAAAGGAACAATGTCTGTATTATTCCCTTTGGTGCCTAGAAATATTTCTGGCTCATTTTAGTTCCTTAGTATATATATTTTTAGTGACCGAATAAAGAAACTTGCACCAATCAGCAACCTGTGGTCTCCAGGCCTCTGTGGTGTTATGGCTAAAGCCACCCTGAACAAAGGATTTCACACTGGAAAATGAGACCACAGAACCTGGCTGCTGCACTCATTAGAGTCTCAACAGGCGTGTCACCTTTCCTGGGGCCCCAGGAAAATAGTTGCTCTGGAGAAAGAGGACGACTGCCTTGCTTCTCCTTGGAGAGTTCCCCATATTCCCATATCCCCTCTTCTTCCTTCTCTCTTCCTGGCCCTTTGCTTCTCTGGGGAATGAGGGATAGAGGGTAGGTAAGTCATAGCAGACAGGAAATCTCCTCGTATCTTTTTCTCTAGCAGCTAAAGGGCCCCTAGAGAGGAAAATCACTTGTATGGAGGGAAGGATGAAGGAAATGGTACCTTAGGACATGCAGATTTGTGATTGTTTAATTCTTGCATCATTTTAAGCACACAGTGCACAAAATAGCTCAAGATGAAGGATGTAACTTGCCTCCTTGAGTCCATAAAACCAGGACCTAGCATCTGAACATCAGTGGGAAGCTAAGGCTCTTGCAATGCCATTATCAACATGAAGTTGGTTTCTGTTGTGTGGACACAGAAAAACTGTCTCACTTGTACTTGCTAGCAAGTCTTCAACTGAATACCTGGGGTTATTACTCTGGAATGTCTGATACACTGCTTCACTGTGTGAGGATTTAAAAAATGTAGCCATTGATGGCCCAGCATGGTGGCTCCTGCCTTTAATCCCAAGCATTTTGGGAGGCCAAGGTGGGAGGATCACTTGAGGCCAGGAGTTTGAGGCTGCAGTCAGCTATGATTGTGCCACTGCACTCCAGCCTGGGTGACAAAGTGAGAACTTGCCTCAAAAAAAAAAAAAAAAAAAAATTGAAATGAAGGCTAAAAATCCATCTCTTTCCATGGGTTCTTGTGGAGAGCCAAGACTTTCAAGAATTTTTTCTAGTCAGTCATTTTCTAACAATCTAAACTGAATTATTTAAAATATACACGTCTTTGGTAATAATCACTAAATATTTTTATTTTATTTTTTTGAGACGAAGTCTTGTTCCATCTGTAGTGCCCAGGCTGAAGTGCAGTGGCGCAATCTAAACTCACTGCAACCTCCCCGTTCCGGATTCAAGTGATTCTCCTGCCTCAGCCTCCTGAGTAGCTGGGTTATAGGTGCATGTCACCATGCCTGGCTAATTTTTGTACTTTTAGTAGAGACAGGGAGTTTGCTATGTTGGCCAGCCTGGTTTTGAATGCCTAACTTCAGGTGATCCCCCTGCCTTGGTCTCCCAAAGTGCTTCGATTACAGACGTGAGCCACCGTGCTTGGCCCATTCACTGAAATTTATTGAGGGCTTACTCTGTGCCTGACACTGTTCTAAGTGCTTTACATTAACTCAACAACCTCAAGAGGTAGGTACTGTTCTTTTTTATTGATGAAACAAATGAGGGACAGAGAAGTTAAGCAGCTTATCCAAGGTCAACCAGTTAGACATGATAGAGCATGAAAATGGACCCAGGAAATTTGGCTCTAGCATCCATGTTCTTTTTTTTTTGAGACAGAGTCTCACTCTGTCGCCCAGGCTGGAGTGCAGTGGCACAGTTTCAGCTCATTGCAACCTCTGCGTCCTGGGTTCAAGCAATTCTCTGCCTCAGCCTCCCAAGTAGCTGTGATTATAGGCACCCGCCACCACGCCTGGCTAATTTTTTGTATTTTTAGTAGAGACAGGGTTTCTTTTTTTTTTTTTTTTGAGACGGAGTCTTGCTCTGTCGCCCAGGCTGGAGTGCAGTGGCCAGATCTCAGCTCACTGCAAGCTCCGCCTCCCGGGTTCACGCCATTCTCCTGCCTCAGCCTCCCGAGCAGCTGGGACTACAGGTGCCCACCACCTCCCCCGGCTAGTTTTTTTGTATTTTTTAGTAGAGACGGGGTTTCACCGGGTTAGCCAGGATGGTCTCGATTTCCTGACCTCGTGATCCGCCAGCCTCGGCCTCCCAAAGTGCTGGGATTACAGGGTTGAGCCACCGCGCCCGGCCGAGACAGGGTTTCACCATCTTGGCCAGGCTGGTCTTGAACTCCTGACGTTGGGATCCACCCGCCTGGGCCTCCCAAAGTGCTGGGATTACAGGCGTGAGCCACCGCGCCCGGCCCATGTTCTTAACCATTACTGCTCTACTGCCTAAAGTTAGAACTGGTGGCACCTAAAGACTTAGCTTTATTATATAGAGTCACATAACTCATGTACAACCTTCTCTGGTACAGCTAGCCGCTGAGTGAAGTGGGGAGTGAAACCAAATGCTGACAAGAATGTGGAGCAACAGGAACTCTCATTCATTGCTGGTGAGAATGCAAAATGGTACAGATTTGGAAGGCAGTTTGGCGGTTTCTTACAAACTAAACATATCCTTACAAATAATCCAGCAATCATGTACCTTGATATTTACCCAAAGGAAAAGTTTTACATCCATACAAAAACCTGGATATGGATGTTTATAGCAGCTTTCCTTATAATTGCCAAACTTTGGAGGTAACCAAGATGTCTGTTAGTAGGTGAATAGATAAATAGATGCACCGTGGTACATCCAGACAGTGGAATGCTATTCAGTGCTAAAAAGAAATGAGGTATCAAGCCATGAATATACATGGAGTAATATGCATGGAGGAACCTTATATTCCTATCACTAAGTGAAAAAAGCCAATGTGAAAAGGCTACATACTGTATGATTCTAACTATATGACATTCTGGAAAAAGCAAAATATGAAGACAGTAAATGATCAGTGGTTGCCAGGGGTACGGGGTGCTGAAGGAGGGATGAATAGGTGGAACACAGAGGATCTTTAAGGCATGAAACTATTCTGTATGATTATATAATGGTGAATACATGTCATTATACTTTTGTCCAAACCCATAGACTGTGCAACACCAAGAGAGAACCCTAAGGTAAACTATGGACTTTGGGTGAAAATGATGTGTCAAAGTAGGGTCATCAATTGTAACAAATTACCACTCTAGTGAGCGGTGTTGATAATGGAAAAGACTGTGTGTGTGTCAGGGCAGTGGGTATTTGGGAACTCTCTGTACCCTCTGCTCAATTTCACTATGAGCCTAAAACTGTTCTAAAATATAAAGTCTATTAAATAACATAGCTAGGGCCAGGCACGGGTGGCTCACGCTTGTAATCCCAGCACTTTGGGAGGTTGAGGCGGGCAGATCCCCTGAGGGCAGGAGTTCGAGACCAGACTAGCCAACAGGGTGAAACCCTGTCTCTACTAAAAATACAAAAATTAGCCGGGCATTGTGGTGCATGCCTGTAGTCCCAGCAGGGGAGGCTGAGGCACCAGAATTGCTTGAACCTGGGAAGCGGAGGTTGCAGTGAGTGGAGACTGCACCACTGCACTCCAGCCTGGGCAACAGAGAGAGACTCTGTCTCAAAACAAAACAACAACAACAAAAGAACAAAACATGTCTGGGCATATGTAAGAAATAAGAAGGTACATGGTGGAATGTGAAGCCCAGATCCCCCTTTAGGATCGAGGCACTCATTCCCCAGCTTCCCAGAGTTTTGTTTGCTGGTGGCGCAAAGCCTAGTTTCTCTCCAGACCATGCCTTTGGCAAAGGGAGCTGCTTCACCCAAAGTTATCCCCCCATCCACAGATGGCCCTCATTCAATGATGAGGTACAAATTGGGGTAAAAAGGTCCTGCCCCTTGCTTCAATATGGCACAGTTCTGAAATCCATCCCATATTCTGAGCCTCCCATCAATTTGGATGAAGCCTCTGTTGCAACTGCATCACGGCTCGACTTTCTCCTGCCCAGTCCCGCTTTCCTCACTTCTGGTTTTTTTTTTCTTTTCTTTTTTTGTCCCTTTTTTCCCCCCTCACTTCTTTATGAGGGTTCTTACCAAGAGCTCTTGTCCACACACTTCCTGCACTTTAATCTCTTAGAGTCTGTTTTTGGGGAAATCTGATCTAAGAAAGATGCATGGTGGAAGGGCCTTCTAGGTAGTGGAGACAGCACAAGTCAAGTAGTCTTGGCAGTGTCTAGCAGCAAGCCGCGTGCAGGTGAGATGGATTCACTTGGGTAAGGTAGGAAGGGAGGCTTGAGCGGGAGGCAGGGGCCAGATCACAGCGGGCCTTGTATGCAGGTTGAGGAGTCGGTTTCATCCTCAGCTTTTTCGTTCATTTATTAATTCAACAAACATGAATTTTGTGTCTGCTATGTGTAAGGCATAGTCCAAGCCCCTGGGAATACAATGGCAAAAATGTGCAAACAAAATATGTACATGTATTAATCTCTTTCCTATGAGATTAAAGTGAGTGTAAAATGAAATAACATAAAGTACTGACCACAATGACTGCCACATAGCAGGTGCTGAGTACTTGCTAACACTTCTGCCTTCTCCCTTCTCTCCCTGGGGGTAACTTTGTAGGGCACCTAAAGTTGCAAAGGAAGCAGAGGCAGGTAATTAGAGCTTAGAATCAAGCCAGAGAACTTGGGACGATATCTAGCGAAATGCTGGAGTGTGTTGTACTGGCTCACAGGAGCTGATTGCTAAATTTTCAGGAACTTTTGCAAACCATCGTTAAACATAGCCATTGTCAAAAGCTAAGTTATATAAACTTAAAACTAAATAAATTATATTAAAAACAAAGGTAACAAATCCTCAGAATGTATCACTTCCTGATTATTTTCCTACATATACCATTATACACGCGCTCAAGGTTATTTATACCTATTGTGTCTGTATGGTGGAAATACTATAGAATGATAGGATTGCACTTCTCCCAACTCCACATTCAGAGACATCACACTGGTAGCTTGAAATTAACCATGGTGGGAGTAATTACACCAAGGAAATCTGCAAATGCTGCACATCTGGGGAGATGGTTGTTAAATACTTACCAGCACAGGTCTGGCTATGTCCCTATGCTTATTGTGAACAAAAATGACCTCTGAGCAACTATAGCTCTGAGGAGTGGATTCATGCATTTGGTATTTTGGGGCTTTCTACACAGAGAGGCAGTTGAGGGTGATGGAGGGGTGCAGATGCTGGAGCCTTCTGCCTGGGTGCCAAGCTAGGCTCTTCCCTTGACTAGCTGTGTGATGTTGGGTGGGTGACTTACTCTCACTGTGCTTCAGGTTCTTCTGTAAACAGAAATGCTCCCAGCTAGGGTTCCTGGGAGGATGAAATGAGAAATGTTTTGTAAAGCACTAGAGTAGTACCTGGCTCATATTAAATGCTCTGTAATTGTTAGCTATTACCATTGAGTTGGCCAACAGATGAAAGAGTACTTTGGAAATCACTCTGACAGCCTGGACAAGTCAAGACAGCTCAGCAGTCTCTTGGCCTCACTCCAAGAGTATGAGCAGAAAAGGGTGGTGTTCCTCCTCCAGGGAGCCTTCCCTAACCCTCCTGTCGGGGCCTACTTCTAGGAGCCCTGACAATGTCAGAACTTCTGCCATAATAATACATGTCACATTGTCCTTGCCTATTTACTTGTCTGTCTCCCCAGCAGACTGTAAGCTGGTAGAGGAGAATCTCAGTCTGTCTTGTCCACCTTGCCTGTCTCCAGCACCCAGCACAGTGCCAGGCACATAGTGACTGATCAATAATATTATTGAATAAGTGTCCTAAATGAATGCTTATTTGCCTGTTTGGAGAGTCTTCTAGGTGGAAACTCTGTGAGGGCAGGGACTAAACCTATTTTTCTAAGCCATTATTTGTTGGTGCCTAGTTGAGAACTGGCACGTGGTAAACTTCCTTACCCTTCAACGAATTCATTCTAAATACCAGAATGCTGACACTCCCTTCTACTTTTAGAGCTTGCCTTTCCCTGTTGCATAAAAAGGCAAAAGAGAGAATATCAAGGATGTAACATTTACGCTGGGTTAGTCCTGAATATGCAAGTATGGTAGCTTAGTAGTTAAGATTGTGTACGTTAGAATAAGATTGAACAACCTAGGGTTGAATTGTGCCTGTCACTGACTAGCTGTGCATTTTGGGACAAGTCATTTAACTTCCCTGAGTCTCAGTTTCCTCATCTATGCAATGAGGATAATAATATACCCACATGGCTATGAAATAACTATAACAAAATAGTTTATTCTGAGTTACTTAAGAAACAAATGTATCATAAATAGTTCATTTTTAATTTAATTAAATATTTAAAATACAAATATGTCATAAAATAATTTTTTAAAAATTATTTATTTATTTATTTTGAGATGGAGTTTCACTCTTGTTGCCCAGGCTGGAGTGCAGTGGCGTAATCTCAGCTCACAACAACCTCCGCTTCCCAGGTTCAAGCGATTCTCCTACCTCAGCCTCCCAAATAGCTGGGATTACAGGCACGCACCACCACGCCTTTTTTAATTTTTGTACTTTTAGTAGAGATGGGGTTTCTCCATGTTGGTCAGGCTGATCTCAAATTCCTGACCTCGTGATCCGCCCGTCTCAGCCTCACAAAATGCTGGAATTACAGGCGTGAGCCACCGCACCCAGCCTAAAATCATTTTTAAATAAATTAATACAAATAATGTCTGTAAAGCACTAAGTCTCATAGATGGAGCTCAATCAATGGTAACCATTATATTATAAGGAAGTCTGGAAAAAGAGAATGTCTGTCTCCCATAGAGTTGTATTTCTTTTGTAACAAATCAAGGGCAAGCTGCTTTCTCTGAATTTATTTAGTAATCTTGGTAGTTAAAATCATACTTATTCAGGAAGCTGAGATAAAATGCACTTTAGAAGGAATCATAAAAATGACGGAAAACAGGGAGAAGTAAGAATATATAATTCAGGCGGATGTGTGAATGCCAGAAAGAAGATGGGCAGGGGGCAGGGGTTGAATGATAATGGGTGAGTCTATGGTAACCTGATGAAGGCAGCGTTTGTTGTTGCTGTTGTTGTTTGAGACGGTCTTGCTCTGTTGCCCAGGCTAGAGTGCGGTGATGTGATCACGGCTCACTGTAACCTCAATCTCCAGGGCTCAATCAATCCCTCCACCTCAGCCTCCTGAGTAGCTGGGACTAGAGGAAT
Source organism: Papio anubis (assembly GCF_008728515.1). Classification (NCBI taxonomy): domain Eukaryota; kingdom Metazoa; phylum Chordata; class Mammalia; order Primates; family Cercopithecidae; genus Papio; species Papio anubis. Next base: position 69,331,801 of record NC_044980.1, on the reverse strand, counting down.
GTGCCACTATGCCTAGTTAATTTTCATAATTTTTGTAGAGATGGGGTTTCACCATGTTGCCTACACTGGTCTTGAACTCCTGGGCTCAAGTGATCCACCTGAAAGGCAGCATTTTTCTATGATGTCCTGTATTTGGCACTGGCTGCTACAAACCTTGTTGTACATGTCTCTTGGTGCACATATGCAAACCTTTCTATTGAGTGTATACCAAGAGGAATTATGCAGCTTTAGCAGGTATTTCTAACCATGTTTCCAACGTGGTCAGACCAATTTGCCCCCCTTCTCAGCGTGGGAGTTCCTTGGTGAGCACTCCTTGCCAGCACATGGTATTATCAGTCTTTTAAATTTTAGCCATTTAGGGGAGTCGCTAGTGGCATTGTACCAAGGTTTTATTTTCATTCCCTCATGACTAATGAAACTGAGCACTTTTTTCATATGTTAAATGGCCATAATCTTCTGGATTTTTTTTGGGTGAAGTTTATGTTTAAGTCTTTGCTCTTTTTCTATTTGGTTGTATGTCTTTTTTGTATTGATTTGTAGAATCATCTTTATTCATCTTGTCTGAATAAAATACCTTTCTTGGTGATTCCAATTGTCAATATCTTTTATAACTCAGAGGCTTGCCTTTGATGCCTTTTGATCTTCTGATGACTACTAAAGATACACAAAAATGAATTCCAGCTGAATGTAGATCTAAACGTGAAATGAAAAACAATAAAGCTGCTAGGTGAGGAGAATATCTTCCTGACCCTGAAGTAGACAGAAATCAAAGCGCTGACCTAAATGGAGAGGTTGATAGCTTAGACTACATTACAATTAGGAACTTCTGTGTGTCAAAATACATCATTAAGAGAATGCGGGCAGGTGTGGTGGCTCACGTCTACAATCCCAGCATTTTGTGAGGTTGAGGCAGGAGGATTGCTTGGGGTCAGGAGTTTGAGACCAGCCTGGGAAACAGCAAGATCCCCATCATTATTTAAAAAAAAAAAAAAAAAAAAGAGAGAGAGAGAGACAGAGAATGTGTTCTATGTATACCAACACACCATGTTGTACACATTAAATATATGCAATAAAAGATTGAATGTGTGTTTCAAGAACTTGGATTATATTATTCAATCCTTTCAAAGAAGAATATCCCAAATAAGTATCCTTGTTTTACAGATGAGGAATTGAGACCCAGAGAGGTTAATGAACTCATCCTGGGCCACACAGCTTACAAGTGGAGAACTCAGGTATAAGCTCAGGTCTGCATAAGTCTAGAGACTGAGCTCCCAACTCCTGGCAGTGCTGCTCCACCTTTACCACGTCCAGAGTGTGCTCTGGGGGGCCTGGCGCAGTGCTGGGCTCCACACATGTCACTGTTGGCTTCCTGTGGTACCTTCCTGTGTGTACAGAGTTCACTTCACATGGCCTTGCGTTCATCCTCGTAAATTATTCATTTTCTCCACCACTGTTTTGTAAACTTGGCCTGCTGTGAACAGTTGCTCTTTGGTCTTCTTTTTAGTCCTAAGGAAGCAGGACTCCTTCTCCCGGTGTGATTTGCTGAGGCTCCACCTGGAAAAGACTCAGAGCCTTGGACAAACATTCTGTGTCTGTAGCTTCTCTGATCTAGCAGGATGAATAGCAAAGCCTTGGGTAGCAGGGGAAAGGCAGCCCTGATGAGTTGCACCAGGTCTGCCAGGCTCTGTGCTGTGTACTCACGGCCTGTGGGAGTTGGTAAGGTCCCAGCATGTGCATGACCACTTCCCCTTCCTTCTCTCCTTCCTCCTCTTTCTAGTTGCCAGAGGCCCTCCCATGGAGCTGGACATCTGTGCACTGAGAAGGGCCCTGTGCAGGCTGCTTTTGTGGGAAGAAGAATCACAGCAGGGTTTGGGGGATGTGGGTAATACACTTGGAGTTGCTGCCAGGGTCACCACAGGCCCAGGTACCTGCTATGCATGCCTATGATAACAGACTAGGAATAATTCAGTCCTGCAAAAAGTCTTGTGAGAGTTAGGCAATGTCAGGGTTCCACCCTCTCCCCACCACCCCATTTCAGCACCCCAAGGGGATCTGGCTCCCATGATCACTGCATCTCAATATCCTCATAGTGAAAGGAGGTGCAGATCTGCCTCCAGGAGCAGATGTGAGCCAGTAGTGCTAATCACAGTGGCTATGATTTAATGAGAATTTGTGCATCAGGCACATTGCTAAACCTTTTATATACATTTTCTCAATCCTTATAAACCCCGGTGAAATACAAACTATCATCATTTCTAATTCACAGTTGCAGAAATGAATGCTTAGAAAAACTAATTTTTGCTTTCTCAATGCATCACGCCACTGCTAAGTAGCCAACCCAGGACTCAAACCCATATTGTCTGACTCTAAAGCTCAGAGAAATGTTTACTATGAAGCTAATGAGACTTAAGCCCTGGGACCCCCATTTGCATGAGTCCCTTCCCAGGTGCTAAGTGGATCCTAGCAATGTGTTCACATGGTCATATGTGTTTTTGTTGTTGTTGTTTTGTTTCATTTTTCTTGTAGAGATGGATGCTGCTCAGGCTGGTCTTGAACTCCTGGGCTCAAGAAATCCGCCTGCCTTGGCCCCCCAGAGTTTTGGGATTACGGGTGTGAGCCACCATGTGTGGCAGGTCATATGCTTTTTAAAAATTTGTGGCTGGGCGCGGTGGCTCACACCTTTAATCACAGCACTTTAGGAGGTCGAGGTGGGTGGATCATCTGAGGTCAGGAGTTTGAGACAAGCCTGGCCAACATGGTGAAAACCCGTCTCTACTAAAAATATAAAAATTAGCCGGGCGTGGTGGTGGGCACTTGAAATCCCAGCTACTTGGGAGGCTGAGGCAGGAGAATTGGTGGAACCTGGGAGGTGGAGGAGGCAGAGAGCTGAGATTGCACTAGTGCACTCCAGTCTGGGTAACAAGAGTGAAACTCCACCTCAAAAAAAAAAATTTTTTTTGTTGTAAAACTAGGCCTGGTGCAGTGACTCATGACTATAATCCCAGTACTTTGGAAGTCTGAGGCAGGAGGATCGCTGGAGCCTAGGAGTTCGAGACCAGCTTGGGCAACATATCAAGAACTCGTCTCTATGAAAAATCATAATCAATAAATAAACAATTAAAAAAATTTGCAAAACTAGAAAATTTGCAAACTTAGTGGTTTGTTTCCTTACTCAGCTAAAAGCTACTGTTTCTTTCCACTCTGCCTTGCTTTCCTCAAATTTCCTCCAGTGTTGGGTGGAGCTGGGCATTTTGCGGATAGGCTAAGAGGAATCTGAGTTGGGATATCTTCAGTTTGAGTTGGTGGGATATATTAGCGTGTTTTGCAGTCCCTTCTGAGATTGTTAAGTTATTGTTAAGCTGTCCCGCTGCAGAATGGTTTCCAGGAACATCCTGCTGCCCACTGTGCCCACATGCCTGTGTGCTGTGGTGTACAGAGCTGTTCCCAGAAAGGGGTCCCAGTCAGACCCCAGGAGAGTGTTCTTGGACCTCACACAAGAAAGAATTAGGGGCGAGTCCATGCAGTAAAGTGAAAACAAGTTTATTAAGAAATTAAAGGAATAAAAGAATGACTACTCCATAGGAAGAGCAGCAGTTTGGGCTGCTGGACTAAGGATACGTATCGTTATTTCTTAATTATATGCTAAACAAGGAGTGGATTATTCATTACTTTTCTGGGAAAGGGGTGGACAATTCCTGTAACTGAGGGTTCCTCCCCCTTTTAGACCATATAGGGTAACTTCTTGATATTGTCATCGCATTTATAAACTGTCAGGGCACTGGAGGGAGTGTCTTTCTAACTGCTAATGAATTATAATTAGTGTATAATGAGCAGTGAGGATGACCAGAGGTCACTTCCCTCACCATCTTGATTTTGGTGGGTTTCGGCCAGCTACTTTACCACAACCTATTTTATCAGCAAGGTCTTTATGACCTGTATCTTCTGTCAGCCTCCTATCTCATCCTGTGACTTAGTATGCCTAACCTCCTGGGAATGCAGCCCAGTAGGTCTCAGCCTCATTTTACCCAGCCCCTTTTCAAGATGGAGTCGCTCTGGTTCAAACGCCTCTGACAAAGCCAGATGTTGGACTGCAAAACTGAATGTGGTAGCACAGAGAGTATGTGGGAAGTGGAGGAGAAACAAGACATCTTTAAAAAAACAGAGAAACAACTATTACTAATCACAACCAGTTTTTGTCTATTCTCTGTATAGGCAATGATATCACAAAACTATTGCCATATGAAGATGAAGAGGCAATCAAAGAAGATGCACTCAAAAAATATAGAAAAATGATTTACAGAAATGTGTCAGGCAGTTAATAAAAAGGATTGTTATTTTTCTGGATTTTGTTAAAATTTGTGAATTCATCAGTTTTTTAAAATGTGCAAATTGTGAGGACCTCTTTTTTCATTCTAGTTACTCTTTTTTTTTTTTTTTTTGTTTGAGATGGGGTCTCGCTCTGTCACCCAGGCTGGAGTGCAGTGGCCGGATCTCAGCTCACTGCAAGCTCCGCCTCCCGGGTTCACGCCATTCTCCTGCCTCAGCCTCCGGAGTAGCTGGGACTACAGGCGCCCGCCACCTCGCCCGGCTAGTTTTTTGTATTTTTTAGTAGAGACGGGGTTTCACCGGGTTCGCCAGGATGGTCTCGATCTCCTGACCTTCTGATCCGCCCGTCTCGGCCTCCCAAAGTGCTGGGATTACAGGCTTGAGCCACCGCGCCCGGCCTCTAGTTACTCTTACATTAATTTTGTGTTTGTAATTTTGTATTATTTTTCTTAAACAGGACCCTTCCCACACCTTGAGGTGACCCTGCTCAAACTCATGCTCTTAGCAATGGTGAGACAGTGTCTGCCTCTGAAGGTTCCAGTCCTCAGTTTGGAAAGAGAAATGGGATTGTGAGGTGTGCAGAAGCCTGAGTGTACTTTAGAAAGTACTGTAAGCCGGGGGCAGTGGCTCACGCCTGTAATCTGAGCACTTTGGGAGGCCACGGCGGTTGGATCACCTGAGGTCAGGAGTTCAAAACCAGCCTAGTCAACATGGTGAAACCCCATCTCTACAAAAATACAAAAATTAGCCGGGCATAATGGCAGGTGCCTGTAATCCCAGCTACTTGGGAGGCTGAGGTGGGAGAATTGCTTGAACCCAGTAGGCAGGAGGTGGAGGTTGCAGTGAGCCAAGATCGTGCCTTTGCACTCCAGCTTGGGTGACAGAGCAAGACTCTGGTCTCAAAAAAAAAAGAAAAGAAAATACTGTGGATATCCTCTACTGAAGGTGGGAGGCTGACTGAAGATGGGGAAATAACACAGCAAAGCCCCTCAGGAGGGTCAGCAGCAGCAGACTGCAGTGGGGGTGGGATACGCCCAATGTTTGCAAAGAACAAAAGAGGAGTGGGGCAACTTATACATCACTTAGCCCTTTGTAATGTATGGTGGCCTTCCTTATAGCCCCACCCAAACCTGAATTTGCTGATGCAGTTTCCTTGGAAATCTCAGTCCAAAGGGTATTTTTGGTGCCACCTTGAAGGTGAGGAAGCAGATGTTAGGCAGTGGAGCTGCTTCACATGCTCTCTGTGCAGCCTGCCCGAGGGCTCTGGAGTAGGGGAGGCAGAAATATGGCTGAAGGCAGGTGGCTGCTGGTGCACTTGGAGTCAAGGTTGGAGCTTACCCTGTCCTCTGTGACCCAGACTACCCAATCTACTTCCTTCTGGCCCCAGGGAGTTCCAGTGGCTGCAGGGCAGGAGCCTGGCTTTCCTTCAAGAATGTGTCTCCTTTTGTGGTTTTCATTTCTCCACCTGGTGTCTGGACTGTAAATTACAGGAGAGGATGATGCATTTGCTCTCCCCACTGAACAAAGGGATTGCAGTAGTAGTAGGTGGCATGTTCTTATCCAAGCTCCAGGAATGCTGCTGTCCCTTGTTCCCCTTGGAGCCACCAGGGCTCAAGCTGGTCACTGTCCTGGAGGAAGCTTCCCTGGGGACAGGCTCACAGAGGAGGCTGCTTTGTTTAGAGGCTGTGGTGTAGGGAGAAGAAGGATGTGCCTATTGACTCCAGGATTTTTTTTTTTAATTACTGTGCAGAGAGAGCATGTTTTCATCTGGAATTCTAATAAATGGAGAGACAGAAGGAGGCAAATAACCACAGTTCCCAGAGTAGCCTGGCCAGGCTGCCCTAGGGTCTCCTCCAGAATTATCTGTTTCTGGCTTATGAGTGTAGGACCCTTGTTCCTCAGCCTGTCTTTATCATCCCCTCTGAATGAATAGCATGCACAGGTGTGAACGCATGCACACAGCCCATGCTACCCACTCACCAGACCATAGGCACATTCCATCCCCTTCTATACACAATATACACACAGCAAACTTCTATACACAATATACAGTATACATACACAATCAAATAGGTAGCATTTGGGATAATGCTATGGGCTGAATTTTCTTCTCCCCAAACTCTTATGTTGAAGTCCCAACCCCCAGTGCCTCAGAATGTGATTGAGTTTGGAGATAAGGTCTTTAAGGAGGTAGTCGAGTTGAAAAGAGGTCATTAGTGTAGGTACTGGATGGGGTTGGACTACCTCCTAATCCAGCATGACTGGTGTCCTTATGAGAAAAGGAAATTAGGACACAGATATGTAAAGAGGGAAGACTGTCTGAAGACACAGAGAGAAGATGGCCATGCACAAGCCAAGGAGAGAGGCCTCAGAAGAACCCAACCCTGCCTGACACTCGGATCTTGGACTTCGGGTCTCCAGATCTGCAAGAAGAGGAATTTGGTTTCATAGCCACCCAGTCTGTGATATTTTGTTATGGCAGTCCTAGCAAGCAATGTAGATAATGATAGCAACTTCATTGTATCAGATATCAACAAGCAGGAAAAGTTATACCTCAAGACTTATGTTGCCTTGTTTTAACACACTGATGATTAGGAATTTCACTTTGGGGGCTTTGGAGCCACTGGTCCAGGCCAGGCCTGTTGTTTCCTTCAGAACTTGCAATGAGTTTTGTCAAAGTTATCTGCACCCCAGCATCCTCTGGTGAATTCCTGTACCTGCTATCATCCCTGGTATACTAGGGGTTTTGAAGCCTGTGGACTTTTCTTTTCTCCCTCATTCAAGAGCCTGATCATGAAGCAGGAAAGAAAGGAAAATGTGTGACTGTAGCTTTTCCTAAATAAGGAATAGGGCCTACATCTGGAGGAGTGGGAAGCTGGACAAAGAGTTAAGACCTATATAGAGTGATGGGCTGGGTATTAGAAAAGGGGGAAAGAAGTTGCTACAGCAAAGAAGGAGGATCTAGCTGGGGGAGAGAACCTGGAAGAAGTGAGGGCTGGTTCCAAGAGAAGGAACAGCTGCAGAGGGGTGTGAATGCACAACTAGTAGGATAGCACTAGCCAATAGCACTTTTAGTGATGATGGGATATTCTATATTTTCAGTGTTCAGTATGGTAGCTTCTGGTCACATGTGGCAATCAAGCATCTGAAGTGTGGCTAAGTGTAACTAAGGAACTGAATTCTTGGTTTTAGTTAAGTTTAAATATAAATAGCTACATGTGGCTATCATATTAGACAGCATGGTTCTAGAGCTCAGACACAGCCCACTGTTGCTTGCCTACCCAGCAGTTACCTGCCTTTTTCCTTGCTTACAAACCCCCCGTTTTGTTCAGGCAGTCAGGAGCCATGTGCTTCAGGAAAGGCTGGGCCCCTTAGAGCTATAGGGGGAGAGGTGAATCTTGATTAGTCTAAGCCAGTTATGGTAATTAAGTTCCTCTTGCTCGTGATTGGTTTAGGAGTAGGCAGATGATGCAAATCCAGCCAATGAGACACAGGGGGAGTCTGCTGGAGGATTCTGAAAATGTTCTCCTTGATCTTAAAAAGGGGTCAAAAAGAGGGACTTCTTCTGGCCCTTAGGTGTGTGAAGATGTAATGCTTAGAGTTGCAGCTACCATCTCATGCCCATAGGGGGACAAAAGCCAGTATACTGAGGATGGCTGATCTAAAAGACGGAAAGAATCTGGGTCTCCAATGATGTTATCAAGCCACATCAGAACCAACCTTGGCATGGCCCCATCCACTTTGTTAGTAAAGACACTTGTGTCTTCTGTTAAATGCAGTCATGGGGACTCTTTTGGGGATAGCAAATATGTGGCATTTAAGTCTGTGTTTCTGCCTCCAATGTGAATTCCATAAAGCATAGCACTTTTTCTCACTCTTCTTAAACCACTGTTCCAAGCAGCTACTACCAATCAAGTGGATTTAATATGCCAAATAAAAATCTGTTTGCTATTCCTACTCTAGGGCAAAAGAACACAAGCATCTGCTTTGCCACAAACTCCCCTACAAACATTTTCTTCTCACTGGTCCTGGCTAACAATTGGAAAATATTCATGTAAGATCAACAACACATCAATATCCATGACACCAGCCCACAGAAACAATTCAAATAAGCCTGAATTGGAGAAACAGGTTTTCTCTATACCTAAGGACATTAAAAAAGTGCTTATTTTTTGAAGGGTCAATTCATGCTTAGAAGGGAAGCCAGTCACACAGCAATCTTTATTTGAATATAATGGAGCAAAAAAAAAATGCTCTTTTATTAATCTGATATACACTAAATATCTTTGCAGCTGTTACATGAATGTTAGTTATCCAGCATATAAATGTATACACAATTCCAAGTTTGATAGATTTATGCTCTACAGGAGCCATCCCACATGGAGCATGCCCTTTCACAAGGATACACATGGCTATCTCGGGATATTTGTGAAAACACACTTGGTCAAACATTTTGGCAGTTGGAAATCAGACACAGAGGAGCATACTAGAAAGATGAGTTCACAACAGGACCAGCTGTACTTAAGATGAAAACTCCAAAACCTGAAACAGAATTTGCTGGGGTTCACACATGCAGCACACATATATACAGTACAATAGGAGTAACTGGAACATTCACAGCAGGAGATCTGACACAGCATTAAAAACAGAAAGAACAAAAAAAGAAAACAAAGCCAAACAACCCAAACACCAAAACCAACAGGACCATTGCCAAGATTTCATTACAAAAGACAGTGGATTGTACGTTTAGCATATGTTCAAAATGGAAGTTCATCTGAAAGAGAAAACTCTTCTAGGATGTTAGTGTATCTAGATATTAACAAAAGACAGATGATCTGTTCAATATGTTCCTGGATCAGGGTGAGGATACATAACTGCATGGATGCTAAGAAAGTGTATATTAAAAAAGGACATTTCTTTTTTCTTCTGACTGACTTAGGACACAGATTCAGTAAAGTAAATATATAACAATAGCAGCGGAAATGAAGTTAGGCCAATTTGTCAAGTTCTCTCTAGGCAGGTCTGGTGAATGTCAAGGCAAGGACGGAGTTTCCTTCTTGGATGACTATGTGGGCGCAAGAGGGGAGACACTTTGCAACTTCAAACTAGTTTCGTTTTGTTTGCATAGCATGAAATAGCCAATTTTACCGTACATTCTTCCTGAACGAATAACACCCATAGAAAACAGTGGGTTCTCTGTACTGGGTCCTATTCTGAGTCAATACAAATGCAGAAAGAAGCCCTTTGTGAATCACATGAGGTTGAGCTTGCTAAGTCTTTCCCCTTCCTTGGACTTAGGGCCAATGCTGACCCATAAACCTATGAAACTCAATGTGGTGTGGCCTGGGTCTATGCGGTGGGAGGCCAAGCATTCTTTAGGGCTTGAGATGGTGGTATGCTGGTAAATGTTTCACAACTGTCTTGGGGGTTAGGAGGAGTCAGATTTGCATGGCTTTGTTGCTTTCCATGGTATAAATACCACCACTATAGATGATCTTAAACTACAAATATACTATCAAGTATACAGAAACAATTCAAATAAGCTTGAATTGGAGAAACTGGTTTTCTCTATACCTAAGGACATTAAAAAAGTGCTTATTTTTTGAAGGGTCAATTCATGCTTAGGAATTGACTTGGGAAGTTGTGTGTAGTAGTATACCTGTGTATAGTATTTCTACCATACAGACATAATAGGCCTATATTACCTCATGGGCACAGACACTGGTAAAATGTAGTAAAATAAGTAGAAAGTGATGAGCTTTGAATCTATATTGCCTTTGTTTTTAGCTATCATTTATCTAACCTTATTTAATTTTTTAGTAATAGCTATGTTTCTCAACTGACTCTCAAAAGTCCTGAAACTTTAACCATCAGTTCTGATGAGCTGGTTCAAAGCTGTTCCAGCTCATCAGTAGCTTTAGATACTCCAGCCCCTGTAAGCAGGCTGCCTGGTCACACCCCAGGCACTGCAAAGCTGTTCTGGACTTTGCACCCCTGCTGCTGGGGTAGATTACCCACTGAGTCTGAACGAAGGGCTGAAAGCTGCTTTCTGCTCCTAGTCCTGGACGCTTTTGGATCTAAGTGGGGCATGAACGTGGTAGAGTAGGCAGAGAGTGGACAACCTCTGCAATTTCAGAATTCAGACCTGACCGGAAGGCACCTAGCCTTCAGCATCAAGTGGGGGACCTTCTGCAAACATGGAGAGTACCATCCACCTCCACTAGTCAATGAATCTCAAGAACCCAGGTGGGAACCTCCTGGTCTTTCAGGGATCGAATGCTGAGCTCTCAGACTTCTGCTCCGGATACGGGCCGCTCTGATTCCATGCCAGCTGTGCCCGTCCTATCAGGGCACAAACACTGAAAAGCAGTTGGAAATCTAGCCCCACATAGGGAGCTGTGCCGAAAGCCAGCAGCCTCACATTCACACTCCCCCTGCACCCACTCCTGTTCTCCACCTTCTCCATCTTCTACGCCTCCACAACAGGCATGGATGGGCCTTTCATCCCGAGTGCCCCAGGAAAGCTTGGCCTTGCTTTTGTATACTGCTGGAATTAAGAGGTTGTTGACCAGAGGAGAAAAGGAAAACAAACAAACAAACAAAAAACCAAAAGGGAAATAAAGGAAATGAGTGGGCACTGCCCTGAGGAGGTAAGGAGAGAACTGGTGGGGAAAAGTGGCAATGGGGCTCTCAGAGGAGGGTAGAGGGTCACTGACAACTACCCTCTTTCTGCTGTGCCCCCTGCAGGCCCCAGAACCCCAAACACCCTTTGCAACTTCAAGACACTTGCAACGACATGCACCAGTTTTAAACTGAAACCCGAAAATGCCCCCGCTACTGGCTGTCAGAACCTGTTTTCTGGATGGCTTATCTGCTGAGGGTAGAGAGGAGGGAAGCTGCTTTAGGATGTCTGTAAAGATAGTTGACTCACCCACAAATCTTCAAAATCAGAAAGGAAACACCCTGGGAGGCACAGGCCAGGGGAGTGGCAGCAGCTGCAGGCTTTGCTGACTTGGCTCTGAAGAGAAAACCCCAACGCTATTCGCCGGGGAACAGACTCCCTAGCTCTTGTCTCTGGTTTCATGCCATGAAAAGAAAACCTCAGAAGAAAGCGGGACTTTAGGCCAGGCGCAGTGGCTCACGCCTGTAATCCCAGCACTTTGGGAAGCCAAGGTGGGTAGATCACTTGAGGTCAGGAGTTGGAGACCAGCCTGGCCAGCATGGTGAAAGCCCATCTCTACTAAAAATACAAAAAATTAGCCGGATATAGTGGTGTGCACCTGTAATCCCAGCTACTTGGGAGGCTGAGGCAGGAGAATTGCTTGAACCTGGGAGGCGGAAGTTGCACTGAGCCGAGATCGCGCCACTGCATTCCAGTCTAGGTAACAGAACAAGACTGTCCACCACCACCCCCGCCCAAAAAAAGAAAAAGAAAAAGAAAAATGCTCTAGAAAGATGGGGCTATCTCTGCTCCTGATTCTTTTCCTTGAATGATATCTTAGTGCAATATCCTGCTGAGATCATGTAAGGGAACAGCTTATGTGTGGTTTCATTTTTCTCATTTTCCAAGAACTAGTTAATAGTCTCTCCAACAAAAACCAGGTAATCAAGGAGCTTTCTCCTCTCATCAAAGATAATTCCAATGACCAAATAGTTCCTGCACTGCCTGCTGAAGGCTATTATTTATTTTAAAGGTGGAAAAATAACACTTTGTATTTATGTGGTCGGGGGGGCGGGGAGAGTTCATATGTAACGGGGGTCAGTGTGAGGGTGCTTTCTCTCATTCTGTTTTCCTCGCCCTCATTTAAGTCCTCCAAAGCCGTAACTATTGCACACAGCACAGTGTCTCATACCTATCCCATGGGAGGTGCTCAATAAGCATTGACTGGATAATCATATGAAATGACAAGAGATCAGTGAAGACTCGGCTCAGCTCTTTCCCTGCCCAACCATGCTAGCCTTAAGTAAGAGCTGAAACAGACCCATAAACTGTATTCTTGTAACTCAAAGTCCTGGGATTACTCAACTGCGTTTAGGTATGGTTTAAGAAGAACTGAAGGGAGCCCTGGCAATGGCTCTGTGACTGGTTGGTGAGAGACAGGTGACAAGAGGAATGATCAACATTTAGAGCAAAAGAACATCACACGGAGAACTGTTATGCCATACCTGAAACAATGAAGGGACACGCAATACATCCTGGATATATTAACAGTTTTTTTTTTGGTCTACATTACACATTACAAGAGAAGCTTTACTTAAAACACATACTTTGCTGAGCAGAAACAAAAACTGTAAGAAACGTATAGTCCACTTCGGAGTTTCCCACTGTGCAGATTTCTTTCTGCTGTTGCAATATGACTGGTGTTTTTAGGTTTAGTAACTGGACAAAGTTTGGCACGATGTGGGGATTAAAGAAAACCTAACATATAGCCAATATGCCCCCTTAACACTATATGCCAGTTATCTCTCTGTGGTACCAGGTGAAGGCCAAATTCAGACATTCCTGGTTCCAGAGCCTTTAGTGCTTGAACAGATAAGGTGTATTATTGAAGAAAGAGGTAAAGGCCATTTTGACATCAAACAGAAAAAAATTAGAGAATACCGTATTCTATCTATTGATTGGCAGAGGGAATCAGAAGGTATTCCCCTGGACTGCTTTGGAAATGATCCCGGCATTTAGAAAGTCTCTGCTGTGTCCTAATCTCTTTGTTGGAACCTTATCAATGGTATCTTGAACTCTCCCTTCTGTCACTACATTTCTTTTCCCACCTCCCCTTTGATCTCTTAAGGTATCTTGAAAGATAACTAAGCAGTTTTTGGTGAAAACCTGAACTCTGATTTGGTGAGATTTGTCTATTTGCCAATATAGGTAAAATCACTGAAAAACTGTTTCTGAAAACCTACGTATAATACTTAAGGCCATGTTTCAAGAAAATAATGGAATAAACAGTCAGGAGAGCTGTCAGGTAATATTGCAATTATAGAGTCTTCTAACCTAAGTGTGTTTATCTGGCAGGGCGGGGCCCTTTCCTGTCTGGGCAATGGTAACTTGTCAAACCTGAGATACTACTCAGGATGCTGGGATGCTGAGATGCTGGCAGGGCAGACAGCATGGGGACTGTGCTTTCTGGCCTATTCCACGTGGGCTTCCCAAACAACTTCCTACACTCTTTTTATGCTTGTCTATTTCCTATTTTTTCAGTTTATAAACTAAACCTATTTAGTGCTTGTAAAAATGAGTTGAGGCCGCCAGTGGCTCATGACTGTAATCCCAGCACTTTGGGAGGCTGAGGCGGGCCGATCACTTGAGGTCAGGAGTTCGAGACCAGCCTGACCAACATGGTGAAACCCCATCTCTACTAAAACATACAAAAATTAGCTGGGCGTGGTGGCGCATGCATGTGGTCCCAGCTACTTGGGAGGCTGAGGTGGGAGAATCGCTTGAACCCGGGAGGCAGAGTTGCAGAGGTCCTACCACTGCACTCCAGCCTGGGCAACAGAGCGAAACTCCATCAAATTAAAAAAAAAAAAAAAAAAAAAAAAAAAAGGATGAGTTTAGTATAAGAAGGCAGATGAGATGAAGCTATTTTCATTACTGTCTTCTAGAATGCTGGAGAGTGGAGAGCAGATTAGTCCCAATCCTTTACTTTGTGCATGGGGAAAGTGAGAACCAGAGATGTTCAAGGACTTACAGTCTCCCCAGCAATATCTGGGTCCCTGTACTGCTCAGTGGTGAAGGTCAGGCTAGGACCCACCTATTGCGTCTCCCAGGTTTGTACTCTGGTGTGAGATGATTCAGGCAGCAGGACTGAATGTGAGTTGGGTGCCTTAAGACCCAATACCTGGGATAGAATGTGGTACATACAGAATTGACAGTTTGAAGCAGTTGTTTGATTTTCCCTACTGAGAAGATTCTGTGATAATAATGGGACTTGGGAGTATTCTGGATTGATTCCAAAGAGCAATAGGGAAATTTTAGTTAGAAAAGGCGGTAAAAATATAGGAGCAAGTGGACTATTTCCTCGGCTTTCATTTTTGCGCAAATTTTCATTTTCCTTCTACTGTAGATGAAATGAGATGCCAGTTGCAGGTTTGGGTGCCAGCAGCCTGCTACACTGATACAGCTGAGACTTTCTGTTTAATATCCTGGCTGTTTCTTAATCTCCAGCTAAATCCAGAGCAAGCTAGACAGGCCACACCACATACTTTAGAAATGATTTGAGCTCACTTAGAAAATCAAGGTGGTGAACAATCTCAAGGAGGCAGGGAAGAGTGCATAAAAGGTGGGAGAGGTGGTGACCAAGAAGGTTTGTGACCACAGACTGTCCAGGAGATTAGAAAACATCCCTCTTAGGCCACCAAGGATGCTTGGATTAGGTAGCAAGTAGACCAAGAACAGTCCTTCTGCAGGGGACACGGATGGGAGGTCTCAAGAAGTAAGGTTTTGCTGGTTTATCCTGTGCTGACTCAACCCAGTGTTCAAATGAAATTCCGAATAACTGTGCTCTGCAGCTTGGGAGACGTTTTATGCATTTAGACCCCAGAGCAGACATTAGAGACATTTTAAAAAGTAAAGGTAGTCTAGTAAGCAAAGTGAACTATCACAGAGGACTAGAGATAGTGATGTCCACATGCATTTCTATTTTTCTTTTGATGGGTTGATGGAGATGCACTCCTGGCTTTTGCAGTTATCTCTGCACATGCTGAATTCAACTAAAAGATCTACTCAGGTCCCCAAATATCTTTTTTAAGAAGACAAATCAGGAATGGATAGGTGGGAAAATGAGTACATGTGGAAGAAGAAAAACATACAGGGTACTTTCTTGGGTTGTTTGACTGCTGTCTTTGTTCTCCAATAAAATGATGGGAGGCAGAGGTGAGAGAAAGTGGTTTCTTTCCCTGCGCTGTTGGTATCTTTCAAATGCATCTTGTCTAGCCTTCAGTGATTTTTCTTCTTCCTGCCACCTTTGCAGTTTTTGGTTCAGGTTTTCCTGATGTTCTAGCCCTGATCACAGATCCCCAGGGAACCACCCTCTTCCCACTGCCCCCAATACCAGTCTGCCCCCCTCTGCAGACCTGAATTACTTCAAGGGGAAGTCGATTAATGGCTTATGTTAATGAAAGAAGCTTTTCACTTAGTCTGAGCTCTAGGAGGGATCATTAGGAAGGGGAGGGGGAGGCAGGGGGGCCTCAGGGGAGTTAGGACATCTCTGAATATAATGATTAGTAGAAACAAAAGCTTTCCCTTCCTGGGGGCCCCAAGCTATGGCTTGCCTGAAAATGCCTATAATAAGTAACAAGAAGAAACCTCTAACGAGGCAGTTAAAAAAGGAATATTGTTTAAATATGGGATTTATTCCTGGCTTCTGGTGATTGGCTGCAAGTCTACAAGGAAGGTTCAGATTTCAAAGAAGATGTGTAAAAAGGACGAGCCTGGGGGAAGGGGAGCCCGAGAGGCGAGAAGGTCATGTAGCTGACAGCGGGCCCGTGGGAATGTCCTGGCTGACCTCTTTCTTCCAAGCCCAGGCAGATTCCAGAGGTAAAATGAGCAGCCAAACAACCACAGGAGATGGTCTGTCTGTGAGAAGGCCCCTCAGGAGTGCGGGCAGGCTGTGATTTTACAGCGAGCTAGGAGCGCACTGAGCAGTGGGCCAGCCCTGGGGAAGCCAGAGGGACAAACCCTCTTTGGTGATGCCAGCTGGGAAGCTGAATGTCAACTGCGGGGCAGGTGAGGTGGGGGTCCTGGCGGGCCAGTCCCACAGAAAAGAGGTACCAGAAAGAGGCACCATTTTGTATTTCCAAATGGCTCTAGGTGTGAATTTCTTCCTAATTTGCAATTTACAATTTAGGTATCCACTGGCAATCTCTAGACTAGAGGCAGTGTGAGTAAGTGGCCGAATCAGGTAGGCAGACAGTTTTTAAGAAGCAGCTTTCTTTCCTTGAATCTGCTGTCTGGCAAGACCAAGGGCAGCTGAAGGAGTGGGGGTGGTAAATGGAGGCAGAAGCTCTCTCTCGGATCTCTGATTTTCAAACATTCTGAACCACGTGCCACAATCACAGATACTGTTACAGTCCTTTTTCCTCACACTCTTCAGAGGTTTAATTGGGCTTTCTGACAGAAATCTTGCTTATGCAGCTCACTCAGATTTTTGCTGCTAATTGCAGAGCTTTTATTTTTCTTGTCAGCAGAGTCACCTTAATTGTCTTGCCCCAAAGAGCCCCACCCAGCCCTGTTTGGTACCACATGGTTTTCTTTGAAAGGCTCTGCTATAACAGCAAGAATTACTGGGTGTCCTTTTCTAAGTAAACAGGAAATATCACTGTGTCAGAAAAAAAAAAAAAAAAAAAAGAATCCCTCTTCTCAGCACAAATGCAATAATGTGCCGACTTATATTTCCTGTTAATGTTAAATTAGGAGCAGGATCTATTTCTTACACCAGCCCAGCCTTCTTAGCTTCTAAACTTTCAATAAGCACAACGCCAGGGAAGCCTGGCTGCCGAGGGCATTTTAGAAATGCTTCCACTGATTTGTGGGAGGCAGAAGCATCACAGTTTGGAAAGATAATAATGCATTAAAACAAAACAAACAAACAAACAAACAAAACCTGTGCAAAATCACAAAGGGGCAAGATGATATGCTTCTAAATTTTAAGTCACAGCAAGTGTTTATGTTCTGATACTTGATCACCTTTCTATATAGGAAAACTCTGAAGCCTTGAGTCAGGAAGGAGAATTGACCCAGGGCAGGAGGAAGAAACGCAGGAAGGATGGCTTTTTTCCCATTACATCAGAACCTGGGTTCGTGTGTCAGGCAGGCGCAGCCCAACGAGTCCTCCACACACGAGCACGGTAGAAGCCAGCAGGATGGGGATTGATTTGGTGATGCTGACCAGAGAGCCGAATATTAAGTTTCCCAAGACGGCTGCTGCCTTGCATAGCGCATTTAAGAAGCCAAAGCCTGTTGCCCTGCAAAGGAAAGAGACATGAACAAGGTTGAGAAAATGCCTTCCACGATTCCAACTTTAGACCAAAAGATCCTAGATTTTCAATGATCTTCACTCAGATTGTGTTGTATATTGGGAGCAAATCAATGCTTGTTAGCAAATCTGGGAGTAGAGAATCCTAGCTGTTGGTATTGTTCCTCCAGCCCTCTGTTGACTTTCTTACCATAGCTCCCATTGACTCCTACTCCGCCTATAAGTCCCAATGTATTGTGAACAGAAAGAGAGAAAAAATTGTACGGAGTATGAAACATCTCTAGTGGTTTAACGTTGTTGGAAGGAGGGGTCTTTTTCATTTTTTTAGAGATTAGGTCTTGCTCTGTTGCCCAGGCTGGAGTGCAGTGGTGTAGTAATTGTTCACTGCAGCCTCAAACTCCTGGGCTCAAGCAATCTTCCCACCTCAGCCTCCTGAGTAGCTAGGACTACAGATGTGTGCCACCATACACAGCTAATTTTTATTTTTATTTTTTGTAGAGATAGGGTCTTGCTATGTTGCCCAGGTGAGTATAGTGGTACAATGATAGCTCACTGCAGCCTCCACCTCGCAGGCTCAAGTGATCCTCCCACCTCAACCTCCTGAGTGGCTACCTGGGACTACAACTGTGTACTGCCATGCTCAGCTAATTTTTATTTTTATTTTTGTAGAGATGGGGAATCCCCCTATGTTGCCCTGGCTGGTCTTGAACTCCTGGGCTTAAGCAATCCTCTTGTCTTGGCCTCCCAAAGTGCTGGGATTACAGGCATGAGCCACTATACCCTTCAGGAAGGCTCTCTTAAATCAAACTTTAATTCTACTCTATCCAAACGCTTCTCTTAGGAACAAAACAGGCATAAAGCACAGTTCATTAGAGAGAGGCAGGTCACCTCTGCTCAGTGTGGAAAAAGCTGGGCCACCTCCTCTTATCCCAGGCAAAGGGTGGAGACGGTGATATAGAAAAATTGAGCAGTTTCTCATCTCTTTACAAGAGTGACTTGTTATTTTGTTTTGTAAATTCCCATGATTTCAGAAACATCTATGTTTAAATGGAAATTTAAATTTCATTCCAAAGTTAAAATGTATGACAGGCTGAGCACGGTGTCTTACACCTGTAATCCCAGAACTTTGGGAGGCTGAGGCTGGAGGATTTCTTGAACCCAGAGAGTTTGAGGCCAGCCTGAGCAACATAGCAAGACCCTGCCTCTATTAAATAAATAAAGAGGAAAAAACTGTTGTAAGTGCAACAATATATTTAGATTTCTTTTACTCCCTATTTAATTAATTTATTTTCATACTAAGTGTTTTATTTTTTATTTATTTTCTATTTTACTTTCAGTTCTGAGATACATGTGCAGAATGTGCAGGTTTGGTACATAGATATACGTGTGCCATAGTGGTTTGCTGCACCTATTGACCCATCCTCTAAGTTCCCTCCCCTCGCCCCCCACCCTCCAAACAGGCCCTGGTGTGTGTTGTTCCCCTCCCTGTGTCCATGTGTTCTCATTATTCAACTCCCATTTATGAGTGAGAACAATCGGTGTTTGGTTTTCTGTTTCTGTGTTAGTTTGCTGAGGATAACGGCTTCCAGCTTCATCCATGTCCCTGTAAAGGACATTATCTCATTCCTTTTTTATGGCTGCATAGTATTCCATGGTGTATATGTACCACGCTTTCTTTATCCAGTCTATCATTGATAGGCATTTGGGTTGGTTCCAAGTCTTTGCTATTGTAAATAGTGCAGCAATGAACATACATGTGCATATGTCTTTATAGTAGAATGATTTATATTCCTTTGGGTACATACCCAGTAATGGGATTGCTGGGTCAAATGGTATTTCTGGTTCTAGATCCTTGAGGAATTGCCATACTGTCTTCCACAATGGTTGAACTAATTTACATTCGAACCAACAGTGTAAAAGTGTTCCTATTTCTCCACAGCCTCACGAGCATCTATTGTTTCTTGCCTTTTAATAATAGCCATTCTGACTGGCGTGAGATAGTATCTCATTGTGGTTTTGATTTGCATTTCTCTATGATCAGTGATGTTGAGCTTTTTTTCATATGTTTGTTGGCCATGTAAATGTCTTCTTTTGAGAATTATCTGTTCATATCCTTTGCCCACTTTTTGATGAAGTTGTTTGTTTTTTTTTTCTGGTAAATTTGTTTATATTCCTTATAAATTCTGGATATTAGACCTTTGTCAGACGGGTAGATTGCAAAAATTTTCTCCCATTCTGTAGGTTGCCTGTTCACTCTGATAGTTTCTTTTGCTGTGCAGAAGCTCTTTAGTTTAATTACATCCCATTTGTGAATTTTGGCTTTTGTTGCAATTGCTTTTGATGTTTTCATCATGAAGTCTTTGCCCATGCCTATGTCCTGAATGGTATTGCCTAGGTTTTCTTCTAGGGTTTTTATGGTTTTGGGTTTTACATTTAAGTCTTTAATCCATCTTGAGTTAATTTTTGTATAAAGTGTAAGGAAGGGATCCAGTTTCAGTTTTCTAAATATGGCTAGCCAGTTTTCACAGCACCATCTATTGAATAGGAGATCTTTTCCCCATCGCTTCTTTTTGTGAGGTTTGTTGAAGATCAGAAGGTCGTAGATGTGTGGTGTTATTTCTGAGGTCTCTGTTCTGTTCCATTGGTCTATATGTCTGTTTTGGTACCAGTACCATGCTGTTTTGGTTACTGTAGCCTTGTAGTATAGTTTGAAGTCAGGTAACATGATGCCTCCAGCTTTGTTCTTTTTGCTTAGGATTGTCTTGGCTATATGGGGTCTTCTTTGATACCATATGAAATTTAAAGTAGCTTTTTCTAATTCCGTGAAGAATGTCAGTGGTAGTTGATGGGAATAGCATTGAATCTATAAATTACTTTGGGCAGTATGGCCATTTCTACAATATTGGTTCTTCCTATCCATGAATATGGAATGTTTTGCCATTTGTTTATATCCTCTCTTATTTCCTTAGGCAGTGGTTTGTAGTTCTCCTTGAAGAGTTCCTCCAAAGCCCTTGTAAGTTGTATTTCCAGGTATTTTATTCTCTTTGTAGCAATTGTGAATGGGAGTTCACTCATGATTTGGCTCTCACTTGTCTATTGTTGGTGTAAAGGAATGTTTCTGATTTTTGCACGTTGATTTTGTATCCTGAGACTTTGCTGAAGTTGCTTACCAGCTTCCTATTTTCTTTTACTAATTAACGTGCTAGGTCTTAAATAAGAAGAGCCCACAGAATTTTCTCAGAAAATTAGGAAGGATGAGATTATATCCCTCGTCTTTCAGATACTACGGAGGTGTATTACTGTGCTATCTTGCCAAGTATTTTTGGTAGCAGGCAGAAACCGAATACTGAGCTGGGGAGCACACCAATGAGCCGATGTAACATTTGGGAAATGAAGTCCAAGAAAATATGACAGAAGAGAATCAATTGTGGGCCTAGGAAGATCTTGTTCACTCTCTTTAAGATATGCAGGTACATAAGTAAGACACATCCCACTTAAGACATTTTTTAAAAAAGAAAAATTTTGTTATCTTTAGTACACATGAACAAGTGATCTTCTAGGCAGAAAAATTATTATTATTATTTTTGAGATAGGGTCTCACCCATGTCACTCAGGCTGGAGTGCAGTGGTGGAATCTTGGCTCACTGCAGCCTCGATCTACTGGGCTCAAGGTATTCTTCCACCTGAGCCTCCTGAATAGTTTGGACTAGAGACATGCACCACCATGCCCAGCTAATTATTGTATTTTTTTTGTAGAGATGGGGTTTCATCATGTTGCCCAGGATGGTCTCAAACTCCTGGACTCAACTGATCCTCCTGCCTTGGTCTCCCAAAGTGCTGGGATTACAGGTATGAGCCACCATTTCCAGCTGAAACTTAATTTTGTTCATGAGCCTGCATATACCACTGACATCATGAGAGAGTATGAATTTCCTTATGACTTTATGCTAGTTTACTGTTTTTTGGCTGTCACTGAGTTAAAGGCACATTGAATACAGGGCAATTTTTGGATACCTTTTTTTTTTTTTTTTTTTAAATCCTAAGAGGGAAACTCATAAGCTGCAAAATGCAGCACTTAGTACACATCTTTCTTTGATTGATTTATAAATTTGTAAGTGTGGGTTTTTCTTTGATAAGTCATAACTACTCATCACTACTTGTACTGTACCTAATGATAGTTTCCACAATGTGTGTACTCTTCATAACCGAGATATTTATTGTGGTTATTATCTAACCATCCTCCTTTCTGTACCATGGGAAAGGAATAAACGCTCCTCCCTGAGCTGCACAAATCCAGTCTGTGAGTTAGTGCACAGCCAGTGATTTTGTGGGTTAGATCACACCTAATAAAGGGCAGTAAGCACTGATTTTCTTTTTGGCTAAGACACCTAGAAAGTAGAGTATGCAAGCTCCTGAAGTGAGGCAAAGTTGCCAACTGTTTGGAATGTGGGAAGAGTGTGATGGAATCTCTGACTGAAAGAAGCAAACTTCTTGAGAAGAGGGTAAGCTAATTTCATATTCTTCCTCTTCTTTTTTAAAGCAAGAGACTAGTAATGGCAACAACCACTAAAAACATAAGGAGATTTAATATACTGATAACTACTTTCAAATGAAATTGCTTGAGCCTATCTGTTGGGTACCAAAGAAGACTTAAGTATACTAGAATGACCCCGTCACCACCTCACCCACCTCCATGACTGTCTTTTTGCTATTTTTTAGAAAAACAAATAGATGCTTTTGAGCAGCTTTAGGTTTACAAGAAAAAAAGTGAACAAAAAGTAGAGTTCTCTTATACCCTCAGTTTCCCCTATCAACTTCTTGCTTTGGTATGGTACATTTGTTACAACTGATGAGCCAATATTGATACGTTGTTATTAGCCAAAGTTCAACTTACATTAGGGCTCACTCTTGGTGTTGTACATTCTGTGGGTTTTGACACATGTATAATGCATGTATCCATTATTACAGTATCATGTAGAATAGCTTTACTGCCCCAGAAGTCCTATGCTCCATCTATTCATTCCTCTCTCCCCCAACCCTGAACGATCACCGACCTTTTTACTGTTTCCATAGTTTTGCCTTTTCCAGAACGTCATAGAGTTGAAACCTCACAGTAGGTAGCTTTTTAAAGACTGACTTATTTCACTCAAAAAAAAAAAAAAAAAAAAAAGACAAGGCTCTTGCTATGTTGCCCAGGCTGGTGTTGAACTCGGGAGGCCAGCAAAGTAAGCTGTGCACACTGGAGAGGAGAGAGAGAAGGATCCAACCCAAAGGACTCCCATCCCTTTTTTCTTCTCCCTTCCTGCTTAGGCTCTTATTAAACTCCCCTGTTTACTCTGCTTCTCATAGCACAGAGCTTAATTCATTTCACCAGAGGCAGCTTCTCACCTAACCTGAATTGTTTCCTTCTCTTCCAACTCTTACTCAGTTGCCTCAACTTGATTGTCTCTACGCTATCCTTCCCACTCCCCTCCAAGGGCTGGTTTATACCAATCGTGCACATCTCCTTGTCCAGAATTAGCCTTGTTTAGGTCCAGGTCACCTCTGGGGGAGTGCAGCCAGATAGCCTTTGTAGTCACTCAGCACCACCTCTTCTCAGAACCGGAGCAGATGCCTATGATACTTATTAAACGAAAGGCCGAGCTAACAAATTTCCTGAGATCTTCCAAATATGTTGGAAGTAGACTTTTGTAATAGACATTTTAATGGAAATTAGTTGGGTCATATTTGTTTTTTTGATGCCAGACTATCATATTGCTTTTTTTCCAGAGGGAAAAAAAATGAATTTCATATTCTTAAGTCAGAAAATACTGAATTCAATTGTTTTCTAATCTTCAAAGAAAGAGAAAAATCTATCTTACCCTAGTACGTATTGTCTGTGTGTGTGTGTGTGTGTGTGCGCGCGCACGCATTCGTGTGCCTGGTTATGCTCCTTAATGAGGGCAAGATGGCATCCTGCACCCCTTTGAGCAGGGCCCTCCTTACACCCAAGTGGAGAAGGACTTACCTACAAGTTGTGGGCTGAGAGGAATCCTTGGGCCCCAAGTAGCCCTTTATGTCCCTCTCATCTCCACCACCATCAAGGGGCTTTCAACTGCTTATTCCTGTTGAAATCAGATATTCTGGGAAGGTAATAACGGGAGTCTTTATGTCTTGTTTATCTGATTAACCTAGCTAGAGAGTGAGGGCCTGGGCCAGGGTAAATAATGATAGAATGAATGAGCACCCCTTGGAGTTCATCTATGGCCAAGGTCACGAACATGGCTGTGCATCCCAACAGCCAGGTGAGCTGCTTGAAAATAGATCCCCACACCTACTGGGAGGGGAGGTAGACATGTCTGTGCTGGGAGCAGCACCACTGAGTCAGACATCTGGGTTTGAGGCTAAGTGATCCAGGACAAGTTACTTCCCCTCTCTGTGCCGCATTTTCCACACCTGAACATGGGGTAAGAATACCTACTCTTATAGGATTGGGATGAGAATTAAGTAAGTTGAGATCATTTAAAATTTCCAGCATAGTGCCCGACCTACCCTCCACTGCACAGATGAGGAAACCAAGGCTCAGAAGGGTGAAAGAGCTTTTCCAAATTATCCAGCTATTTTTCTGGCAGTGACTGCACCTGAATTCAGTGACTCCTAGATCAGTGCTTTCCTCCACTCTGTTGATGAAGTAGAGGGAGAGGAGGAGGTGGATCTCTGATAGGCAATGCTTTATGAGGAATGGGGAGCTGACAGCTGAAGGATCAGGAGGACTCAGGCTGTGATGGAAGAAGTGGAGAGGGACCCAAAGGACAGGAGAGAGAGGACTGAAGACCAGTGCTCCCTCCGTTACACTGCTCTAAATTCTCACACTGGAGAGTGGGAAGGCTGGACCCCATACCGGGAGGAAAACTACCATCCATAGCCCTCTCCTCTCCTCTCCTCTCCTCTCCTCTCCTCTCCTCTCCTCTCCTCTCCTCTCCTCTCCTCTCGCTGTGTCGCCCAGGCTGGAGTGCAGTGGCGCAATCTCAGCTCACTACAAGCTCCGCCTCCCAGGTTCGTGCTATTCTCCTGCCTCAGCCTCCCAAGTAGCTGGGACTACAAGTGCCTGCCACCACGCCCGGCTAATTTTTTTGTATATTTACTAGAGACAGAGTTTCACCGTGTTAGTCAGGATGGTCTCGATCTCTTGACCTCGTGATCCGCCCACTTCAGCCTCCCAAAGTGCTGGGATTATAGGCGTGAGCCACTATGCCTGGCCCAAATTAATTTTCAAATGCATATTTCATTCATTAATTCATTCACCAAGAGTTATGGCAGTAAATAAGGAAGACAATGTCCTGCCCTCAAGGAGCTAACATTCTAGTGAGCTAAACAAGTAAACATGCATCCTAACATCCTCTCATCATAAGGTCTGGGTGATAATTTGCTTTAAGTACTTCAGTATAAACAATATGACAGAGAAATTATCTCTAATGCATACCCATATAATTTATTTATTTATTCATTTATTTATTTATTTTTTGAGACAGAGTCTCGCTCTGTCACCCAGGCTGGAGTGCAGTGGTGCGATCTTGGCTCACTGCAAGCTCCGCCTCCTGGGTTCACACCATTCTCCTGCCTCAGCCTCCCAAGTAGCTGGGACTACAGGCACCTGCCACCACGCCTGGCTAATTTTTCGTATTTTCAGTAGAGACACGGTTTCACCGTGTTAGCCAGGATGATCTTGTTCTCCTGACCTCATGATCCGCCTGCCTCAGCCTCCCAAAGTGTTGAGATTATAGGCGTGAGCCATCGCGCCCGGCTGCATACCTATATAATTTAAAGCACATGAATCAAGAATCAACAGGCCAGTGATGGTTACTTAATGCTTTAAAGATCATTTTATAAATCTGCATGAGAAGGTTGGTTAATAACAATGGAGACGATTTTTTCACTGGTGATGTGAGTGCTGTTCTGTATAAGCAACGACTGGAAAGAATGTTCTGCCCTTAGCCTAATGAACATACAAGCGTCCTCCAAGCCCCGCACCCTCAAGTTGGTGACATGGTACTCCTGGCCTAGACTCCAGATTCTAGAGCCCCCTTATCCTGCACCTCTCAATTAAAGGGGGATTCCCTTGTTTGGCTGGCTCACAAGTCTGGTGGCCCTGCTGTCAGCATATCAGCACATGGCCCTTTCATGCGAGGGCTTGCTCAGTACCCACGGACAGCGAGATGGACTTCCTTGGAACTCAAAAACAGAATTTATGACTGTTTTTGTGCCTGTACATTTGGCAGGATTTGCTTCCATTATAATATATTGCCTGGTGGCAAGGTTGTGGGAGCAGGAAGCATGTATTCCGCACCCCCTCACTCTCTACTTCTAACTACCAGAGACAAAAAGAATCTGACGTTTGCTGGATAGCCAAAGCATAAACATACATAATATAATGATAAGGCGTATAAAGAAAAGTGAAGCAGAGCAAAGGGCCAGGGATGGAGTGGATTACATAGGTTGGTTAGTTGCGATAGTTGAAAGATTCCCTGTACTAAAACCTTCACAAATAAGTGGGATATTCATCTTTATATTAGATGTAGAATGTATTCAAGAAAGAATGAACGAAACTGCCATTATAGAATACCAGATGATGATAGTGAAGAGAAGTCTAGAGCTAGAAAGGCCGTGAGATACTATTTATTTCATTCTCCTCATTTAAATCTCAAATAATCCAGGCCCAGTTATGCTGAGTGGTCTCCTGGAGGTCACACAGCTGGTCAGTAAGCGATCCAAGATGACAGACCTTCGGGACTGAAGAATGGGGAGGAAACAAGAGAACTCTATCAAAACAAGGACAGTCCTAAGTGAAGGGCTTGGGTCGCTTAATTCTTGGAAAATGTTTTGATTTTAGCTCATCAAGGAAGAGACCAATCCCACTGCACTGGGTGAAGGCAGCAGCTGCCCAGGACTCTCAGGGATTGGCAGGTGTGAACAATCAGATCCTCAAATTCTTTCTGAGGTCATGTCTGAAACTGTGCATGCATTAAGTGGGAAAGAAAAAGGAAGAAGGTAGGCAGAGAAAGGCAGGAACATGTGGCCAAAGCACACCACGAGACAGTCTTGCCTGGCTCTGGGAGTCTGTGCAGAGTTGGAGGATGGCCCTGAGAGCTTGGGCTGTATCTCACAAGGTGTGCGCTCCTGGCCCCGAGCTCCATGGAGGAGGGGTAAAAATGCCCTGATGGCCGGGCATGGTGGCTCACGTCTGTAATCCCGGCAACTTGGGAGGCCGAGGCCTGCAGATCACTTGGGTCAGGAGTACGAGACCAGCCTAGCCACCATGGTGAAACCCTGTCTCTACTAAAAAAACAAAAATTAGCTGGGCGTGGTGGCGGGCGCCTGTAATCCCAGCTACTCGGGAGGCTGAGGCATGAGAATCACTTGAATCTGGGAAGTAGAGGTTGCAGTGAGTGGAGATTGTGTCTTTGTACTCCAGCCTGGGTGACAGAGTGAGATCCTGTCTCAAAAAAACAAAAAAACCAAAAAACCAAAAAGTGGCCCCTGAGCCATAAGCACACAGGAGGTGTGAGCAGGGGACTTGGCCACAGCCACATGGTGGCAGGAGAAAGTCAACACCTGGACACAGAAAAACATGAAGGCCAAAACCTAGAACCGGAATGAGCTAGAACAAGGCCTACACCGCGTGAGCTACATTTATGACTTTTGAGAGGTTTACAACTTTCACAAAGGAGGGAGAGAAAAATAGGGACCATGATGGATGGGAAAAAAAAAAATCCATTTCAACCTGTCATTACATATACTTTCCTTTTGAAGATTTCAAAAGATGAGGGAAAATTGACTTAGTTAGTTAGGGTATTGAGGGGAGCTCATCAGCACAGACTAAACCCAAAAAATGAAATGCATCTTCTGTTGGTGTTCTCAGTTCTACCGCAAAGAGGGTTGAAAGTAATTTTGCTGGTGGCAGGGACTGGGGACGGAGAAATGAGGGAAAAGGAAGCTCCCCCACACCAGTATGTTAGATGGTTGGGGCTTCCTTTCAGATTTACGGCAAGCTGGAAAATCCGTTCTATGTCTGGCTCATGTCACATTCATATTTCGTGTCTGTTAGAAGAATCTCACGCCACATCAGTTGCCTGTGATCTACATTAAATATAATAGGCTCTCTGCTTATCTTTGACACAGCTGAGGGGCTGACGTAGAAATTGTCAAAAGACTATACAATGACTTATATATTCAATAATGGCTCAAACTTCAAAGGTCTATCTTTTGCCCTGCTCTTCATTTCTTTCCTCATAATACTTCTCAAAGCAATCTTGTCTTTCCAGCCTCACAATCAGGGACAAATTCCTGACTGCAACATTTGCTCTTCCATCTTCCCACTTCACCTCACTCATCCCTGCAGAAGCACAAGTATTCCTCGCTCCTTCTAGGCCAGTTCTAAGAATTAAGAGCCTTGCGGGGAAGGGTACTGCATCGACCACTGCATCTCAATCATTGTGGCAGATGTACCAGAGCACTGGGAAGTTGGCCTTGGCAAGAATCTCAAGCTACTACTACAGAGTTGGGAAGAAGTTTTAGGATCAAGATAGAGGTGATTGGCCGAGGTGAGTGCATGAGCAGAGAGGTGCCTTCAACTTCCACTGCGGACAGTTCTGACATCTTGCCTCTACCTGAGGCGAGTTCTAGCCCTGGGCAAGTCAGTCAAATGAATGTTATTGAGAACCAGCTGCAAACGATTACTGCCCTACTGTCCTAAGCACAGAGTTTACAGGGAAGTCTAACTTGCAAAGCCTTCTCTCAATGTCACACACCATTTTTGAAGATCAAGACATCTCTTTATTACTTTGACCACTTGCTTCCAGGCTAGTTTTTTTTGTATTCCACTCTGCCAGCCTGAGTTTCTAGCTCACTGAACTCTTGTCTCCTGGCCTGGTATCCTAACTCTGGTGACTGTTATTTCTTAGTCCAGATCTGTTACCTCTGGATTTTCTTACCTTGATGGATTTACCCCCAGACCCCAACTCTTGCCTCTCAGACATGTTATGTCTATGGAGGACTTTGTTTTCTGTTTCCTTTGACTTGAACTATTCCAGGCCTCTCTCTTAGACATGTTTTCAGAATCTAACCACTTTCTCACCACCTCCATTGGCACCCTTATCTCTTGCTACAATTCTTGCAGTGGTCTTCATAAGTCAGTTCATGTCACTCATCTGCCCCAAACCCTCCATTGGATTTCATTTTACTCAGCAAGAAGACCAAAGCCCTTTTAGTGTCCACTCTGACCCCATGGCTTCTTACCCTCCACCTTGGTCATTCTGCTCCAGCCAGACAAGCTTTGCCTCTCTTCCAACTGGTCTCTCACACGCCTGCCTCAGGACCTTTGCACCGGCTGTTGCCTCTGCTGTGAATGCACTCTCCCCAGATATCTGCCTGGGTCTTTGCTCAAATGTCACCTTTACAGTCACATCCCCCTAGACCATCCTATTTCAGTTGTAACTCTCCTTACCCCAGCATTCTCTATGCCCCATGCAGCTTTATTTTTCTCTATAGCACTTAACACCATCTAATATACTACATCTACTTTACTTATCTGTTTATTGACTGTCTTCCCCAAACTATTATAAGCTCTATTGGCTGGGAATGGTGGCTCACACCTGTAATCCCAGCACTTTGGGAGGCCAAGGTGGGAGGATCACCTGAGGTCAGGAGTTTGAGACCAGCCTGACCAACATGGAGAAACCGTGTCTCTACTAAAAAAAATACACAATTAGCTGGGCGTGGTGGCACATGCCTGTAAGCCCAGCTACTTGGGAGGCTGAGGTGGGAGAATCACTTGAACCAGGGAGGCAGAGGCTGTGGTGAGCTGAGATCTCACCATTGCACTCCAGCCTGGGCAACAAGAGGGAAACTCTGTCATAAAAACGAAATACAAAAAATAAAAAACAAACAAACAAAAAAAGAATATAAGTTCGATCAAGGCAAAACTTTGTTTTGTTCACTGCTGTCTCCCAATGACTAGAATAGTTCCTGGCACATGATAACATTCCATAAACATTTTTTTGAATGAATTAGTGAATGACCTCTCTATCCCCAGCTCAGGTATCTTTCTGGCATCCAAGCAAAAATATTCAAATGCTGATCGGACAGCCCCAGGTTGATGTAAAAACTCAACATGTCCAAAATGGAACTTATTACCTTCTTGACCACAGCCCAGACCCACTGTCCCTCATGTGTCTCAGCCTCAAAATGCCATCATGCTCCTGCAGGTGGTTTTTAAAATTGAAAAACATAAACAAGGGCATCTGCATTCACTCAACTGCACATGCAGAAACTGGAATCATCTTTGACAACCTCTTTTCTTCCCCCTAACTTCTAATCAAGCACCAAGCTTTGTTGAATCTATCCATAAATATCTGTGAACATGTTGTGTGTTGACTTCTCCCCTTTCCAACCTACATTCTTCTAGTCCACAGCACCATCTTAAGTGTCTTAACCAGCCTTCCTGCCTTCTTTCTGGCCATTAGAGGGAGCTCTCTAAAGGCCAAGAATGATCTTGTCCTTCTCTCAAAGTTCAAAATCTCCCCATCCCCACACAATAAGGCAATGTGAAAGAGTCTTCATGACTTGTTCTTTGAGTAACTCTTTTACTTCCAGAGCTTGTTAGCTGGTATTTGCTCTAACTGAAATGTTCTTTCCATCTTTTTGACTGGCTATCACCTACCAGTTCTCAATTAAATGTTACTTCTTTCAAGAAACCCTCTCTGGTGCTCTGAGCATCATGCACTTCCCACATAATAACCCTGACCACGCTATATTATAACTGAAGTTTACTTGTGCTTATGAGAATAAAGACCACAACTGATTTACTCATGGTTGTATCATAGGTGCTCAAAAAAATAGTTGCTGAGTAAATAAATGAACGGTATTAAAATTCACATTGAGATGGAATAGATATACTTTTCTTATTCTTCTTGATAAGTGCAACAAAATATCCTGAACATTATATATAAAACAAACAGAACAAGACTGAAAGAGAAAAAAGGCAGCACTACTAGGGAGCTTGGGGATGGGGAGTTCCCTGTGTTTGCTTTCTGCTCCATAGATTTCAGACTTGGAACTGAACGAGTTGGCAACCCAGAAATGCCAATAGGCACAGACAAAGAAAAGCCCCAACCAAAGCCTGCTCTCTCTAGCCCAAGGACCAGGAAAAGGGCAGTCTAGCAAGATAGAAAACTTTTAGATAATAACCTCTCTCCTCAGACCAAACACCAGGAAAAAATTGTAGCTCAACTGCCAGCTACATCAGCAAAGGTCTGGTGGTAGCCTAGACTTCCACCCTCGTGAACCTAACAAGACCTGTGAACACTACCATTGGGGTGGTATCAGAGAAGGGTAAGTAAGGACCTGGGACTTTCATCCCTTCTGGGTGGTAATGAGCTCCTCCTTCCCTCCCTCCCATGGTATCCATGACCAGGAAGGGAGTATGGACTCCCAACCCTCCCAGCAGTAATGAGAATGCCCACTCTTGGATGTCACTGGAGTTTAAGTGGAGTACCTGGACTTCTACCTCCACTTGGTAATAATAAGGCAATGCCTCCCCTTCTCTTGCCAGAGAGGAGTCAGAGAAAGCCAACTCAAGTAAAAGGCTTAAATAAGATCCAAATTCTCATAACATAATATGAAAATGACTGCTTCCAATCAGAAATCACTTGTCATACAAATAAACAGGAAGATTTCAAACAGAATGAAAAAAGACAATCAATAGTTGGCAACACTGATATGAGAGAGATGTTAGAATTATCTGATGAATATTTTAAAGCAGCCATAAAAAGGCTTCAATGAGCAACTATGAACACACTTGAAACACATGAAATTTAGAAAGCATCACGAAAAAAATAGAAAAAATAGAAAGCCCTAGCAAAGAAGAAGAAATAAAGAAGAACTAAATGAAAATTTTAGAACTGAGAAATATGATAACCAAAATAAAAAGCTTAGTGGTTGGGCTCAACAGCAGAATGGAGAAGACAGAGGAAAGAACCAGTGAACCGGAAGACAGAACAATGGAAACCATCTAAAGTGAAGAACAAAGAAAACAGACTAAATTAGGGACCTGTGGAACGGTAACAAAAGATCTAATATTTATGTTACTGGAGTTCAGGCAGAAGAGAAAAAGGGCAGCACTGAAAAAGTATTCAAATAGTTAAAGTTTATGGGAGGTCATTGTTTTGGGCTAGTCTCCTGCACTAGGCCACTGCAGACCAGAACTAAGCAGAATGGAGTCACTTGTGCTAAGTGCCACCTAATCAAATTGAACTTTGAAAAGAGCCAGTTTTCCAAAAAACAGTTGATTCCGGTCAACCCGAATGAGCATAATAAGGAAGTCCCCTCTGTTTTAGCCCTTTACAGAAAGGGACTTTGAAAGGACTATCTGCTTTTTGTTCTCTGTATCTGCTCTCTCTAGCCCTTTTCTGCCTATGAAGCCAACTTTCTCTGCTCAGCTCATTAGAGCACTCATCCCATTTTATAGAGTGAGGTATTGCCTGCTTCTAGAATAGCAGATAAAAGTCAACTAGATCTTTACACTAAATTTGTTGTAATATTGTCTTTTGACAAAATAAATAATGGCTGAAAACCTCATAAATTTGGCAAAAACTGTAAACCTACAGATTCAAGAAGCTGAGCAAACCCCAAACATAGTAAACCCAAAGAAATCCATGTCAGGCAAAGAAAAAATCTGAAAAGCAACCAGAGGAATCAATAGTTTATACCTATTGGGAAAAAAATACTTAAGACTGTAGATCCCCCTCTACAAATGTGGTACCTGTTTTTAGAATTCCCACAACAGGCTCAGCAGTAACACCTCACTTGCCCCAGAGAACAATGGATCTTATCTATCTTTTAAATATTGGCTTCTCTGAATAATAGGAGAAAGCTAAATGTCATCATTGCTTTAATTTGTAATTAATTTTTACTGTTAGTGAAGCTGAGCATTTTTATATGCTAAGTGTTTGCTGACATTTCTTTATGAATTTCTAATTTATATATTCAGGTTATTAATTCATTTCTGTTTCAACCCCCTCCTGCCCTCAATTTATCGTTTATATGTGCCTATGATTTTTTTGCTGTATAGAATTTACATTTTGTTTTACCCAGAGAATTATTTTAACCTTCTGCCTGATGGCTTCTGGTTTTGAGGTCATGCTTATAACTAGCAGCTAAAGTTTTAGGGAATGTAGATTTGTTTTTTGATTTGCTGTCCAGGGGTACAGTTTCCCATTTTTTGCATAGCTAAATCCACTGAATAATAAATTGCACTTTAGTAATAATCTCCAGCCTTAAATGTATGTTGTAAGTAAAGAATGAATATTTAGTCTTCATCCCCAGTTCCCAGCATAGAGCTCCTAAAACCCTTGGATAAGAGTGTCCTTTGGAGCCTGGCACAAGGGGTCATACCTATAATACCAGCTATTCCAGAGGCTGAGGCAGAAGAATTGCTTGAGGCCAGGAATTTGAAACCAGCCTGGGCAACACAGTGGACTCCATCTCTTAAAATAAAAAAATTAAAAAAAAATTAGCCTGGCATGGTGGTGCACATCTGTAGTCCCAGCTACTTTGGAAGCTGATGTGGGAGGATTGCTTGAGCCCAGGAGTATGAGGCTGTAGTGAGCTATGATTGAGTCACTGCATTCCAGCTCTGGTGACAGATTGTAGCTCTGGGCAACAGAGGGAGACCCCATCCTTCCCCCTACTCCACCAAAAGAGTGTCTTTTGTAGGGGAATGAGATGACTCTTGGCTGAGGATCCTAGATAGCTTCTGGATTGGGCTGGTCTCCAGAAAAACCAGCCATATGTCCAGAGGGTTGGAATGTTCCATCCTCCTTCCACCTCTTTTTATGCCCCTTAAATCATCATGTCCCAATCATTGTGCAAGTGCTCTTTAATCTGGGGAAAAAGCTAGAATGTCACCATGCATCTGTTTAAGACTGCAATTGTTATGCTCATTTTTGATACTGAGGTTTTGAAGAAGGGAGGATGTTGATGGCATTTACAGAATGGAAAAATGGTTGTTTCATTTTTTTTGGCACAGAAAAGTGCTATTCAATAAGTACATCTAGGTTTAATTCCAAAATTTCCTGCCTCTTTAGCAAAGGATCTAGGTAGGATAACTTATAAAAGACACAAAATTAATAAAACGGGCATAAAAGGGGGCAAATCAAGATAAGGAAGAGTGCAACAAGTATCTGGATCATGCAGATTTAGCAGAGGCACAGGCTCTCTGCTTCCTGATTGCACAACAGAGAAGGAAATGTGAAGAATTACACAATTTTTATCATATGAAGTGAGGACACATAACAGCTTCTCAAAGCGTGGGTGGAGGAATACAAAATGATTCCTAGAACCCACCCCTGAGATGTTCAGTCTTCATGGTGGACTCTGAGTAGAAGAAGATGTGTCCTATAATGAACAATGTCCTCATTAGTGTTCTCATAGTAGATGCAAATGTAATCCTAATAGAGATTGAATGTGTGCCCCACCCAAATCTCATGTTGGAATGTAATCCCCAATGTCAGAGGTGGGGCCTGGTGGGAGATGATTGAATTATGGGGGCAGATTTCTCATGAACGGTTTAGCACTATGCCCTTGGTACTGTCCTTGCAATGGTGAGTGAGTTCCTGTGAGATATAGTCGTTTGAAAGTGTGTGGCACCTCCCCTCGAGCTCTCTTGCTCCTGCTCTCTATGAGTGACGTACCTGCTCCTCCTTTACATTCTGCCTGATTGGAGGCTTCCTGAGGCCTCCCCAGAAGCAGATGCCACTACGCTTCCTATGCTTCCTGTACAGTCTGCAGAACCATGAGCCAATTAAACCTCTTTTCCTATAAATTGCCCAGTCTTGGGTATTTCTTTATAGGAATGCAAGAACAAACCAATACAAATCCCTGGTAACATCAAAGGTATAATATTAGAGGTATAAGTCTGTAATGTGGTTGATAAACGTGGCTTGCAAGTGTTATAACTTTCATAGCACTTAGAATATACCTTAAATTATGTTGCCCAAAGATAATTTTGACTGGCATTTTGGCAGGAGTTGGTCGTTCAATGGCTCAAAAGGGGCCTGGACTGATTGATTGTTCCATTCTGATCATTAAGGCCAGATTCTAGAAACTGGGCAGGAAGTTGGCAGTGCTAACATTCTATGATGAAAATTACAGTTCTGCTATGGTTTGAATGTTTGCACACCTCCAAAATTCAAGTTGAAACTTAATTCCCCATTGCAACAGTATTAAGAGAGGGGGTCCTTTAGGAGGTGATTAGATCATGATGGCTTCTCCCTGGTGAATGGGATTAAGGCCCTTATAAAAGAGGCTTCACACAGTGTTTGGCCCTTCTTGCCCTTCTGCCTTCCACCATGTGAGGACACAGTGTTCGTCCCCTCTGAAGGACTCAGCAACGTCTGGAAGCAGAGAGTAGCTCTCACCCGACACCAAACTTGCCTTGATCTTGAACTTGCCAGTCTCCGGAACTGTGAGAAAATGAATTTCTCTTCTTTATAAACTACTTAGTCTCAGGTACTTTCTTAGAGCAACACAAAAGAATGAAGTAAAACACAGCCTCTAGCCAGAATTTTTATGTCCTATTCCTGTATTCTTGTATTCTATCCTGCCTCCATGGGGAGATGAGGCTATAGAGTATCTCAACACAAACCGGTTGGGATTTTCCTCTAATAGCTAAGCTAGAGATCAGTGGAGACCTCCTAATGCAACCCAGAGAAACACGGAAAAGGTGGAAGAGGTTTTAGCCTGAAACATGTTCAGATACCCACTAATTAGCTCATACTAGCGAATTTACCATGGCCATGGCCACGCTGCTCTAGAGCACAAGTCATCTTCTAGATCACCAAAGGAAATGACTTCCTGTGATTATCTGATGACATCTACTTAAGTGCTGGAGAATGTCTGCCAGCAACAGCGTGACCGCAGTGAGAATGCACCTGGCAGACCTTCGCGTTATCGTGCTGGTGTGCACAGAGGTGTTTTCCCACATGCTGCTCCCAGACAATGACTGGACGTGACAGGACTATTACTGCAGGCTGCTTCCTGGGTCACACAGGACTCCTCTGAGGCTGATGTTGTCACGACCCCTGGGTCTCCAACAGCCTTGCCAAACCTTCCTTAGATTACTGGATAGTCTGGGAGGTTCCACCCAAATGCTCCTTCCTCCCTCCTTCACTTAGGCTTAGAGTTGCATTGCAGCTCTCCCATACTTCACTCCCTTCCTCTCCATCTTCTCTCACACAGTCATTTCCTCTAATAACATTTTTGCATGTTTAATCCCATCCTGGCATCTGCTTCATGGA
The DNA here is from genome assembly GCF_008728515.1 of Papio anubis. Taxonomy (NCBI): domain Eukaryota; kingdom Metazoa; phylum Chordata; class Mammalia; order Primates; family Cercopithecidae; genus Papio; species Papio anubis. Next base: position 69,296,166 of record NC_044980.1, on the reverse strand, counting down.
GGACCTGAATTTGTTTTTATTTCAATTGATATTTAACCTTTCTGACAACAGAAACACAGTAGGTCTGTGCTTCTCACAGGAAGGACCTGACCAATTTCAATTTATGAGGGGTTTTTTTTTAAGCCAAATTTCTATACTAGGTGAATATTCATCCTTCTATTCCTTATGACAGAGGGATAAGCAGCTGATTCACCTAAAACAGTATCACACTCTTACAGTATACAAGAAAAAGGAAGGAGGTTATAACCTAGCCTTGCTTTAACATTGATGGGGTTATTTTATTTTATTATTTATTGTTTGAGACAGGTTCTCTCTGCTACCCAGGCTGGAGTGCAGTGGCACAATCATGGCTCACTGCAGCCTCTACCTCCTGGGCTCAAGCAATTGAGGGGTTCATTTTAAATGTATAGTGTAATCCACATCTAAGCCCTGTTTGCAGAATGAGAGGTTGATGAAAGAAAGCTCAATGAAAGCTGCAGAGTCTTAATCTTGCTTTTGGCAGCACCAGCCCTGGCATCCACCTCGGGACCTCGTTCACAAAGACAGAGAATTAACATTTGTTGAATGAATGAAGGCGATGCCGTACAAAGATTGTATGGTTCCTTTCAGAGCCTAAATATTTAATAGGTGGGTCACTGAGGGTCTGAACTAGAATATTTGATACGCAGACATCCAGGGTTGAGAGTCAGATGTTCTGCAGAGAGATGGATGGAAGGGTACCCATAGGGTTCTGCAAGCTCAGTAATAGATGTTGTTGAAGAAGAAATATAAGTTAGAATCAGGACGGGACACGCAGAGAATGTACCTCTTTGGGGTCAGTAAAAAAAGGGAAGGAGCCCAGAGGAAGCACTCAAGATCAGCTGCAAACTGATATCCCAAATGTTTTGGCATAGTTCTAGGAAAAACTCTCCTACATTTCAAAGTCCAGATAATACTGACTCCACCCTCTGACACAGAGGACTTCTTTGGCAACAGAGCACAGGAGTGGTACATGAAGGCAAAGGCCATTTGTCTTAGCTCATGTCAAATGGTAAAGCAGAGCTTCTTTTATTTTAATTTAGCTATTCAAGCTGCTGAAGCTATGCCCAAAAGCCCTAGCCCTTTCTCTGATATGAGTCACAGAGTCTCTATGTTTCCATATTGGGAGCAACTTTTTTTTTTTTTTTTTTTGGAGACGGATTCTCGCTCTTGTTGCCCAGGCTGGAGTGCAGTGGCACGATCTTGGCTCACTGCAACCTCTGCCTCCCAGGTTCAAGCGATTCTCGTGTCTTAGCCTCCTGAGTAGCTGGGATTACAGGCACCCGCCACCATGCCTGGCTAAGTTTTTTGTATTTTTAGTAGAGACAGGTTTTCACCAAGTTGGCCAGGCTGGTCTTGAACTCCAGACCTCAGGTGATCTGCCTGTCTTGGCCTCCCAAAGTGCTGGGATTATATGCATGAGCCACCACACCCAGCACAATTGTTTTTTATAACTAGAAATGTGTTGGGCTTTCCTCCAACAAACCAGGAAGGTCAAGAGATACGTTCTAGAGACCTCTTTGTGGTTGCTTAATGCAGAGCTCATGCAGACACATCTGCAAACCTAAGGAAACGACCCTCTAAGGACTGGTTAGCCACTTAAAATGCGGGCCAAGATAGGCTATTAAATTCGAATCCTGACTGCTTCATTACAGCTTCCTCATATTGTTAGCCTACAAACTAAGTTAAGGACACACTTAAATTCCTTCACTGGCTTCATTGCCCTATTAATTCCTGCTAGTACATATATTCCCCTATATTTTCTTTTCTAAAAGATACGAGTGGAACCTACAACTTTGTGAAGCCAGATATTTTTGGATTTTTACTTTCCTGGGGAAGTGACAGTTTGTCTTTTTTTTTTTTTTTTTTTGGGATGGAGTCTCACTCTGTTGCCCAGGCTGGAGTGAAGTGGTGCGATCTTGGCTCACCACAACCTCCGCCTCCTGGGTTCAAGTGATTCTCCTGCCTCAGCCTCCTGAGTAACTGGGATTACAGGCACCTGGCACCACGCTGGGCTAATTTTTGTATTTTTAGTAGAGACGAGGCTTCACCATGTTGGCCAGGCTGGTCTCGAACTCCTGACCACAGGTGACCCACCCGCCTTGGCCTCCCAAAGTACTGGGATTACAGGCGTAAGCCACCATGCCCAGCCAGTTTGGGTTCTTTTAAAATAATTTTTCAGTGGTCTCACAGGGCTTGGAGTGCCTCTTACTAGAGGCCCATTTCAACATACCTCCGGTCTGTGGGGTACAGTTCCACAGTGACCACGTCAAGAGAGTTCCAAGCCGAGATGGTCAATCCATTGTACAGACACAGCATGCCTATCATCATGGATTCACTGGTGCCAAACCAAAGGAAGAAACAGCTGATGCCCGAAAGCACCATAGAGCCACCTGCCAACAATGCAGACAAAAGGTTGGAATGTTTCCCGTCATCTTAGTAAAGCAAGAACCCTTGGGTCCTTGCAGTTGTTCAAGAAAACTGAATTCTAAGTGGAAGCTGCAGGATGGGCTCCATAAAGCTCAAGAACTGGTGCGTTCACCTGAATGAAAGGCCCTAACTGCCTCTCAACACAGAAAGTATGAAATGCATATCATCTTTTACTCAGCTACTTAAGTGGGAAAATACACATTTTACACATAATTAGCTTTTCAGTCTGTTAACTCATGGAAACCACTCAAATGAAATGTAATTAGACATAATTTTCACTACAATTTAGTCCTAATGTGAGGTCTAAGGGATTTCTCCTCATTGGATGCAAATCCCTAATAGATGGGAGTAAGGGGAAACAGGGTCCCTCTGGATTGCAGGGGCAGCTCTTTCATTTGACATGAAACTGAGTACTTACCTAGCATTGTTAAGCGTCCAATTCTGTCCATCAGCAGAGCAGACACGATGTTCCCTGGCAATACTGCCAATGTCCCCAGAAAGTTGACAAAATAAATCCAGTAGGCACTATAGTCATCATCAAAGGTAATCTGACATCCCGTCTTGTTGTGAAAAAATGAGCAGTTTTTAAATTCACTGTCAATGAATTTATATGGCTCAAAATCTGTAGAAACAACAACAAAGAGAATTCATTAAGTTCTTATCAGGCATGCACCAGTATAAGAAAGCCTATTGAGAATTCAGAGACGAATCACAGTATTGTAAATTCCTTGAGGGCTTTCAGGCCTGTGCTGGCTGGACTTTTTGTGTCTTCTGGCCAAAGCATAGGATCTAGTCTGGGTCTTCACATTATAAAGTAGCTGAATGATGAGATACCTTTGTTGAATAAAGGAATAAATTAAATTAAGGGGTCCAGCTATCTTCTTGTTTCCTATGGTTGGCCATTGCTAATTATATTACTTGCTTACTCCTTTACAATATTACTTTGTCCTAATTGTCATGTTATATAAAGACTATCACTATAGTACTAATAGTGTCCACACTACAATTATAAAAACAATTTGTTTCAAAATGTGCATGGGCTGGGTATGGTGCCTCACGCCTGTAATCCCAGTGCTTTGGGAGGCTGAGGCAGGAGGATTGCTTGAGGCAGGAGTTCAAGACTAGCTTGGACAACATAGTGAGACACCATCTCTACAATAATAATAATAATAATAATAATAATAATAATTTTTTATTTGAGGCTGCAGTGAGCTGTGATTGCACCACTGTACTCCAGCCTGGATGACAGAGTAAGACCCTGTCTCTAAGGAAAAAAAAAGTGCAAGAGTCAGCCTTATTGTTGCCGTTTTATGAGACTCTAAGGCACAGAGAAGGAACAAGTCTTTCCTGAGGCTGAATTTATAATTTAAAGTCTATGTGCATGAATCTACCGAGGAACAAGAGTCAGCCTCATCTGAAGGTCACCAGCATTCATTACTAATCTCTTCTTGAATTTGAAACCATCCAACAAGAGTTGCAGATGGTGGTGGTTTCTGCTAAAAGGCTGTGAGAATCGAAACTATCTTCCTTGCTGATCAAGAGCTGACAAAATGTTGGTCTTCTGAGGTTTACTGGGTTAGAAGACAGGTAGATAGCATTGCTCAAAAAACAAAAAACAGAAAGACACCTGACCCCATTCTTCTTTGGAGCTAGGCAGAGCTGACTCTTGTCTGAGCACTAAGAAGGCAGGTCTGGCAACAGGGCAAATGCTAATGCTCCTTCCAATGCCAGGCTGTTATGCTGGATGCATTTTACAGGACACACAGACCAATGTTTGGGAGTGGGAAAGTGGAAAGCACAGGCTTTGAAATCAAATAAATCTGGGTTCAAACATCTGTTATTACTAGTTTTGTAACTGTGGACAAATTACTTAATTTTCCTAAGCCTCAGCTACTGTGAAAACTAAATGAGATAATGTATGTCTAATGACCTAGAGTAGAAAATGGTATATAGGTGTTCAATCAATGCTTGTTTGCCTTCCTTTTCCCCCACCCCCAGGGAGTTTAAAATACCCCGTTAAATGGATTTGGCTAAAAATATATCTGAGTGTAGCCACTTGTTGTCTATCTCTGTTGGCTATAGAGTTGAGGCATTTTAACAAACACCAGATTTTGAACCCAGGATTGTCAAAACAAATAAACTATAGGTTAGGTCTTTGCTTTAAAAATTTATTCATCAAAGGATTTTTTTTGTTGTTGTTGTTGTTGCCAACTTTTGAACTGTGGCAACCTCCATTTGCACTAAATCTGACAAAGACAAACAATACAAGCCAACCTTCGATCCAACCTGATTTAGATAACTTGTTCCATTTATTCTTTAATATCCACTTCCCGCATAAGCCTCTGTCCACATCATCACAGGGTTATCACAGTGGGCCCTTTGACAAGGCCTCAGGTAGAGGCAGTACTAAGCAGCACACCTACCTGTGTTGTCAAAAACAGTATCAATAAATGTGCAGTTCTTGAAGTAGGTGTTGAGTGAAGTCACATCCTCAAAGGTGCAGGACTTAAAAACAGAGTCTTTGAAAGTTACAGATTTGAACTTGACCCCTATGAATCTGCCCAACACACAGAAAAATTCATATCAATGACTGTGTCCATCAAAGTTCAAAGCTAAGTCAAACAGTTTTAGAGATGGAATGCCCCACTGTCTTAATTATAAAGAACACAGACTTCTGGATTTTCTTAGCTCTCTGCTTTTTCCCCTTTTCCTTATCCAGGCTGACCTTTGCCTATCTTGTTGCTTACCAATAAAGAGATGACACTCCTAACTTCCCTTAGCTTTTTGCAATGTTGGTAAAAAGTTTTGTGGGGTATGCAACTGAAGATACTTTGGGGATTACCTGGGGCTGTTCTTTAGGTTTTAATCCTATTGTCTCTTCACATATATCTTTATTTGAATATTCTCTATTTGGGGTTAATGCCTCTAACTTAAGGATGACCTCCTACCCGATCTTTTAATAAAATTATTTTTCCCTAGCTGAAAATCCAGTCTTCTTCATTCTAGTGTAGGGATCTCCAATTATCCCAAAGAGACAGCATGAGAATTCTGTTTCATTTATATGAAGAATAACTGACTTGGGGTTGAAGAAACTCATAGGTGACACTCATTTCCAGGATAATTTTTCTTCTTACAGCCAACAGATAGTCCCTTCAACCAAACAGAATTATGAGAACTCTGCTCATTTTTGGAAACATGAAGAATGATGAAACCTGTTCAGGTACATTTTTGGGTGTTATAAGGGGGAATTCTATGTGGTAAAGATGGTAACAGTCATAATGATCATAACATCTTAGAAGAGTCCATGATTCAGGCCTTATCAGCATTGATAAGGACTCCCAGCAAACACAGATCAATATTCATTAATGTGTCTTGGTACTTTTTTAAGAGACTATGAACGTACACTTAGCCAGTCACTGAGAAGAAAATGCTTGTTCTCCTGGGGAAGGAGTTATTATGTCAATACCAATCTTATTAGGGGCAGAAAGGGACTGATCCAGTCACTGAGAGGATAATCCTTGTTCTCCTGGGGAAGGAGTTATTATGTCAATACCACTCTTATTAGGGGCAGAAAGGGACTGATCCTCCTAGGTAAGTAGGTTGATTTAAAAGCAATTTACTAACTATTGAGTACTTTCAAAATTATTCTCTCCCTAATACCCAATTACATGTGTTGGTTCACAATGCACTGTGGCCTGACAGACCAATCAGCTTAAAAAAAAATCATTGCCCATGGTACATTACCTGGAAAAAATAATAATGATCTTGTTTCAATCCCCACTCCAGGGACCCAGAGTAAAAACATCTAAATGCACCAAAAGAGGCTAAATAATGGCATAGCTTTAAAAAGTTATCAATTTTTCTGTCATGGAACTGAATTTGGAAAAAGGAATGAATCAGTTTTATTTTTTGAATGGATAATTCAGAGAGTACACACAGTGCACAATTCGAAAGGTTGAATGCAGAAAAAGTCAGTCTTTACCCATCCATCCCCAGGCCACAAGTTCCTCTGCCCAGAATAACCATTGTTGTCAGTTTCTTGTGTGCTCTTCCAGGAGCATTCTGTGTCTAAAGTACACCTGCTTTATCTCCTTCTAGTCTACCTTGGAGGTTATTCCATATTAGTACATAAAGAGTTGCCATTTTATGATGCTGAATAAAAAAGCTATTTTTAAAGAAATGAATCTGTTAATGGTATTTCAAATTTTCCTGAAGGAGAAAAAAATTGTTTCTATGATCTTTTAAAATAAATGTGTAACATACGTGTTTTACAAAAATTGTAATACTATTAAAATTAGTAATCATTATATTGCTAATGTAAAAAAGTTCTAAGCAGTGACCGAATATCCAGTTTAGAACTTTAACATATATTACTAAAAATATGACTGTCAGAGACACAAACAGATATTAGAAATTTCTAATGGAGTAACAATACTTTTGAAAGTCAGTTTTCACGCTGGCATCACAGAGGACTTGACGCTAAGCTTTCTGTGAAATATAAGTGCAGATTCAAGTCAGTATTTTATGTGGGACAGTGAAGGTGATCCTACTTGGCTTGGATTATGATTAGTTCCTTCATTGAATTGCTAATTTGAACAATTACCTCCTAGTTAGTAACCCTCTTTTCCATTACACAGATCATAAGCATCCCACTGAATTCTTTTTCATCTTTCTGAACTGGTTTTTGCTCTGGGGAACTTTGATTATTTTAGAGTTTTACTTTTATCACTTTTGAAATTGGGACAATTTCCTAAGAATGATGCAAACTATCATGAACTTCCACTGGCAATTATTTGTTCAGGCAACAAAAATACTTGGATATAAACAAGTACTTCGTCTACTCTTTTCCCTGTCTAAAAGAATGACCCAGGACCACCTCCCTGAGGCGGTTCTCTCTCGTCATCAAGAAATATTTCAGATCCCATAAAGGAGACCCTTCTATCTTTCAAAGCCCTTTACTTCGGGGAATGATTCCTATTCTCTAATTGAAACTCTTCCTGATGCAATTTGACCTCAATTCTGGATTCAGCATATTGGGAAGGGTGAATTCTGAAAAGTGGCTCTGTTTCTCAGGAATAGAAGACTCATATAATCACATTTCAGGTTTCTTCTGTGAATTAAATAATCCTATAGCCTGTCTTATTTTCCCATACTCTTCACTCTTCTCTTCCTTCCATTATTTTTGTCGCTCTCCAACATTGCTCTAAATTTTCTTTCCACACCAGTCAAGTCCACTACTTAATAAATATGAAGCAACTTAGCTGCAAAAATAGTTTTAAGTGAAATAATGGATACACTTGTACCTTTTATTTAAAGCCTATTTGGAAGTATTGAAATTCACCATGAAAATGACTAAATGCACAAACTAAAACAAACAAACAAAAAAAACGATGCCTGTTTCAGTGCAGGGAAGACTAAGAAGAAATGTTTTTGTGGATAGGTAGCAAATTAAATTATTTCAAGTTTCTAGACCTGCCATTGTCGTATTCCATTCCAGTATGAATCTGATTTTCCATTGTAAAGTTAATACTGAAATTTGCATATTTATCTCTCTGCACATTTCTGGTTAGCAATGCATATTCATCGGACTGCAGATGTTTAATGACATCAGGAAACCAAACAGATAATCCATAGTACCTGTGAAGACAAAGAAATGTGAGTTTGTAAAGGTGCTAGCATGCCAGAGGCAATGAGCACCTCCCTGGTGTTTTCACCGTGGTAATAGTTCCTGGAGAATGGCTGGCTCCCTATAATATTATGAGTAATTCATCATACAGCAATCCATGTGTCCCTCTCCCCCAACATTAATCTGCAAAAATCAAGCTTGAGAGATGGCCTAGGGTTAGCTGGAGAACCCCAGGTATGTAATCCCTAAACCCTTCCTTTGGGAAGAGACATGCAGAAAGCATCTCATCCTATGCTCATACATGGTGCCTGGTCTGAATATGTCCTCCCAAAACTCATGTGTTGGAACTAAAACCCCAATATAATAGTATTAGAGATGTGGGCTTTAGGAAGTGATTAAGTTATGAGGGCAGAGACCTCATGAATGAGATTAACATCCTTACAAAAAGAGGTGCGAGGGTGCTGCCTCCCTCACTTTTCCTCTTCCTTCCCTTCTACCACATGAGGATGCAGTATTTGTCCCCTCTTGAGGACTCAGCGACAAGCTGCCATCTTGGAAGCAGAGACTGTGCCTTACTGCACACTGAATCTGCCAGCAGCTTGATCTTGGACTTCCAGCCTTCAGGACTGTGAAACATAAAATTTCTATTATTTACAAATTACCTGGTGTGGTATTTTGCTATAGCGGCAGAAATGGAGTAAGACACCTGGCATCCTGGCCCCAATATCTTTCTCATCATTCCAGGCTGCTCTGAGAAACTCTCCCTCCTAGTCTGGTGGTACAAACTCCTGGGATCCAAGCATGGTGAGAGCTCTTAAAGAATGACCTCTTTTGCTAATGGGGAATCTTTCTTGGTTGCTACACTGCTGTGATACTGCTATCCTGGGGGTAGAGTGCCAGTTCCCAAGGTAGTTCGAGGCTGTGAAAAGGACATTCGTGTTATTCTCAGAGATTCCAAGTTATTTCCCCTTTCTGCCTCTTGACCTCTAATGTGTTATTCTAACAGCTGTGTCATGCTGCTGTGCTGTTCAATACAGAAGCCACCAACCACGTGTGCCTACCAAGCAGTTGAGATGTGGCTAGTTCAAACTAACATATACTATAAATATAAAATACCACAGGATTTTGAAGACTTACGGAAAAAAGAATGTAAAAATATTTGCTAATAATTTTTATACTGATCATAGGTTGAAATGACGATGGCTCATGCCTGTAATCCCAACACTTTGGGAGGTCAAGGCAGGTGGATCACGAGGTCAGGAGATCGAGACCAGCCTGGTCAATATGGTGAAACCCTACCTCTACCAAAAATACAAAAATTAGCCAGGCGTGGTGGTGCATGCCTGTAATCCCAGCTTCTCAGGAAGCTGAGGCAGGAGAATCGCTTGAACCAGGGTGTCGGAGGTTGCAGTGAGCTGAGTTCGCGCCAATGCACTCCAGCCTGGTGACGGAGTGAGACTCCGTCTTAAAAAAAAAAAAAAGGGAAAGAGAGAATGAATGAAACAAAATGTAGTATTAAAATTAATTTTATCTATTTCCTTTTACTTTGTGTGTGTGTGTGTGTGTGTGTGTGTGTGTGTGTGTGTGTGTGTCTACCAGAAAATCTGAAATGAACATCTGTGGTTCACATGATATCTCTATTGCACAGTGCTGCTCTGAAGTAGTACCTCCCAAGGTAAGGTCCCCGGACCAGCAGGATCATCATCCCCCACAAACCCAGGTTCCAGTGAAACCTGATGAATTAAAAACTCTGGCAGGGGAGTCCTCCAGGGATTCTTCTGATGCACATTCAAGTTTGAGAACCACTGCTCTAGTTTATCCCCAGTGACAAAGGGACACAAGGAAAGAAGTGGGAATGGGCATAGCCTTTGCAGGAGGACAGGCTGGGTTTGAATCCTGGTCTTGTTGCTTACTAGCTGCCTAAACTTGGGCCAGTTATCTAACCTTCAGTTGCCCATCTCTACTATTGGAATGATGGGAATATCCACCTTCCTGGGTGGTTGCTCAGTTTAAATGGGATGTCAAATATCTAGCACATAGAAAGTGCTCAGAAGACAGTATGAGTCGTTTTTATCATCATTGTCATTAGGATTCCAGAAACATCTGTGCCTCAGGATTTCCACCCCTTTTCTTCATAGTAATGACTGTGGGGGTGTGAGGGTAGTTATTGAGGAAGAAATGACTTAGGGATACAACATTTATGGCATTGTTCTCTAGTCACATACAAACCTTGAAATGGCAACAATGAGGAGGGCACATTACCCTAGAATGTCCATTATCAACGATGTTGGAGGGCTTTCGTTTCATTTGTCATTTATTTAGCAAACATTTACTGAACATGCACTAAATACTAGGCACTATTAATGTTCCAGGGATATAGCAGTAAAATAAATCATAAAGCTTAAAATACGATCAATAATGAATTAGTAAACAAAATAAACAAACCAGATAATGATGATTACTCTTTACATCTTGACAGCAGGACTTCCTTCTGGCTTATCTTTGTCTTCTTTGTCCTTAACCCCTTGCTTAGGTACAGAGTAAGCACTTAATATAGGTTAATTTTCAGCCTTCCCTTCCTTCAGAGATTAATGGATTTTCTAGAGCTTGGGTGGGATTTACTTTACATATTCTAAGTCAACCCTCTTAATTTAGAAATGAGGAACTGAGACTAAGCAATGTCTGCAAGTCACAAGCCAGCCAAACCACCCAGCAGAATGGGCTGCTAGGCCTCCTGACCCCCAGCTTCCTTCTTTCTCCATATTCCACCTCCTCCGGCACTGAGAAAGAGTGGTCATCTTTGATCACTTGCCTGGTTTGATTTAGGGATGTTAAGAGATGAAACTTGCAACATAAATGTTAGGCTCTATAAGGTACTGAGATCCTGCTGACCTGAAAGTGTAGGGTATTATCTAATTCTTCTTTTCTAAACAGCAAATTAGGCAACAAGAGAGTTGTACATACACATTCTAAAGTGACTATGTCAGCGATTAGCAAATAAAATCTTGATATTTTCTCCCTATTTCCTCTTTTCTTAGAGCACATATATGGCAGTTTTATTCATTTGGCAACAACTATTTACTGAGCTGCTATTGTGTGCCAGGAATATACATTAGTGAATAAGACATAAACAAAATTATTGGTTTTTTTTAGAGATGGGGTCTTGGTATGTTGTCCAGGCTAGAGGGCAGTGGCTATTCACAGGTGTGATTATAACACACTTAAGCTTCCAACTCCTGGGCTCAAGCAATCCTTCACCTCAGCTTCCAGAATAGCTTGGAATATAGGTGCATGGCACCACACTCAGCTTTGAACAAGGCAGTTAAAAATTCCTGTTCTCATGGAACTTCCAGAGAGGGAAGCCAGAACTTTATTCTTTATACAGAATAAAGGAGCATTTTGCATATTAGAAGGTAGAAAGTGCTGTGGGGTAAAGTAGAGCTGAGAAGGGGAAAGGGAGTGTGGAGGGGCTGCAATTTTTTTAAAAGAGAGGATGACATCACTGAGAAGGTAACATATAGGAAAGAGTTGAAGAGGGTAAAGAAATGAACTGGGCAGATGTCTGGAGGGGAAAGCAACTCAGGCAGAGGAACACTGCAAAGGCCCGAGATGGGAACTGTTCTAGAATGTTCGAAGAAGAGCAGAGAGGCTGGTATGGCTGGGACTGGGCAAAGGAGGACACGACAGAGAAGTCATGGGGCAAATCATCCAGGGCCTTACTGGATTTTGCAGACACAATTGGTTTTGCTACCTTGGCTTTATGACAAAACAAATAAAATAACTGGTTTATAACAACCACAACTCTCAGCAAACCTAAGCTGAAAAAAAATTTCTTCCTTAGCAGGTTAACAGCATCAAGCAATATAAGAAAAGAAAGCAGCATGGCTGGGAGTTACAATGTGGACACTGAACAATTTTGCTTGCCAAGAATTTAAATATCACTTACCCAAAGGACAGGGTGAACCAAACAATCGTAAGCTTTATTGTATTATCCCTGACTGGGTAGTTGAAACATCTCATAAAAGTCAACCAAATCTGTGAAATATTAGAGAGTTAGTTTTCTCATGCAGTTACTTAGTCAACCCCACTCCCCAACCCCTTCCACCAAATTATAAAAAAAGCTGAGTTGTCATTGGGTTGAATTCATTTCACCTTAAAATGTAAAAGCTAAAGGTAATTGGAATTTTCATTCTTCAGCTTCCTGGATGCCAATGGACAAAGCAACTCAAGACTTGAAGGTACCCTGCCACTGCCAAGACTCCTGGCTTAACTAACACTTTCCCTTTCCATCTTTCCATCTTCCCCAGATGGAATGTATTGGCTAAACACTGGTTGAGAGGGATCCAATGACCTGGCTGTGGTCCAGGAGTCAGGTGTCGGGGGCAGGAGGAAAGAACCTCGCTCGTAGGGCAGGTCCAGCAAACCCCTCTTCTGACTAACCTCAAATGCAATAAAGTGACATGCAGGTCTTCATGGGACTTGTTACTTACTCCGTATAGCTCAGTGCGGATCCGAACAAAACACCTCCTATACCATGTTCCTGTGTCACTCTCAATTTCAATCAGCTCATCTATTTGTTTAGGAGTTTTTATTTTGTTTACCTGTAGAGAGAAACAGATCAAAGTGCTAAGTTACCTTCTCTGAAGTTGCTGATTATAGACTTACAGTTTGTTTTTACAGGAGCAAAAACTGACTCTGGCAAAAAGTAGGCGGTATTTGGTAATCACTTCATACATATATGAGACCATTGGCATAATTATACGGATCCGAACAGCACCTAGAAGAACTGAAGAAGGAATGACTGAGAGGGAAAACCACAAATAAATGGGGGAAGGGCAAGTAGTAATAGAATAATGTGAAACCAAAATGCCCTTCCTGAACCATTACTACAGAGACACACATTAGCAGACTAAACATCCAGATAAGTTAGATTCTGGATTAAGAATTATTTAGCTTGGGCTAAAGTGAGTGTACACATTTTTTTTTCTTTGAAACGTACTTATTTGATGAATTTGACCCTTAACTGTAGTTCTGAAAGCATTCCCATCATTATTCTCAGAGCACCACTTCCAGTCCTTTTCTTCCTTTTCCCACAGCCTAACCCACAGTGGCTAGTCAGCAAATACCCACAGGTAGCCACGATTCAAGACTAAGTGAAGGAGTTTTGATTGCAAGCATCAACATGAATTTCTCAGCCATGTAAGGGAAATAAATGATAGAGGTTTAGCATGAAAAGCAGCATCTATGACTTCAGTTAGCCTCTTTTTGCTAAGGAAGAGAACCACAAGACAGGAGAAGCAAAGAGAATGAATCCTAAAAATAGAAAAAAAGGAAGAATGGGTCCTTTGTGGGCCTGGCCCGCCTTCTCCTGCTAATCGAGATTTACCTGTTTTTGATAAATCTGAGAGGACATGGAAATGTGTACACACTATCCCTGCCAGAGGTTTGAACAGGTTTTTCTGGACATCCTGCCAACATCTAAAGTGGCAACTCTATTGGCAGAATACAGGTACCTAGGCCAGTTTTAGACAGAGGTGGCCTGGAGACCCTCAGCATCTTTCAAATTATACCAAGTAGGCAGTGGCTTCTTTCCGGCCGGGTAAACAAAGATGTCTCTACTCAGCAAAAATAATCTCTGAGTTAAATATGGAATTCCAAATCAAATGCAGTCAGCTCAAAATAATCCATGTAGGAATTATGTTTTTAAAACTCTAGATTAAAAAAAAGTGGTTTTTTTTTTTTTTTTTACATCATGGGATAGTCTTAATCCACTTTTGGGAGGCTTCCTCTTTTTCACTCATTGATGTTTGTTTGTTCATTTATTCATTGGCACCCATGCGGGATGCAAACATAGGCAGCCATGGGGCTCCAAACAATTACCATACAAAATGAAAAAAAAGTACTCCAATGGGGATCTATATAGATGGGAAGGAAATACTGTTCAGAACAGCCCATTTAACCTGGAAGTGAGAGAGAGGCTTCAGGAACTGCAGGCTTATAGAGAAATATGCTATCTGCCATGCATGTAACCTGCTTGGAGGACATTCCAAGTGGGAGAAATATGTGCAAACAAACGTCCAGAGTTAGGAGGGAAAAGAGTGTGCCAGGAAACTGCAAAGAGCTTGGGATTCCTGAGGGATAGCAGAAGGTCAGAGGGCAGTGAATAGGAGGACTGCACCAAATCAGCGGCAGTGGACTGATATTTAGGAGGTGGAATAATAGAACATAATGGTTTCTTAGATGTACTGAAGCTAAAAGAAGGAATATAGTTTTTAGGTTTAGGTGGTGCTGGTGGTAGCTGCTGATGAAATTTAGGACAATGATAAGGCTTGGGGACTCGTTAGGTGATAAATTCAGATTTAAAGATGCCATTTCCCCCCACCCCTCGCTGCCCAAAGACACCATTTTTGAAGGGCCTATGTAATCTAGAAGGATGCCCACAGAGCCCTTCAACCTGCATGTCTGGAGGTCAGGAGATTTGTGCATTAGGAGACACACAGGAAACAGCTGAGATCGGCTAAGGAGAGTGAATAGGGTTAAAATGGAAGTTAGCTGAAAAGGAAGTCTTGGAAAACAATATTTAAGGTAAGGGCACACGAAGAAGAGCTTCAGAGGAAACCTTAAGAGGGCCAGGCATGGTGACTCACATCTGTAATTCCAGCCCTTTGGGAGGCTGAGGCAGAAGGATCACTTGAGCCTAGGAGTTTGAGACCAACCTGGACAACATAAGGAGACCCGTTGTGAATTATCTACAAATAATTCAAAAATCAGCCAGGTATGGTGGCACATGCCTGTATTCCTAGTTACTAGGAAGGCTGAGGCAGGAGGATCACCTGAGCCAGGGAGGTTGAAGCTGCAGGGAGCTGTGATCACACCACTGCACTCCAGCCTAGGCAAGAGAATGAGACCCTGTCTCAAAAAAAAAAAAAAAGAAAAAAAAAAGAAAAAAAAAGGAGACCTTAGTAAAGACATGCAATTTTGCTATACTGTAGATTCAAAAAATAAAAAGATAAATTTGCCATGGGAGAATCATGTAACAACTTTTTGAAAGTCACATACAAATGACTGAAATTATCAGTCACTTTTGGAGTATCTCCATCTTATTCTCTTCTAACCTTCGTATAACAACATTAACACAGATTGCCATTAGTGGACTTGGTAACTCAACCCTTTTGGAAGAAAAGGCGGGTAAGTAGGGCAATGAGGCCCTACAGAGACACCTTCTCAGAAGGTCTGGTCAATAAAGGGTTTCTCTTCATCTGGCTGAGAAGAGTTAAGTGATGTTGTATACCCAGATAATGTCTCAAGATTCTTCCAGCCTTATGATCCTTTAAGTTAAAATTTTTTCCCTCTCTTATACATCTACTCAAAAGAAGAGTCCTCAACAGCTTCCAGGCCTTAATTGAGGATATCCATTACTTATCTTCATTTATGCATTACACTGCAGAGAAAATTTTGCTAATTAAGAATCTGTGATAATTTGGATAGAGACCAAATTGCAGTCTATCTTTACATTATGAAAAATTCATTTCCTAAATAAAATGAAATGAATAAATGAGATAGCAGGGGACTACTTAATCAGAAGTGATTTCGTGTGTTTTAAGAACTGTAATTGATGTTATGTATAAGTCACTGAAGATCTTATGTATGTTCCCATTTACATCTTATGGTACGTCCCTCCAACCTATTGTAGACAAAACATTTTTAGTCTATTTTTTTGTTTGTTTGTTTTTCTGAGACGGAGTCTCGCTTTATAGCCAGGCTAGAGTGCAGTGGCACCATCTTGGCTCACTGCAATCTCCGCTTCCTGGGTTCAAGCCATTCTCCTGCCTCAGCCTCCCGAGTAGCTGGGATTATAGGTACATGCCACCACACCCAGTTAATTTTTGTATTTTTAGCAGAGATGGGGTTTCATCATGTTGCCCAGGATGGTCTCGATCTCCTGACCTTGTGATCCGCCCACCTCGGCCTCCCAAAGTGCTGGGATTACAGGTGTGAGCCACTACACTCGGCCATTTTTAGTCTAATTATATGACTGCATATATCGAAAGATTTTAAACCATTGTTCCTTCCAAACCATTTCATGCAACCAATTTAAATTAATTTATACTAGCTTTCCCCATGGAGAATCAGCTTTGTAACTAGAAATGGAGGAATGTTCCATGCAAAGCAAACAGCAGCACCATGGCAGTGCTGTATAATAAGTCAAATGTCGAGTGCGAGGAGTTGAGGGATGAACGTAGCTGCAGAGAGAGGGGAACCAGACAGCAGGCAGGAAGGAGACTGGGAGGGCCTTAGTGTCCAGAGGGAGGGTTTCTTCTTTATCCTGAGAGCAATGGGAAGCTGCTAGAATGTGAAACTGGGGTGTGTGTTATGTATGTGTGTGCCCATGTGCATGCATGTATAATAAAATGAAATATATATTTTTGGAACTGTATCTATGATTCTTTTATACCTTACGTTCATGTCAAGCTATATCAAGTTGAAGCCACATTCTTGGATTACCTTTCTCTGGCTTCCTATATAGCTACCTTCCTTTACCAAATTCTGATTAATTATTAACCTAAGAAATGGCCATGTGTGAAATGTCTGCCTTTATGTAAAAGTATTATTGAAAATAATGTACATTATATTGTTCAATATCCCTTATAATAAGGCCTATGAATAAACTTTTCACAAATTAGAACAAAATAAAATTGGCCTTTCCTGAAAAGCGAATATACTGCCATTTGCTTTATATCAATAATGATATAATTCATTAAATTTATCCTTTGCTTTGGTTGTCAGGTGATACAGTTTGGCCATGTCCCCACCCAGATCTCATCTTGAATTGTAGTTCCCATAATCCCTATGTGTTGTGGGAGGGACCCAGTGGGAGGTAATTGAATCATGGAGACAGTTACCCCCATGCTGCTGTTCTCATGATAGTCAGTGAGTTCCAATGAGATCTGACGGTTTTACAAGGGGGTTTTCTTCCTTTTGCTCAGCATTTCTCCTTGTTGCTGCCATGTGAAGAAGGACGTGTTTGCTTCCCCTTCTGCAATGAGCAGAAGTTTCCTGAGGCTTCCCAGCCATGCTGAACTGTGAGTCAATTAAATCTTTTTCCTTTATAAATTGCCCAGTCTTGGGTATGTCTTTATCAGCAGCGTGAAAATGGACTAATATATCAGGAAACCCAGAGATTAGTTTTATGTTCAGTTACATTGCTTTGATCCTTAGTGTAATTATTTTCTCACTTATTCGATACTGTATTTTTTTGTTTTCAATAAATAATTTTACAATTTACTATGTATTCCAAGGTCTGTTACAGGCCTTAAGGTGGTCTTAATAGAGGCATACCTCTCTAAGATGTCTCTCTGACGTCTTAGAGAAAATGTTATGGGGCTGCTGTGAGTGTATACCTTTGTGGGGGCTGAGTGTCATTTGAAAAGGTGTGACCTGGCCGAGTGGAGGAAATGGCCCTGCAGAGGCTGGCTCTCTTCTGGTAGCAGGTCAAGGAGAATCAGCTGGCAGTCCCTACACCAAGAATCTCTTGTCCTCAGGTACTGAGCCTTTGAGTCAGAGAATAAGTCTGTGATGAAAATGCAGTCTTTCCACCTTAACCCCATCTCTTGGGTTGGTGTTATCATTTAATCAACCACAGAGCCCTTGAGTCCTAGATAGGCATAAGCGAGGTTGGCAACCTATGGGCCAAACACAGCCCTCCGCCTGTCTCTGTAAATAAAGTTTTATTGACACACAGTCATCCCATTTGTTTTAACATTGCCTATGGCTGCTTTTGCACTACAATGGCAGAGTTGAGTAGCTGTGTCAAAGACTATACGACTTGCAAAGCCTAAAATATTTACAATTTTTCCCTTGACATTAAACATGTCCCAATCCCTCGTGTTGAGGATTCTCTGAGGAGAAGACTCACCGTGAAGACCTTCTCAGGCTGACCCCGGGCTCTCATGTTGGTGTCATGAATTAACTTCAGAATCATCCAAGCTTCATCATGTTTTCCAACCTAAGAAATGAGAGAGGACAGTGAAGCGCTAGGAGTGACACACTTACTGTCCCTGATTTTCCAATAGCCATCTTGCATTGTCAGATCAAATGAGGTGTAATTGTGCAAATGTATCTCAGTACATCCCATTGGAACACACAGACTATTTGGATATCACTGAATACCTGAGCAGTTCAAATAATGTGGTTATAACTAGAAATAGTATCTCTAGATGGTAAAATTTCACTATAAAACAATAAATCATGTTTTCTCCATTGAGTCAAGTTATTTGCTTAAGGAGAAACATGAGTGTTTTCTAGCCACGAGGCAGCTTTTTAATATGTTGGTTGTTGAAAGCAGGTCTCCATGAAACCAAACCCTCCATCATTCCATAATAGGAAGGGAAAATGTACCTCTCAAATAGGCAAATGTGCTTTCCTAAAATTAACATGGAACTTTTTCCAATAGAGGTGGGCTGCCTGAGTATCTGCAATAATAACTGTTACCTCCAACAAGAATCGTGGGCTTTCAGGCATGAACGTGAGGGCCACCACGGAGGAGACACAGGGGAGTGCACAGACGATGACAAACACACGCCAACTGTGAAACTGGTAGGCTGATCCCATGCTGAAGCTCCAACCTGGAAAAGGAGGACAGGGAGAGTGAGGGAGAGCTCCTCCTAGACAGCCTCCTGGGAACGTCACCCAGGGTGCCCAAGCCATCGACTTATTAGTCAAGTCTTACTATCCACAGAGCAGTGAGCTGATCTGGGCATCATCCATGGTGGCCAGCTCAACTTTAAGACCCATAATGGCAGAGCTGAGAAGAAAGGTGCTTGGAACTAAAGGGGTCAAGGCCTAAGTATGGGGGTGCAGGTATGTATGTACCAAACCCCAAAGGCCAATGTAAATTTGGGATGCTCTTTCCAATAGACCACTGTACTAGTTATCTTTTGTTTGCTCTTCCAGATCACTCTCCACTCTTTCCCACTCTGCTGTGTGCTAGGGAATGGCTCTCTATGGACTGCATCAACTGGCTCCGTTGCCCGCTGGCTTGTATAGCTAAGTTTGAATAAAGGAAGGAAGGCAAGAGAACAAAGTGAAGGAGGGTTGGGATATTTATTTCCCTTGCCTCCCTTCTGCCTTCCCCCTGCCTGGCTAGAGGTCTGGAAGTGGGTGCTCTCATTTCGTGGGCCTTTGTCCACAGCAGCCACAGCTCTTGTCAGGGTCTGGCTACCTGTCCCTCCTGTTGCTCTTTGAGGCATAGGTGGATCCAGGGTGCTTTATTATTCCTTATTGCTTTCTCTGAACAGTTTCCACATCTTTATTAAGAGTCCCTTCATTAAACTCCTTTCCACGGCCCCTTTTGAGGGTGTCACTAGCTTCCTGCTGGCACCCTGACCAGCACAATTATTAGGAATTGGCGGTTGCTGCATGTCTCCTCATCCACCTCATGCGATAGATCCGCAGAATTTTACATTTCTAAATAGAACACTTTAACTTCTACATATTATGAAAAGAAAAAATTTTATATATTATAAAAATAAGCATAATGGGAGACAAACAGAAATCCTTTCAAGAACTAAAAGAAAGCTAATATTTGAATGAATATAAAATGGCTGAAAGCAAACCATTTTATATTCATTCAAACGAATATAAAATTCATTCAAATGGCTGGTTCTAAATGAGAAATAATGAGGCATATCCCATCTAATTGAAAACAGAGAGCAGATTTATAAAGGCATAGATGAATTATGTGAGGTGAAATTTTAATCTCTAGCAATGCTTGGAATTTATATGCCTTTTTGTGAACAACAATCAGATAGTATACATCCTATCTCCAGGAGACCTGTATAATTACTCATTGTTTACCTGGGAGCCAAGTGAGATTCTGAAGGTGATGTAACTTCCTCAAGGCTACAGAGCTGAAGTTACACATTAGTCTTTCCTGCCAGGATTTGAAACAGAATCTTACAGCCACACACAGCCTCATGTGTGTGCACGATTACTCATTCTTAAATGCTGAATTTGTGACAAATGATGTAAACATCAATGACATGCTATATTAATCTTAGACTAATAGAATCTTTCTGGGAATGTAATATATGAAGATAATATATTATCATATTAATTATATCATAAACTGTAGGGTGTATGATTGCTATGATGTTTTATGTAGCAGAAGTTCAAAACTCTCACATATCCAAAATGCAGAAAAAACCCTATGATGGATCAGAGAAAACAACTTGTTCACTTCACATTTGATCTCAGAGCTTCATATAAAGAACTTCTTTTTAAAAGCTTTAAATCCTATTACTTTAAGGGACTGAAAGAAAAAATAAAAGCTTTAGGTGGCTGAGTTAAGCAAATGCAATGTTTTAAATTTCAGGCCACAGCACATTTCATAAAGTATAGGGGGAAACAGCGAAGGCAAGAGAAGGGAAGGTCTCTGGTACCACTGTTCTTTTGTTTTTGTTTTTGTTTTGAGACGGAGTCTCACTCTATTGCTAGGCTGGAGTGCAGTGGTACAATCTCAGCTCCTGGGTTCAAGTAATTCTCCTGCCTCAGCCTCCCAATTAGCTGGGACTACAGGTGCACGCCACCATGCCCAGCTAATTTTTGTATTTTTAGTAGACAGGGGGTTTCACCATGTTGGCCAGGATGGTCTCGATCTCCTGATCTTGTGATCCGCCCACCTCAGCCTCCCAAAGTGTTGGGATTACAGGCCTGAGCCACTGCTCCCAGCCTTGTTTTTGTTTTGCTTTGTTTTGTTTTTTTGAGATAGAGTCTCACTCTGTTACTCAGGCTAGAGTGCAGTGGCACGATCTCGGCTCACTGTAATCTTTGCCTCCTGAGTTCATGTGATTCTCATGCCTCAGCCTCCTGAGTAACTCTGGGATTACAGGTGCATGCCACCACGCCTGGCTATTTTTTTTTTGAATTTTTAGTAGAGACGGGGTTTCACTATGTTGGCCAGACTGGTCTCGAACTCCTGACCTCAAGTGATCTGCCCACCTCGGCCTCTCAAAGTGCTGGGATTACAGGTGTGAGCCACTGTGCTAGCCTCTGGTGCCACTGTTCTAATCAATTGTGGAGGAAAAGTTAAATATTAAATTTGAACTCAATTGAATATGGACACAAACAATGGTCACCAAGTCCCAGAACAGGTTGTGTGAGCCCCTTGAGGCATTCATCCAGCACTGTTTCGGAGAAATCTCTATTTCAATCAATTCCTATACATTAGTTATTGAAAAACAATAGACAATCACAAAAACAGGTTGACTTTTTTGTGTTCCTTGAGCCCAGTCGCAAAGGGCTCTCGTGACTGGGCCTCATGCCAAACAACTTGTTACAAAAAGAGTTAGGGTCCCAGAGTGCGCCGAAGCTTCATGAGACCTCTCCTTGTCTGTACATGGATCAGTGGCCGACTCTGGAGCTCAGGCTGTTGCTTCCCAGTCTGGGGGTGAATCCTCCATAGTCTTGTGAATGTAAATCTCTTCCCTTCTCCCCTTCCCATTGCAATCTGCTTATTATATCAATCTGCTTATTATATCGTTTGCTTATTATATCAATTTGCTTATTATATCTGCATTGCCATTTATGTGGGATAAAGCTTGTTTACCCTTAAAGGTATTGTGTGTGTGCCTTTTCTTCTCCCCTCACGTGTTTCTCACACAGAACATCAATTAGTTCAGAAGGTAAAGTTTTCAAAGGCAAACAGGATGAAGTGATTTAACCAAAGAGAAAGTTGCTACAATGGATACAGCAGGAAGCTTCTTACGGTAGAATAATATTCCCTCACCCCTGAAGACGTCCTCATCCTAACCTGTGAATATGTTACCTTAATGCCAAGGGGCTTTGCAAATGTTAAGGATCTTGAGATAAAGAGATTATTTTATATTATACAGTTGGGCTCAATGTAAATACAAATGTCCCTAGAAGGAAAAGAGGGAGGCAGGAGAGTCACACTGAGAAAGGGAGATGGGTTGAGGGAAGCAGTTTGGAGAGAGATTTGAAGATGCTGTGCTGCTGGCTTTGAAGATAGAGGAGTGGGTCACAAACTAGGGAATGCAGGTGGCTGGTAGAAGCTGGAAAAGACAAGGACACAATCTCTCCTAGAGCCTCCAGAAGGAGACTCTAGAAGCCCTGCCAACCCATTTAAACTTTCGATCTCTAGAACTGTCGGACAATAAATCTGTGTTATTTAAAGCCAATATGCTCACAGTGATTTGTTACAGCAGCAACAGAAACCAATACACTTCTTACAGTTAAAGGTTTACTGCTAACTTGGCTGATAGAAGTTAAGTTGGAGAACTGTAGCATTCTCTATAAAACGTCAGGCTCCCTGCCCTTTTTTTTTTTTTTATTTTGCATAACAAGTTTATTTTTTTAAAAGCCATATAAACAATAAACAAATTTTTAATCAGATCTTAACTTCTGTCCTAGAATCGTTCCATTAAGTTCTAGTCTATGAACACTTTTAGCTCAATAATCATCATCTTCATCAGAGTCCATTACTTTTCTTCTGTTGAATTTCACTGTTGTTGTCTTTTCTGTTTGCTGATTTACTTTTTTTAAGGATTTCTATTAAACCTAGTTCTGAGAAGGTATCAACCTTCTCACTTAGTTGTCCATATCTTGCCATCTGTATAAGGTAATTCTCTACTGCTTCAGTTTTTTTAGGTTTTGCAAGTCCTAAGTTACTTAACCTGGCCCGGGGCCGACTGACTCAGAACTTGGGCTGAGATACAGTTTCTCGTTTCTGCCTCCCTGTGCTTGGCTTCCTGTTGGGCCGCATCGCCAGGATCCTGTCATCCCGGCGGGCTCAGACCCTGCCGCGCACCCCGCGGCGCTCTCAACACCGGGAACACAGCCGACCCTCACCTGTCGGCTGAACTTGGGTCAGAACAGCTGAATTCGGCCTGGCTGCAACTGCTGGCTCCAAAAGCTGAGATTGTGCTTGGATCCAGGCCTGGCAGGATGAGCCTGCTCTGGGCCAGCGGACCCTACATCCCCACACCCGGGCAGGTCCTGCACGTGGCAGCCCCTGCCGCCTGTCTACCAGGCCCCCCATGGGGAAAGCAGCCAGGCCACCTCGGAGCCGGCCACGAGGCTGCCGGGGCAGCGCCGGGCAGGCTCCCTGCTTTTGCTTGGACTTCTCCAGAAGCCTCTCTAAGGAGGCCAGGCTCCGTCTTGACAGCTGGTCTTGGGAATTTTGTTCTTCACTCTTATTGCTCTGGAACATCATATCAGCTGGTGGAGAGACTGATTGCAACACGATTCCAGTTGGGCCGTTTTCAGCCTCCCAAGGAACTGGACCACAATGGAAACCCAGAAGAGAGCTAACTGATGAGAGCTGGCAGAGCGGTCCAGCTCTGCTCAGCTTAGAATCGTTCATTCCAGTGGAGATTCTTCCATCGAACAGCTGAAATTTAGCCTGCTTGTTGCTGTTGAGGTCCTTCTCTCCCTCATTGCTTAGCGTGTGTGCATATGCGTGTGTGACACACACATATAAACACATACATGCTGGTGGTGTCTCTCTCTCTCTAAAGGGTGTGTTGTCCACTCATTTCTCTCTCCATTTGTTTGTAATATGCTTATTTCCCCCAGTCTCCAAAACAATTTTATACCTTTTTCCATTTCTCGTCAAATCTCCAGCAGCCAGCTCCACTCCTGGCACTTGACCTCACTTCCTATTTCTTAGAGGAAATAAACACAGAGAGAACTACGTACATCTCATCTTCTCATTCCTGATTCTATTCACCCACCTGCCCCTGTTCCATCTCTCTCTCTTTCCTTTGGTTACAACAGATGAGCCATCCATGTGCCTAGCTAAGGCCACCCTGCTCACATGGGCGGTGGAGCTCATCCTTCTCTTTCCCTCAAGGACAGAACTCCTGTAAGTATCTGCCCCTCTCCAACCATCATCGTCATGTTCTCTCACTTGATTTGATGGGTCATTCTATCAGCACATCTCTATCTGACACCTGAGAAAGAGCCCTTCCCCCTCTCCCACAGGCTTCTCCAGCTGCACTGCTGTTCCTCAGTTCCCCTTTACCGTAAAACTTCAAAAGGATGGTCTATAGCCAGTCTCCACTTTCTCCCCCAGTATTCTCACCCCAAACAGGCTGTCCCTAAATTCCACAGAAACTGAGCTTACCAAAGTCACCAGTCTTTGTCATATTTAATGGTTGCTTCTCTGTTTTCACTCCAGTCAAACTCTCTAAATCATTCTGTATAGCTGTCCATTCCACTGTCTTTTGTAAAACTTTTTTCCCTTGGCTTCCTCATCACTCTGTACTAGTTTCGTTCCCACCTCACCAGCTTTCCTTCAGTTTCCTTAGCTGGCTCCTCTGACTGGCCCCCAAAGGTTGGCACACTCCAAATCTTGGTCATTAGTCATCTCCTCTGCCCATAGGCCCTTTCTAGGGGGACTAATCTATCGCCATGACTGTAAGTGCCATCTGCATGCCACTGTCTCTGAAATACATTCTTTTCTCTTCCCAGAGCTCCAGAAATATACCTTGACCTGCCTACTTACATCTTCACAGAGATGCCTAGTGGGTGTCTCAAAGTTACCATGTCTAAAATGGAATTTTGGTTTCCTGCCACACTCCCAAGGAAAACTCTTGTTGCTCTCTTACCCTTCCCCATTTCAGCACTGTCAGACCCCAGATACACATGTCAAAAACCGAGACCTCATTCTCATCTTCTTTTTCCCTCACAACCCCCAATGTTCAATCCATCAGCAAGTTCCAGCTCTAAAATATACCTCAAAGCCATTCACTTCTCCCTATCTCCATGGCACTGCACAGGTTCTGGGTGACGTGGACCTTCCCCTGACCTTCAGCAACAGGCTCCTGTTTGGAATCCCTGTCACTCCTGGTCCTCCAGAGTCCATTCTTCCTATAGCAGCCAGCATTATCCTTTTAAAATGTCAATAAGGTCACTTCACTTTGTCATTTGAAAGCCTCCCACAGCTCCCAGTACATTTGGAATGAAACCCAAATGTCTTACTATGGCACCTAAGGCCTGTGTAAACTGCTTCCAATTCATGTATCTGAGCTCATCTTCTGCTGGTCCTCTAATTGGCTTGAGCCAGTCCCATTGACCTGCTTCCAATTCTCTGAACATAGAGCTTAATCCCATCCTAGGGGTTAAGCCTTTTTTCCTGGAAGCCCAGCCATGCATGAGGAAGTATAGAAAGGATGTTTGTTGTATTTTAGCCAGCCTTTCTGAGTTTTGAAGTGAGGGGGTTTTCAATGTTGTCCCCTAGGAGTCTTGGAATGTGATGTTTTCCCGGTCTGGACAGCTCTACTTGAGTATTTGCATGCATGGCTGCCTGCTTTGTACCTTCCAGGATTCAGCTTAAGGTTGTCTCTTCAGAGAGGCCCACATACCAAATCCCACTCTTTATCACGTAGGCCTGATTTATTGTCCTGACAGCACTTATCACTATCTAAAGTTGTCATATTCACATATTGTTTACATATTTATTACCTGTCCCTCTCCCACCAAGAGAGTGGAACCCTGCTTTTCCTACTCATCAAGACCTCCTAAGCAAGTGCTAGTCCATAGGAAGTGTTCTTTTAATGTTTGTTGAACACACACACACACACACACACACACAACTATGTGTACATGAGCATGGGCAAAATCAGTGCAGGCTACAAGACCACAGACCCAGATTTTCTTTTGATTATTTTTCTTTCTGAATCTACACTAAACAGCAAAACAACCTTGATTCACTTTTTCAAATTAAGTTTATATCTTCATAGAGTAAAACTTTATTTGCTTTTAGTTATATAGTGCTATGAGCTTGACAAATGCAGAGTCATGTAACCACCATCATTATCAGGGCACAGAACAGTTTCATCACCTCAAAACATTCCCTCCTGCTGCCCCTTGACTTGCTGCCCCTTGAGAGTCACCTCTTCCTCCAGCCCTAACCCCTGGCAATCACTGATCTCTTGTCTGTCTGTCCCTATAGTTTTGTCTTTCCAGAATATCATATAAATGGAATCATATCGTACATAGCTTTTTGAATCTTTTTTTCTTTTTATTTTTTGAGACAGGGTCTCCTCTGTCACCCAGGCTAGAGTGCAGTGGCATGATCTCAGCACTGCAGCCTTGGCTTCCAAAGCTCAGGTGATTCTCCTGCCTCAGCCTCCCAAATAGCTGGGACCATGGGCAAGTGCCACCATGCCCGGCTAGCTTTTTGTAAAGACAGAGTTCCACCATGTTGTCCAGACTGGTCTTGAACTCCCAGGCTCAAGCCATCCTCCTGCCTCGGCCTCTCAAAATGCTGAGGAAAAAAAGCATGCGCCACTATGCCCAGCCTTGGTCTGGTTCTTATACTTTGCATAATACAATTGAGATTTATGCAAACTGTTGCACATACCTGTGGTTTGTTCTTTTTCATTGTGTTGTAGTATTCCATTGTGTGAATAATTTAGTCTATTCATTCACCAGTTGAAGGATGCTTAAATTGGTTGCAGTTTTGGGTAATTATGAATAAAGTTGCTATACACATTTCATACATTTCTGTGTGCCACCAAACTTTCCTTGGGCAAATATGTAGGAGTGGAATGGTTGAGTCACATAATAAGCTCATGTTTAGCTTTATAGCAGACTAACAAACTATTTCGCACACTGGTTGTGCCATTTTGAATTCCCACCAGTAGTGTATGCGAGTTCTAGCTGCTTCACATCTTTCCCTTCACTTGTTAGGTTTCTTTTCTTAAATTTTAGCCCTTCTTATAGGTATCTAGTGGTATCTCATCACAATTTTAATTTGTATTTCCCTAATGCCTAGTGATATCTTCATTTACTTTTTGTTCATTGATTCCTACTTTAGTGCCTATATGTGCCTGTCATAATGCTGTGATATGGAGACTGATTCCCTGCTCTCAAGGAGGTTATAATCCATTTAAAAAGGCAGATATGTTAACATACAAGGCCAGATGTGTTGGCTCACACCTGTAATCCCAGCTCTTTGGGAGGCCAAGGCAGCAGGACTGCTTGAGGCCAGGATTCTGAGACCAGCCTGGGTAACATAGCAAAACTTCATCTCTTAAAAAAAAAAAAAAAAAAGAAAAAAGAAAGAAAGAAAGAAGCCAGATGTGTTGGTACATACCCGTGGTCCTAGCTACTAGGTGACAGAGTGAGATGCTGTCTCAAAAACAAAACAAAACAAAACAAAAAACATACCCGTGGTCCTAGCTACTAGGTGACAGAGTGAGATGCTGTCTCAAAAAAAAAAAAAAAAAAAGGCCAGGTGCTGTAGCTTATGCCTGTAATCCCAGCACTTTGGGAGGCTGAAGTGGGCGGATCACCCGAGGTCAAGAGTTCGATACCATTCTGCGCAACATGGCAAAACGCCGTCTCTACAAGAAATACAAAAGTTAGCCTGGTGCATGCCTGTAGTCCCAGCTTCTTGGGAGGCTGAGGTGGGAGGATCATGTGTGCCCTGAGAGGGAGTCCTGGAAAGGGTGCTGGATGCTCCTCCTGCCTTGTGGCATGTCCCATGGCAGGGGGCAGGGTCAAAGGCTGATGGGTGATAACCTGTGGCTTGAATGAGAGATAGACACCACGAAGGCCTCAAGAAATGATGCTGCAAATGCTTTCTAAAACTATGATACAATTCTCTGGATTAAAAATAGATACAAGAATGAAGGGGTAAAACACTGACCACCATCACTACACAGCCATGAATTCTCAGGACCCGCTTCTGAGCTCCATTTTAAGTGGTTTAAATTTGAATTTGAGAGCCACACAAAGCCTACACTACGAAACCAGAAAGTGGAGAGACAGCAACATGGAATAAAGGACAGGAATGGGAAAACAAGCCACATTCAACTGGGAAACTGGGTTGTTGCTTTTGGATACTTACCTGCAGTTAGAAAAATGGATTCTTTTAAATGAAACTTTTATGTTGGCACCACACCTTTTTGTCTTAAAAAATATGTCTTGTATGAGTGATGGTTCTAATTATCCTTTATAGTCTTTGTTAAGATACTCATTCAAATGTCATACAGAGGAATTTATCTACAGATAATATAAGTTCCATGCAAGGAAGGATCTCAATTAGAGTATTACAGAAAGTAGTTCCAGCACAGCACTAATCAGTATGGAGTTAATGAAAGTATTATATGTCATGCATAATAATCAAAGCTTTTTGCCAGCCTTAAGCTGATGTGCTCTGTGACTGCAGAAAATAGCTGCCTCCCCAGTTGCCTGACTGAAACCTTTCAAGGTGCCAAGGCAGAAGTGTGTGACACACATACAAGGATGCTGGCTTTCATGTTCTTGTCTGGGCTCTGTCCCTGATCCCCTGGGGGACTTGACACCTACTTTGCTTATCTATCTATGTATCTATCTATGTATCTATGTATCTATGTATCTATGTATCTATCTATCTATCTATCTATCTATCTATCTATCTATCTATCTATATTTTTTTGAGGCGGAGTTTCGCTCTGTCGCCCAGGCTGGAGTGCAGTGGCGCGATCTTGGCTCACTGCAAGCTCCGCCTCCCGGGTTCACGCCATTCTCCTGCCTCAGCTTCCTGAGTAGCTGGGACTACAGGCGCGCGCTGCCACGTCTGGCTAATTTTTTGTATTTTTAGTAGAGACGGGTTTCACTGTGTTAGCCAGGATGGTCTCAATCTCCTGACCTCATGATCTGCCTGCCTCGACCTCCCAAAGTGCTGGGATTACAGGTGTGAGTCACTGAGTCCAGCCTGCTGATCTACATTTGATTGTCAGTTATGTGATATTATTAATGAAATAGTTTTTGGTAGGAATGCAGATCTTAGGTACAAGACACAAGTCTAAGGTTCTAAATGGAAACATTGAATATCATATGTGAGATCAATTTTTAAGCTAAGAAGTAAATCACCTGTATTGATTTGTCTATGGTCTTCTTTACTCACAAGGCACCTGGCCAACTAAAATTTTCTTTAGAAAGGGGCCCCAAAATCCATTTTTTGAAGTGTCCAACAAGCCTAGGAAGAGGACAATGATCAGATGAATTTCTGATTTTGTTCTTACAGATATAAAATTTTATCCCCTCAACATGTCACAGGTTTAAAATATAAATACTATGTAATCTGCATGAAACGTTAATCCTTGGCTGGAAACTCAGGTTGTCATGCATCTGTGAGTCCACAAGATTTAACCAGATGCAGCTGGATGGTTCCTGTTGCTAATACCAGCAGAGATTTTTCATCTCTTTCTCAATTTGTAAAAAGAAAAAAATAAAAAAGGAAGGAGAAAAAGGAAAAAAAGGCCAAGTAGTAGGTGGAGGGGGCCACATGAAGGAGGGATAGTTAAATAAACTATGGTATAGCCTTACAATGGAACATCATATAACTATTGGGAAAGAATGAGGTGGATTTTTCTAAACAGATACATGGAAAATGTCCAAGTGACTTTGCTCAGTGAAAAAAGCACTTTTAAATAATAGTGGTTTCATTTCTATATATACATAAAACATATCAGTACATCTAGAAAGTGACTAGGAGGAAAATGCACTAAACTATTTAAAGTGGTTACTCAGGGTAGGGAGTAGAAGCCCATGAGGACTTTTACTTTTTGAAAAAAATTATAGTCCTCCATTCTGAAGATTTTCACTTTGGACATTTCCTTAATGTTTGAATTTTGTAGTGTCTTGTATAACTTTTTACCCAAAAAGGAAAAGAGAAAGCTTTTCAAAGAGTTGCAAGCCTTTACATTTTCTGAGACACAGGCCCTGATGGGAGAAGAGAGAGGAGAAAGAATCAAATTATAATTGTGCCACTATTCAATACTTACATATTTTTCTAAACTAAACGAATGTGTATTCTGATTGTGACAATCTAAACACTGACAATACAGTTCTCACTTACGGATACCAAGGCAAAAGTGCCAGAGACTATCTTGGTATCTCTGGGTGAAAAAGAGAACCATATTCACAGACCTTTAATCTTTTGACCTATAGCCGCAGTCATATTCTAATCTTGGATCCTTGGGGCTGTGGCCGTTCTCCCCGAGCTGAAATCCTGTGAACACTATTGCCAACAGAGATGCACAAAGCAATCACAATCAAAATAATTGGCAGGGATCTGCCTGCGGCACATAATCATGCTTTCAGGAAGTGAGAGCCAATTATATGTCCCAGGGAGAGAGTCCAGGGGTTAAATTCCAACGAACTCCAATAGTCATCTGTCTTTAAGAGCAGACCCAAGCAACAAGCCGACCTTCCCTGCGAGTTTCTCTATTTCTGTGTCCAAACTCTGTTTTGCCCTTTGGAATGCACAGAGGAGCAGCCAGCAGTGGAAGGAAGTCACATTATGCCTCTACTTCCTGAATTTGACTTATGACCCTAACCATGCTTTCGAAGA
Source organism: Papio anubis (assembly GCF_008728515.1). Taxonomy (NCBI): domain Eukaryota; kingdom Metazoa; phylum Chordata; class Mammalia; order Primates; family Cercopithecidae; genus Papio; species Papio anubis. The sequence continues at coordinate 69,265,726 of NC_044980.1, read as the reverse complement.
AGCACATTTTCTGGTGGGTTTTGAAACTCACAAATTCATGGGCTTACTTTTTTAGGGTCATTTTTTTTCTGGAATATCTTCTGTGAGCGCTCCCAATACGCAAAGAGTGAATGACGGGACCTTTTCAGAAAGGGTTCCTAGGGCCAATATGTAAGACTGACTCAAGCCTGGTGCTTCCCAAACTCCAGTGAGAGAAATGATGAGTCTGAGAGTTTGAAAAAAGCTGACAGCGTGAAATGTGCACGTGTATGCATGTGTGTCTGTATTTTGAGCAAAGGTCCTTTGGGATTTTCTTTTGTCTATAGATAACAATATAGTATTAATGTTATGATAGCATAGGTCAATCAGCCTGAAGTTAAAAAAAGATATATATATATATATATCCGTTTTTGTAAAAGATTTTTATGCAAATTTATACTAAAAGAGCCTGTAGGATAGTCAAATTTTGACCAGATGCAACTGAAGCTTGTATCATAAATGCATGTTAACTCAGCTCATTAGTCTATAAATATACATTGTATATATTCATGTTGTCTTATAGCACATATAGGCACACATTAAGTTTCCTTCTCTATTTTACTCACATAAATGTTTATTTAAAGTGAAATGTATAGTTTTGTATTTATATATAAACCATTATATTAGCTGATGTCTGTGGATGAATAATAACAAATCAATCATGCTGATTTTATGAACACATACAGTCTTAGGAGACTGAAAACCAAACAAAAGTAAATTTTGGCAACTCTTACATTGGGTAGAAAGTTGGAACACTAGCCTCTAAAGCTCATTCCAGAACTAAAGTTCTCTCTGATTCTAAGATCGTGTGTCTTGACCAGATAAGGCCACAAGAACATCTCTTTCAAGTATAGATCTACGGCAAGAAACAAAATACTTTCAAAACAGAAAACAAAACAAAACAAAACACCTTCTAAACTGCAATTAGTTCTGAGACAAGTGTCCACAAGTTGGTAGAGGACTTGTAGCAAAATAGTGGTGCTTATTCTATATATTAGCAACTCAGTCAAGCTGCTTTTCAAAGTAGCTGTCCGTAAAAATCCCAAAAAGGCCAGCAATAGTATTCCAAACAACTGCCTGGTTCTCATTCTCTTCCAGATCAAGTTTTCTTTTTGCTGTTTGCACATGGCCCCAGGAAGATCTTGCTCATGATCAACAAAAGCTCTCTGTTCATTCCTAGGAGATTTTTGTGATAACAATACAAAAATTCTAGTGGCATCCATTGTTAGGTGAAAGATTTTTCTCCCGGCGGAGAGGGAGAGCAGGATACAGAGGGGGCTATAATATCTCCAGTGTTAAGACAGCAGAGGTCAGCCCAGGTGCTCTTTGTTGCTGATGCCCAAAGGGCACACTTGTATACCTCTGCTAACTTGCTGACCTCTCTAACCTGTTTCTTTTTCCTAGCCCCATGTCTTGCCTTATAGTTTCTGATCCAGAGCAAATCATTTAACACTTGACAATTGAAACAGCTGCTTAGCTCATGACTCAGGCCCAAAATGACCCTTAGAGTTTTGTCATTTTTGTCAAACAAATTCCATTCTAATGGGTGGGGAAATGCATGAAACTACAATGACCTGGGAGCTCTAATTTCTGGTCCTTGTGCCTCAAGCAAGGGGACTTCATACTCTCCCTCCAAGTACAGTGGATGAAAATGTGACTCTGGACTTTTTAGAAACATATTTATTATGTTCCCTAATTTTAAAAAAGTTCATTTCTTAGCTTAATTTCACTGTGATAAGAGCACATGCTTGGTAGTTTTTTTGAAATACATGGGAGTTTGCTTTATAGCACAGTATGTGGTCCATTTTTATAAATGTTCTGTGTGTGCTCCAAAAGAATGTGTACCCTACTGGTATTGGGTGCAGTGTCTACACACATCTATTAGGTCAAGTTTGTTAATCGTGTTGTTCAAATCATCTATACACTCACTGATTTTTTCCCCCCATTTGTCATGTTAAACTCTTTTCAGTTGTTTTTTGTGGGAAGTTAGTCCCAATAACATAGCCCATCACGTTACTGGAAATGGAACAATACACCTGTTATAAAATTAAGACACATCTATATTCCTTTGTCAATATACTTCCTGGCACCCTAATGTCTGGCAGAGCTTATGTTAAGGAGTTGGTGAGCCTCAAACTGTGGGGTTGAGGAGGAAGAAACATAGAAAATCGTGATTACTTGAATTACCATTGAAGATACAAAATGGAATCGTTCAATTTTTATTTATTTATTTTTCCCTTTTGACATCTCTTCTTGCCTGATAATTTCACTTCTAAAAATCATAGAGATTAGTCCAGGTGTGATGGCTCACACATGTAATCTTAGCACTGTGGGAGGCCGAGGCGGGCAGATCACCTGAGGTCGGGAGTTCGAGACCAGCATGGCCAACATGGTGAAACCCCATCTCTACTAAAAATACAAAAATTAGCTGAGCGCAGTGGTTGGTGCCTGTAATCCCAGCTACTAGGGAAGGTGAGGCAGGAGAATCACTTGAACCCGGGAGGCAGAGACTGCAGTGAGCTGAGATTGCGCCACTGCAATCACCCTGGGCGACAGAGTGAGACCCTGTCTCAAAAAAAATAAAATAAAATAAGTAAATAAATCATAGAGATTAAAAAATGAAACACGTTTCTGTGGATAGCACAAAGCCGTAAAAGGCTTCATATCTGCTTCTGAGCCCCACACAATGTACATCCTGCCCCAACGCAATACACATCCCAGCTAGATATGTCCCCAAACTCTTCTGTAGTGTCATAGCTGCCATTTTGTATCACCTTGTTTCAAAACAGTTTCCCATAGACTTGCAACTTTTTATAAGTTGTAGATGATCAGCAAAGGCTCACAAACAAGAATAAACAAATGCAAATCTCCAGTCCACTCTCAGGCTTTGCTGGGAGCCATCAGAATCCTTTACTCTTGTTTTTCCTCCCCTAGGCTGTGATTCCACTTCTAATGATTCATCTCACTACAGTCAGACAGGAACGGGGCTTTTCCCCAAAGCAGTGAATGCATTTTCTCATGAACAAACCTAGTACTTCCCCCACACACAAATTAGACTTTCTTCTGGAAAAATAAAACATTCAAGAATTAATATACTGATATGTAACTCAAAGGAGGCTCTTCCTACAATACAGCTTTAAAGCATGTTTCCTTCAGGTTGTATGAATCATAGAGATTAAAAGAAGCCTGAATTAATTAAATGGTTGGCAGAGATGCAATCCACTTTTGCCCATCCAGATTTATAACCCTGCAGGAGATACTCAAATGCTATTTTTCTTCATTCCCCACCCCCTTTCTCCTTTGTCTCAAAATGTCAGGCATCTACCCAGAGTTAAATTTCACCTCTGCTCTCTGGAAAGGCTGACTACATCTTGGCTTAGAAATAAGCTCCTAGCTGCAACCGAATCTGGACATGATTGGTCCTGCTGCATTCCAGTGAACAGTTTTCTAGGGCAATGGTGCAGGAAAAATCAAATGCAGAGTGACTGAGTCTGGGACTAATGTAGCAGTGTTTCATTCACTATCACTTCTCTGAATGCTACTTACCAGAAATGATCTACTGACTCAGGGAGACCACAGTGACAAAGTGCTCGAGCATAGGCAGATTGATGCTCCCTCCGGCAGAGGTAGAGGTAAAACCAGCTTTGACCAGAACGCTAGTTCCCAGAACTTGCAGGTTCACATGTGGGCTCTCTGTCTCCTCACACCCACTCTCATGACAGTTTTGGCAAAGGATAGGCAGGCTCGAGTACCAATTGCAGACTACAGCAGTGACACAGGTAAAGTGGATTCAAAGGTATGCAGCGGATTCCTTGAATATTTATAATGCACCCACCATGTGCCAGGCACCTCACACACATCCTGTTTCATACATGAACAATCTTGTTGACTGCCCATGTAAGGCAATCGAATAAAATACAGGCCAGCAGTTACATCTGATAAAAATTCATTTTTAGTGTAAGTATATCCCACGCAATATTTGGGACATTCTTCTACTAAAAAGTTTGTCAATTATTTGGAATTCAAATGTAACTAAGGGTCCTGTATTTTTATTTGATAAATCTGAGAACTATACCCCAGGAGACATTTGGTAAAGCCTGGAGACATTTTTGATTGTTATGACCTTGGGAAGAAGGGTTACTACTGGCATTTTGTAGGTAGAGGCCATGGATGTTACTAAACATCTTGTAATACACAGGACAGCCTCACCACCTTCAAACAAGAAGTATCCAGCCTAAAATGTCAACAGTGCTTAGGAGAAGAAATCTTGCTGTGAACTAGTCACAGTGTCCATCCACGTCATAGGTGAGGTACTCACAGGTAATAGAAAGCTTGAGGATACTTTGAAACTTCGTTTTCTAATAGAGGAGTGAAAATGGACTTTTAGGAGACCCCTTTTTATTCCTGCATGAATGTGTTTTGTTTTTATGTTAGTTTTTGCTATGCAATTATAAGCTCTTTGAATATACTTTTTGTTATAAAATTAATCTATAGGGGTTTCCCGTAGTCTTTTTATGCACCTGGAAGCAACTTTATGTACCCTGAAGTTGACAAGTAAAGGTGGCACACAATAAAAGAGTAAAAAGAGTAAAGAAGTGATGTTCCCCCTGGGGTTTTGATAAAAGTGTAGCATTCTCCATCAAATACTTTCTGAAAACGCTCACAGCTTATAAATGGTTATTACCACAAAAAAAGTAATAACCATATATTTCCTAAAGCGTTTGTATTCTTGTCTCATAAAAATGGGAGAAGCTGGTTCTCAAAATTCCCATGAGTCCTCAGGATTAGGGAAACAGCATCCTTAATAAAAGCACCTGGCACTAACCACATGTCCCTACAAGTTTACCCCAATAAAGCTGCAGCCAGGCAGAGGGATGGGCCCACACTGGATTCCACAAGACCTGCAATGAGAATGCTGGGAATCAGTGTTCTCTTCAGGTCTCTCACAGCTTCTGCCTCCTGGACTCCACGCTCAGTTCTCATGCATCATCGAGCCCCGTGCATCCAGCATCACCAGTGTTCACTGTTTCTCAGCACCCATCCACCATCAAAACTCACCTCTCAATAATGAAACTTGCTTCACTGCAGCTGCACTTTCTCTTCCCCTTCCCACCTTTTCCAGAATCTGCCCACTATCAGGTTATTTCCCTTCTGTCTACCTTCCAAATACAGCTGCCTATGGTACAAGATCCTTTGCAACCTTGCCCCGCCTGCTTCTCCACACTCATTTCCAACCACGGGCTCCCCAGTCCAGCTCAGTGATCCTCTCCACTGCACTTTTGTGTGCTAAAACTCACGAGGAGGATATTGTTGAAAATGCACATTCCCTTCCTCTGTTACTAGAAATGTCCTGCTTAGGAGGGTTGGGCTGGGACCCAGGGATCTGCTTGTTTGGGATCCAAACAAGCACCCCAGCTGGTTCTTATGCAGGTCTGCACAATGAGAAACACAGCTTCAGTTCTATGCCATTAATTTCTCTTGCTTGCACCCGCTGTCAATGTGATGTCCCTTGTGTCTCAGCTCAGGCTCTTTACTTTGCTTAGAATATCCCCTCCTCACCCCTGTTGTCTGCCTGGAAAATTCCTACTGATTGCAGGAGCCACATCAAATGTCACTTTTAGAGCTTCCTCTGACTTGTATCTTGCAACAGCCATGCTTGGCATCAGTGCCTTTCTCTTTGGTACATTTACAGTGATGCAGACAACCACTCTCCCAGCATGTATCACCTATTCTACATATTTGTTTATAATATATACTCTGCTAAATCCCACTAAATTCCAGAGACTGAAAAATTTAACCTGTTTGAATCACCTTAAGTAGAATGGAATATACAAAATAATACTTTACATTTTGGTACACCCTCCACAGTTAAAAAGGCATGAAAGATACAGGCCATCAAGTAATGAAAAAAATCATCATATTGTACTTGGACTTCATATATATGTATTTTTTTTAAATTAAATTTTCTTTTCTTTTCAGGCAGCCTCCCAAACCGGAATAGGTTCAGAGACTCCCTCATATATATGCATTAGTCATAAACTTCCAAATGTTTTCAGGTACCCACACATCTGTAAAGTTTTGCCCTCATAGCTCGTATGTCTCTGGCTATACCAGGTATATTTAAAAAATAGAGTTAGAATAACCACATCAGTCACTCATCCCCACCTGTTGCTATGAGCTGTCTAATCTCTTCTTCTATTATTTCTGGAGATGATCAGGAAACATGTCGTGTGTTCACGAATGCTGCCCTCCCAATCACTGTGTGGATGCCATTTGTTTCTGTTTTTGGGGAATCTTCTGCCGCATGTTTACGCCTTTGATGTGCAGCAAGGACCAACAGATGCCTGCTAGCTGGTGCCACCTCCCAATTTGGAAGTGTCTCTGGAAAAGGTAGACAGTGCAGGCTCTGAACTGGAGCACCTGACTGTTAATCCTGATTCTGCTCATTGCTAGCTGTGTGTCTTGGGCAAGTTAAAACTTAACGGCTTATTGTGTTTTCATTGTGATAAAATATACATAACATGAAATTTCCCATTTAAACCATTTCTTTTACTGTATAATTCTGTGGCATTAAGTACCTTCACCTTGTTGTGTAACCAGCACCACCATCCAGCTGCAGAACAATTTTCATCATCCCAAACTGAAACTCTACCCATGAAACGATAACTCATCATTCCTGCCCTAACCTCACACTCTAGTAACCTCTATTCTACTTTCTGCCTCTATGAATTTGCCTATTCTAGGGAGCTCATATAAGTGGAATTATACAGTGTTCATCTTTTTGTGACTGGCTTATTTCACTTACCATAATGTCTTCAAGATTCATACATGTTGGCTGGGCGCAGTGGCTCATGCCTGTAATCCCAGCACTTTGGGAGGCTGAGGTGGGTGGATCACTTGATGTCAGGAGTTCAAGACCAGCCTGGTCAACATAGTGAAACCCCATCTCTACTAAAAATACAAAATTTAGCCAGGGGTGGTGGCTCACACCTGTAGTTCCAGCTACTCAGGAGGCTGGGGCAGGAGAATCACTTGAACTTGGGAGGCAGAGGTTGCAGTGAGCCAAGATCACACCACTGCATTCCAGCCTGGGTGACAGAGTGAGACTGTCTCAAAAGAAAAAAAAAAAGATTCACACATGTTGTAGCATGTGTCACAATTTCCTTCTTTTTTAAGGCTGAATAATATTCCACTATATGTATACATGATATTTTATTTATACATTCATCCTCTGAGGGACATTTGGGTTGTTTCCACCTTCTGATTCTTGTGAATGAACACAGGTGTGCCATTATCTCTGTGGACTAGCTTTTAATTCTTTTGGGTGTACACTGGATCACATGGTAATTTTGTGTTTAATTTTCTGAGGAACAGCCATACTGACCTAACCCTACTATATCTCAGTTTCTTCATCTGTGAAATGGAGCCATTGTAGGGATTAATTTGAATGGGTTATAATGCGTGTGCCAGACCCTGGTCCTGCTAGCATTATTGACAGGCCTAGACCCCAGGCTCCTCTGTCTACTGTTGAGATTTCCTTTTCTCCTCTCTCAAACTGCATTAGGTTCCCATGAATTCTTTTGAGGACATGTTTTTTAGTTCACTTGAGTTCCCTCTCACTGGTGTTCAAATTAAAAAAGGATAAACTAGCTGGGTGCAGTGGCTCATGACTGTAATCCCAGCACTTTGGGAGGCTGAGGCAGGCAGATTACTTGAGGTCAGGAGTTTGAGACCAGCATGACCAACATGGAGAAACCCTGTCTCTACTAAAAATACAAAAATTAGCTGGGCGTGGTGGCACGCGCCTGTAGTCCCAGCTACTTGGGAGGCTGAGGCAGGAGAATCCCTTGAACCTGGGAGCTGGAGGTTGCAGTAAGCTGATATTGTGCCACCATACTCCAGCCTGGGTGATAGAGTGAGACTGCATCTCAATAAAATAAAATAAAATAAAATAAAATAGGATAAACTATAATCTGTGGGCAAAGAAACTTCAATACCTCCCATGGCCCCTCTCTTTGGGCCACTGGCCATGTTTGTCTCTTTGGCTTTCTTTTCTCAGCATCTTTCTCTCCCCAATGGCTCCTTCCACTTTCTGCAGGTAGAGTGCTTCTGGGCACACCAGATATGCTCAGATAACACACTTAGTTCAGGCTCCCCCTGCGATAGCCCGTTTTGTAGATTTAAAAAGTGATGATTAAAAAAATCAGTCTTCAGGGGAACTGGCAAGATGGCCAAATAGGAACAGCTCTGGTCTGCTGCTCCAAGCGTGATCAACGCAGAAGGTGGGTGATTTCTGCATTTCCAACTGGGGTACCCTGTTCATCTCACTGGGACTGGTTGGGCAGTGGGTGCAGCCCACAGAGAGCAAGCAGAAGCAGGGTGGGGTGTCACCTCACCTGGGGTGTGGGGAGTACAAGAAGCAGTGGAGAGGGCCCTCCCTTTCCCAGCCAAGGGAAGCCATGAGGGACTGTGCTATCTAGCCCAGATACTATGCTTTTCTCATGGTTTTTGCAATCCGCAGACCAGGGGATTCCCTCGTGTGCCTACACGACCAGGGCCCTGGGTTTCAAGCACAAAACTGGGCAGCTGTTCAGGTAGACACCAAGCTAGCTGCAGGAGATTTTTTTTTTCCATACCCCAGTGACACCTGGAACCCCAGCAAGACAGAACCGTTCACTCCCCTCGAAAGGCTTCAGCCAGGGAGCCAAGTGGTCTTGCTCAGCAGGTCCCACTCCCACGGAGCCCAGAAAGCTAAGAACCACTGGCTTGAAATTCTCACTGCCAGCACAGCTGTCTGAAGTCGACCTGGGACGCTCAAGCTTGGTGGGGGGCAGGGGCGTCCACCATTACTGAGGCTTGAGTAGGTGGTTTTTCCCACTGTCAGCACTAAGGAGGCCTGGAAGTTCAGACTGGGTGGAACTCAACACAGCACGGCAAAGTAGATGTCACCACACTGCCTCTCTAGATTCCTCCTCTCTGGGCAGGGCATCTCTGAAAGAAAGGCAGCAGCCCCAGTTAGGGGCTTAGAGATAAAACTCCCATCTCCCTGGGACAGAGCACCTGGGGGAAGGGGCAGCTGTGGGCACAGCTTCCGCAGACTTAAAGGTTCCTGCCTGATGGCTCTGAAGAGAGCAGCAGATCCTGACAAGGAGGGTTCTCCTGGCACAGTCCTCAAGCTCTGCTAAGAGACAGACTGTCTCCTCAAGTGGGTCCCTGACTCCATGTCTCCTGACTGGGAGAGACCTCCCAACAGGGGTTAACAGACACCTCATACAGAAGAACTCGGTGCCTCTTTGGGATGAAGCTTCCAGAGGAAGGAGCAGGCAGGAATCTTTACTGTTCTGCAGCCTCTGCTGGTAATACCCAGGCAAATAGGGTCTGGAGCAGACCTCCAGCAAACTCCAGCAGACCCGCAGAAGAGGGGCCTGCCTGTTAGGAGAAAAACTAACATACAGAAAGCAATAACATAAATGTCAACACACAGGACTCCCACACAGAAACCCCATTCAAAGGTCATCAGCCTCAAAGATCAAAGGTAGATAAATCCATGAAGACGAGGAAAAACCGGCACAAAAATGCTGAAAATTCCAAAAACCAGAATGCCTCTTCTCCTCCAAATGATCGCAACTCCTCTCCAGCAAGGGCACAAAACTGGATAGATAATGAGTTTGATGAATTGACAGAAGTAGGCTTCAGAAGGAGGGTAATAACAAACTCCCCTGAGCTAAAGGAGCATGTTCTAATCCAATGCAAAGAAGCTAAGAACTTTGACAAAAAGTTACAGGAACTGCTAACTAGAATAAACAGTTTAGAGAAGAACATAAATGACCTGATGGAGCTGAAAAACACAGCATGAGAACTTTGTGAAGCATACACAAGTACCAATAGCTGAATCAATCAAGCAGAAGAAACAACATCAGAGATTGAAGATCAACTTACTGAAATAGGCGTGAAGACAAGATTAGAGAAAAAAGAATGAAAAGGAACGAATGAACCCTCTAAGAAATATGGGACTATGTGAAAAGACCAAACTTACAATTGATTGGAGTCCCTGACAGTGATGGGGAGAATGGAACCAAGTTGGAAAACACACTTCATGACATTATCAGGGAAAACTTCCCCAACCTAGCATGACAGGTCAACATTCAAATTCAGGAAATACAGAGAACACCACTAAGATACTCCCTGAAAAGAGCAACCCGCAATCTCAGGACACATAATTGTCAGATTCTCCAAAGTTCAAATGAAGGAAAAAATGTTAAGGGCAGTCAGAGAGAAAGGTCAGGTTACCTACAAAGGGAAGCCCATCAGACTAACAGTGGATCTCTGCAGAAACCCTACTCATCAGAAGAGAGTGGGAGCCAATATTCAACATTCTTAAAATAATTTTTAACCCAGAATTTCATATCCAACCAAACTAAGTTTCATAAGTGAAGGAGAAATAAAATCCTTTACAGACAAGGAAATGCTGAGGGATTTTGTCACCACCAAGCCTGCCTTACAAGAACTCCTGAAGGAAGCACTAAATATGGAAAGGAAAAACTGGTACCAGCCACTGCAAAAAACCTACCAAATTGTAAAGTCCATCGACACTATGAAAAAACTGCATCAACTAATGGGCAAAATAACCAGCTAGCATCATAATGACAGGATCAAATTCACCCATAACAATATTAACCTAAAATGTAAATGGGCTAAATGCCCCAATTAAAAGACACACACTGCCAAATTGGATAAAGAGTCAAGACCCATCAGTGTGCTGTATTCAGGAGATCCATCTCACATGAAAAGACACGCATAGGCTCAAAATAAAGGGCTGGAGGAATATTTACCAAGCAAATGGAAAGCAAAAAAAAAAAAAAAAAAAAAAAAAAAGAAAAAATATCAGGGGTTGCAATTCTAGTCCCTGATAAGACAGACTTTAAACCAGCAAAGATCCAAAAAGACAAAGAAGGGCATTACATAATGGTAAAGGGATCAACGCAACAAGAAGAGCTAACTATCCTAAATATATATGCACCCAATACAGGAGCACCCAAATTCATAAAACAAGTTCTCAGAGACCTACATAGAGACTTAGACTTCCACACAATAATAGTGGGAGACTTTAACACCCCACTGCCAATATTAGACAGATCAACAAGACAGAAAATTAACAAGGATATCCAGGATTTGAACTCAGTTCTGGACCAAGCAGACCTAATAGATATCTACAGAAGTCTCCACCCCAAATCAACAGAATATACAGTCTTCTCAGCACCACATCGTACTTATTCTAAAATGAACTACATAATGGGAAGTAAAACACTCCTCAGCAGATGCAAAAGAACGGAAATCATAACAGTCTCTCAGACCACAGTGCAATCAAATTAGAACTCAGGATTAAGAAACTTACTCAAAACTGCGCAACTACATAGAAACTTAACAACCTGCTCCTGAATGACTACTGGGTAAATAATGAAATTAAGGCAGAAATAATAAAGTTCTTTGAAACCAATGAGAATAAAGAGACAATGTACCAGAATCTCTGGAACACAGCTAAAGCAGTGTTTAGAGGGAAATTTACAGCACTAAATACCCACATCAGAAAGTGGGAAAGATCTAAAATTGACACCCTAACATCACAATTAAAAGAACTAGAGAAGCAAGAGCAAACACATACAAAAGCTAGCAGAAGATAAGAAATAACTAATATCAGAGGAGAACTGAAGGAGATAGAGACACGAAAAACCCTTCAAAAAATCAATGAATCCAAGAGCTGGTTTTTTGAAAAGATTAATAAAATATATACACTGCTAGTCAGACTAATAAAGAAGAAAAGAGGGAAGAATCAAGTAGACACAATAGAAAATGATAAAAAGAATATCGCCACTGATCCCACAGAAATACAAACTACCATCAGAGAATACTATAAACATCTCTATGCAAATAAACTAGAAAATCTAGAAGAAATGGATAAATTCCTGGACACATACACTCTCCTAAGTCTAAACCAGGAAGAAGTTGAATCCCTGAATACACAAGTTCTGAAATTGAGGCAGTAATTAATAGTCTACCAACCAAAAAACGTCCAGGACCAGATGGATTCACAGCCAAATTCTATCAGAGGTACAAAGAGGAGATGGTACCACTCCTTCTGAAACTATTCCAAACAATAAAAAAAGAAGGACTCCTCTCTAACTCATTTTATGAGGCCAGCATCAACCTGATTCTAAAACCTGGCAGAGACACAACGGAAAAAGAAAATTTCAGGCCAATATCCCCAATGAACATCGATTCAAAAACCCTCAGTAAAATACTGTCAAACCAAATCCAACAGTACATGAAAAGGCTTATCCATCACGATCAAGTCGGCTTCATCCCTGGGATGCAAGACTGGTTCAACATATGCAAATCAATAAATGTAATCCATCACATAAACCGAACCAATGACAAAAACCACATGATTATCTCAATAGATGCAGAAAAGGCCTTTGATAAAATTCAACACTCCTTCAGGCTAAAAACTCTCAATAAACTAGGTGTTGGTGGAACATACCTCAAAACAATAAGAGCTATTTGTGAATAGCCAGTGTCATACAGAACGGGCAAAAAGCTAGAAGCATTCCCTTTGAAAACTGGCACAAGACAAGGATGCCCTCTCTCACCACTCCTATTCAACATAGTATTGAAAGTTCCGGCCAGAACAATTGGGCAAGAGAAAGAAAGAAAGCATGTTCAAATAGGAATAGAGGAAGTCAAATTGTCTCTGTTTGCAGATGACATGTTTATATATTTAGAAAACCCCATCATCTCAGCCCAAAAACTCCTTAAGCTGATAAAGGACTTCAGCAAAGCCTCAGAATACAAAATCATTGTGCAAAAAGCACAAGCATTCCTATACACCAACAACAGACAAGCAGAGAGCCAAATCATGAGTGAACTCCCACTCACAATTGCTACAAAGAAAATAAAATACCTAGGAATACAACTTACAAGGGACGTGAAGAATCTCTTCAAGGAGAACTACAAATCCCTGCTCAAGGAAATAAGAGAGGACACAAACGGAAAAAAATCCATGCTCATGGATAGGAAGAATCAATATTGTGGAAATGGTCATACTGCCCAAAGTCATTTATAGATTCAATGCTATTCCCATTAAGCTACCATCGACTTGCTTCATAGAACTAGAAAAAACTACTTTAAATTTCATATGGAACCAAAAAATAGTCCAAACAACCAAGACAATCCTAAGCAAAAAGAACAAAGCTGAAGGCATCACACGACCTGACTTCAAACTATGTTACAAGGCTACAGTAACCAAGATAGCATGGCGCTGGTCCAAAACAGACATATAAACCAACGGAACAGGACAGGGGCTTCAGAAATAACACCACACATCTACAACCATCTGACCTTTGACAAACCTGACAAAAACAAGCAATGCAGAAAGGATTCCCTATTTAATAAATGGTGCTGGGAAAACTGGCTAGCCATATAAAGAAAACAGAAACTGGACACCTTCCTTACACCTTACACAAAAATTAACTCAAGATAGATTAAATACTTAAACATAAAACCTAACACCATAAAAACCCTAGAAGAAAACCTAGGTAATGCCATTTAGTACATAGACATAGGCAAAGACTTCATGACTAAAGCACCAAAAGCAATTTCAACAAAAGTCAAAATTTACAATGGGATCTAATTAAACTAAACAGCTTCTGTTCAACAAAATAAACTATTATCAGAGTGAACAGGCAACCTACAGAATGGGAGAAAATTTTTGTAATTATCCATCTGACAAAGGTTTACTATGCAGAATCTACAAGGAACTTAAACACATTTCAAGAAAAACAACCTCATCAAAAAGTAGGTGAAGGGTATGAATAGACACTTCTCAAGAGAAGACATTTATTCAGCCAACAAACATAGAAAAAAAGCTCAACATCACTGGTCATTAGACAAATGCAAATCAAAACCACAATTATATACCATCTCATGCCAGTTAGAATGGTGATCATTAAAAAGTTAGGAAACAACATGCTGGAGAGGATGTGGAGAAATGAGAATGCTTTCACACTGTTGGTGGGAGTTTAATTAGTTCAACCATTGTGGAAGCCGTGTGGCAACTCCTCAAGAATCTAGAACCAGAAATAACATTTGACCCAGCAATCCCATGACTGGGTATATATCCAAAGGATTATAAATCGTTCTACTATAAATGCACACGTATGTTTATTGCAGGACTATTTACAACAGCAAAGACTTGGAACCAACCCAAATGCCCATCAATGATAGATTGGAAAAAAAAAAAAATGTGGCACATATACACCAAGGATTCACAACCATAAAAAAGAATGAGTTCATGTCCTTTGCAGGGACATGGATGAAGCTGAAAACCATCATCTTCAGCAAACTAATACAGGAACAGAAAACCAAATACCACATGTTCTCACTCATAAGTGGGAGGTGAAGAATGAGAACACATGAACATAGGGAGGGGGACATCACAACTGAGGTTTGTCAGGGGTGGGAAGTGAGGGGAGGGAGAGCATTAGGACAAATATTTAATGCATCCGGGGCTTAAAACCTAGATGACGGGTTGATAAGTGCAGCAAACTACCGTGGCACACGTATACCTATGCAACAAACCTGTATGTTCAACACATGTATCCCAGAACTTAACGTAAAAAAAAAAAAAAAAAAATCAGTGTTATTATTGAATAATCATTGATCAACACCATTAGTCTTCAGAGAAATGCAAATTAAGACCGCAGTGAGATGCCTTCCCAGGCTTGCCTAAGATTGGTGAGGACACGGGGCAAGTGGCATTCTCATACGTCACTGGTTGGAGTGTAAAATGGTACAACTTAGGAGAACTGACAGGTTTTTATAAAGTTAAACATACACCAACTCTATGACCCAGCAATCCCCATGCTGGGAATTTATCCAAGAGAAATGAAAACATAAGCAGAAGTGAGGCTGCTCAAAAGACAGGTATGATAATGTTCAGAGAGCAGCCTTAAAAAAATTAATTCTTCCCCCAATCCTGTAAAAACCCCACAAAAAACTGGAAACAACCCACATGTCCCCCAATAGGAGAAGAGAGGAATTAGTTGTGGTGTGTTTATATAGTGGGATGCCATATAACAATAAAAAGGAACAAACTACAGAGTCACATGTGCAACAAACAGGATGAAATTTATTTATTTACTTATTTATTTATTTAATTTATTTATTTATTTTGAGACCGAGTCTCTCTGTGTGCCCAGGCTGGAGTGCAGTGGCGCGATCTCAGCTCACTGCAAGCTCCGCCTCCCGGGTTTACGCCATTCTCCTGCCTCAGCCTCCTGAGTACCTGGGACTACAGGCGCCCGCCACCACGCCTGGCTAATTTTTTGTATTTTTAGTAGAGAAGGGGTTTCACCTTGTTAGCCAGGATGGTCTCGATCTCCTGACCTCGAGATCCGCCCGCCTCGGCCTCCCAAAGTGCTGAGATTACAGGCCTGAGCCACCGCGCCCCGCCAGGATGAATTTTAAAAACACGTTGAGTGAAAGAAGCCAGAAGACTCCATATTTTATTTAGATGAAGCTCAAGAATGGGCAGAGCTAATCTTCGGTGACAAAAATTAAACATGGTTGCCTCTGGGGAGGAGAGACAGTGAGTGAAATACGGATGATGGAAATGTTCTATATCCTGATTTGGGTGGTGGTTACGTGGGTGTATAGGATTGTCAAAATCCATTGAACTGTACACTTATGATTGTTGCATTTTTTGAATGTAAAAACCTCAATCTTAAAGAGTAGTGTGATAACAACAACAACAAAAATCAGCAAGATTACATTTCCACAAAATACCAAAGCTCCAGGCATAGAAACTTTACAAACTTATCTGATTTGGAATCACTGAAAATGGCATTGCTGTGGATTTCGCACTATTTCAACTGGTTGTAAGGACTTGTTTCCATCTGAACATTCTTCTTGCTTTTACAGTAGAGGTGACCGAAGGTCAAGCTCCTTTCAGCCATCTGTGTCCATCACCAAGCTCTCAACAACTAAGATAGCTCCTGAAGAGGACATTTGCAGCCCTGGAAGACTAACAAAGCCGGTTCATTTCTCCTTGCCCAAGGGAGATTTCCTCAGGCAGTTACCCCCTGCCTGTGTCCTATCTAGAACTGTCTGTAGTAGATCATCTGGGTGGATCAAATACAAACGACATCCCGCTCCACCAAAACACAATCCACCAAAGGGCCGGGCAGCAGTTACTGCTTCTAAGCATTCAAGCTGCTGTGCAGGAGGCTCTGACCTTTGCGATCGAAAGATTTCTTCACCTCCAACAAACTCCTTACACGCACACACACAAACACACACACAAACACATCACACACCACATACCACCCCCCACACTTCACACACACCACATACCACACCCCCCAGACTACATAAACACATATACCATATACCATACACCACACAATCCACACCCCCACACTACACACATACCACACACCCCATACTATGTACACCCATATGTCACATACCACACATGTCTATACCCCACACACTACACATACACCACACACATACACACACCACACACCCACCCATGTATCACACACCACACACGTTCAAACCCCACGCACTACACACACACCACGTACACATACCATCCACACTACACACACCCATATATCACACACCATAGACACACCACCTATACTACATACACCCATATACCACACACCACCTGTGTCTACACCCAACACACTACACACTCATATACACACACATATCTACCTACACACCTATACATACCACACACACACCACACACATGCCACACTTCCACACACACTACACCTACATACACCTATATACCACACACCACCTGTGTCTACACCCAACACACTACACACTCATATACACACACACCCCTACCTACACACCTATACATACCACACACCACACCACACACATCACACTTCCACACACACTACACCTACATACCCACACCCACACACTACCATCCGCTGACACTATAGACACCCCATACCACATATATCCATGTCTCCCCACACACACACACACCACAGACTCATACACCACAGCACACACCACCCACATACAGACAACACTCACACACACCCATACACACCACTATCCCCCACACTATACACACTCATATACCGCCCATTACCCACACACACCATACCACACGACCCCACACATACTACGCACACACCCCACACCCCACCACACCAGATACAACCACGCCACGCACTACACACACACCCACACACATACACTACAGCCCCCCACCACGAGCTATAGAGACTAGCCCCAGTGACAACAATAAGTATAAAGATTAATATATAAGATATATGTTAATAAGATTAATAAGTAGGAACATCAAGGAATTTCTTTGCTTAATTCAGTGGCTCTGGAAGTTTAGGGCACATCAGAACACCTGAGCAGGTTTCTAAAATCTGCAAATGCCTCGAGTCTGACAACTGGCCTACACAAAAAGGAAACATGCCTTGATATAGAGGTAGATTAAGCAAAACAAAAGGAAGAAAAAGCCTTCAGATGTCTGGAGGTAATTTTCATTCAGCTAGGGGCAGGTAGAAGTTCAAATGCAATTTTAGAAACTTAGAAGCCCGATCAAGAGGAATTTGTTCATTAAGTCTGTTTTATAAGTTTTTGGCCTTGTGAGAGCAAAATGAAGATGTGAACTAGACAGTGTTTGTAAGTTTTATGAAGGTCTCTGTAAGAAAAATAGTGACATTTTAAAGGGGGAGACAGAATCAAAGATGATTTGGTAGCAGGCAGGATTCTTGCTGGGAGATGAATTTCCCTGGAAACTGCTCTCCTTCAGAGTTCAATTTGCACAAAGGCAAATCAAAGTGAGTTTTAAAAAACACCACATAAGCCCTCTGATAGACTGAATTTACAGAAGTAACAAAGGCAGGAAAAAACTTCTGCAGAAAATTAAGAGTGATAAACAGGAGTCACAAAGCTAAAACGTGTAAGGGTCGCTTCATTCTATGGAGTGCTCAGAAACAGTGGCCTGTGATTAACCCTAGCCAACACTTGAGGGCACCCTGAGTTCACAAGAGACACACAGACGCTGTGCTATTAAAAGTCTCTTCCCTGATAACTTTCACTTGCATGTGTGAGTGGATGTTCTAAGCAATTCAGACCCTGGGGTTGCCCTGAAAGTGTCAAACCTGGGGGCCACAGAAGTGACTGGGATTTTTCTTTCCTCCAGGGCTCACATTCACTCAATGAGTCTGCATTCTAAGTCAATTGCTGCCTTCTTAAATTCAGCCTGGAAAGGTACTCCCCCAGGGGACAGATACAGAATGGAAACAAGCCCCACCCTCTAGCTCTGAGGGCCAGAGACTCAGGCAGAGCAGGCAAAGCACAAAGTGGCCTTGGGGGAAGTCAGAAGAACCCAAGGGTCAAGCATGTGCCCTTGGGAGCAAGGGCTGCAGAGAAGAAATGTGTAATGGGGCATTTTTTGCCTGGCATTTCATAAAAATAACCTAGCACATATTTTGAATTCTGTCCCCTTTATTGATTTTTAAAAAGGCATCAGGCAAACTGAACTGACACTGTATTTCCTTTCCTTGGAGATTCTAAGGAGAATCTGAGCCCTCTCCCCCCAGAAGGGCTGAGAGAGGAGCCAAGTCGAACGAAGAGGCAGGAAGAACCCGGCATTTGGTGGGAGGTGGCTGTGGAGATGAGGGTCTCAAGTGAGGCAGTACCTCCCCCAGTGACCCAGTGGCTCAGAAGAACCTGAGGGGTGAAGGGGGCACATAAGGCGGCCAGGTGTGACCACTCTGATAGGATTTCACCAGGTGAGGGGCTTGGCTTTCACAGGCACGGTGCGGACATGTAAGAGTTACTTGACGGCAACGGACAGACTGGGATTTGGTAGGGAAAATCTAATAGAGCAAAGGGATGCCTGGCTAGACAGACACAGATCCAAGCTAGGACAGCGGGGCCTAAGGACCACTCTAGGGCCACAGTTAAGAAGGAAATGTGATATATTCCTCAAGGACTAGTGAGAAAAGGACTAGAACCAGGGACGAAGGAAAGAGACAACCATGGACATTCTGGGGTGGAGGAGTACAAGGTTCCTGCATGGGAGGATTGGGTGACATGGGAAGATGGTCTCCAGACCGGCTGATCTTGTCTCCAAACCACTTGCTCTCGTTATAACCAGAATGTATTTGTGAATCCCAGTCTGGGAAAACAGACAGATTCAAAAGAGTGAGCTAAAAACATATGCTTTATGATTTTGACAATGCTTTATGGTTTTAAAAATCCCTGGCAGGAAAAAAAACTTAATTTATCTCAAAAATAATCTTTGGCTACCTTGATGTATTAGAAATTACTGGAGAGATCCACAGAGCTTATTAATGATATTAAGAGTGATCATTAATATTATATAAATAGCTATTCTTCTTTCCATAGGACAGAATAATAGGGAAAATCTCAAAATCTTAGGTTAACAGAGTATTTCCTGACAGTGAGTATTAAAAAATGTAGACAAAGTAAAACCCATTTGGGGTGGGGTGGAGAGAGAATTTATAAAAAATAAATATAAAACAACACTTAGAGTCTCATTTGTACCAGGAAAAGGGGTGGACTTCAGCCAATACGCCTATCTCAGATGCTTTTGATCATTTTCTTCTACCCTCAAATAGCAGTGTGATTGTTTCTTGGTTACAATAATAATACATGTGTATGTGGCAAACAATACAGAAAATAATTTAAAAGAAGTAAATTACTCCAAGTTTCATCACTCAGAGATAAACATAATTAACATTTTGGATTTAGTACAATTAGTGAGAGTCTTGGAGAAAGTAGAAGCTTTATTCATTAAGATTTTTGAAATCTGAATTATAGTTCACAACACATCAGAGGCAATCTGTGTATTTCAGATAGAATGTTTGGGCATATCTATGTCAGATGTTACCTTCCATGCCTGGAAATTTCCATGGAAAACAGGCAGTTCATAAGGGCTAAAAGGGTGAAATCAAGTGAGTGACACCATTGTAAAGCTCACCATGGAGGTTTGAGTAATGCTTGCCTTCTGTCTCGCTCCAGCTGGGGCTCTCAAAACTGCTTCCACCGACACTCTCAAGGAATAGATGTAAAAGGAGGGATGTGAATAATGCTGTTATTATGCCACATTGACTGGCCGGATGTGTAGATGCATTACATTTATTTTTAAAGTTTTAATCTCTCTCTCTCTCTCAATCCTACATATGTATTTAATTATATATATATTTAATAATAGAGACAGGGAGGTGGTTTCTCCCTATGTTGCCCAGGCTGGTCTCAAACTCCTGGCCTCAAGCGATGCACCTGCCTTGGTCTCTGAAAGTGCTGGAATTTCAGGTGTGAGCTCCTGCACCCAGCCGATGCATTACATTTCTACCTTCTGCCAAGTCTAATGAGGGAAGTAGTTCAAGTTTTTAAAACTCAATGAGAATAGTCCGCAGCAGAATCTTTAAAAACTTATGATAGGGAGAAAATTGAATTAGTTTTTCTTCTTGCAATACATGGAGATAATTGTTTCTAAATTAAATTATGCCTGTAGGTAAAGCTAAAAGGTTTTGACTTGGTGATATTAAATAACTAAGAAAACACTGATTTCATAAAGATAAAATCTTTATAGTAAGGAAAGGTGAGATTTTTTTTTTTTTTTTTCCCTTAGGGAGGAGAGGTGGTGTGGAAAGGAATAGAACTGTCCCAGAAATGGCTGGGCATGGTGAGTAATTAGAGGTGAGTAATATGGAACCACATGTTATGCTCATCTAATCCCAAAGAATTTTGAGAAACCATTTCTCTCCCATCCTAAAGGGCAAAATTTCTGGCATATTGCAAATAACAACATCTTTAAATAAAACCATGTCATTAATCTTTAAAATGTAGCCAATGGAATCTAAGTACCACAGCAATTTTGAACCTGTCACCGGCCACTTGAAAACCCCACAGACAAGCTTTTGATCCAAAGGAGATTTTCGCTTGAGCCCAGGAGACTCAGGTTGCAGTGAGCTGAGATCATGCTGCTGCACTCCAGTCTGGGCGACAGAGTGAGATCTCGTCTCAAAAAAACCAAAAACCAAAAAACATTATAAAAAACCAAACCAACCCACAAAAGGAGATTTTACGTTTCTTCTTTCTCTTTGACCTTGAATTTCCATTCCACTATCTGCCCAGAATTCTAACCTAATGCAGTACATTTTTAGGCATGAATCATGCTTTTTCTGATTTTATTGATCCACCTATTATAATTCTCTGCAACAAACACATGTATCTAAATTTAAAATGTAAGAGTCTTGTGACCACAAGCTCTTTAAGTGATAAAATTGTATTAATTGAGCCATTATTGCAATTATTATTACACAATTGATCAATATAACAATATGTATTACACAATTTTTGATAATTTTTAAACTAAAGTTTTATTGGATATGTATCTTTTAATAACATGAAATGGAGGGATGTTTTCCCCCCAATTGACTCATATATCCATGGGAGAATATTACTTGTTGATAGGATAAGACAGAGTTTATCATTAATTCTTATTCATATAAATAAATATAAATGGAAGGAGTTTTACTTATATGGCTACATCACTCAATTCTGTGAACTCTGAGTTCACTTAGTTATCCATCATCAAAATTGTTAATGATCTACCAGCTTATTTGATTCTTTTTCAATGTTGTTAAAAGAAAAATATTTGAAACCACCTGACTGCAAAAGGATTTATTACTTGCCTATTTGGAGTGAATCATGTTCTCACCACCTATACCAATATTTTGAATCACCTCTTTGTTCAGAGCCTAGAGGTTTCTAGCTTGATGTTAGTGAAAATTATATCTTTCTCTCATAGATTAGAAGAAGGTTGTGTTCTCAGGGAGATCAATTTAAGGAAAGAATGCTTATGGATGTGGAGTTTCTTAAAATTGACTTTCTTAAATGTATCACTGCAGCTGGGCATGGTGGCTCACGCCTGTAACCCCAGCACTTTGGGAGGCCGAGGCGGGCGGATCACCTAAGGTCAGGAGTTTGAGACCAGCCTGGCCAACATGGCGAAACCCTGTCTCTACTAAAAATACAAAAAATTAGCTGGGCATGGTGGCGGGCACCTGTAGTCCCAGCTACTTGAGAAGCTGAGGCAGAAGAATCACTTGAACTCGGGAGGCAGAGGTTGCAGTGAGCCAAGATTGCACCATTGCACTCCAGTCTAGAAGACAAAGTGCGATTCTGTCAAAAAAAAACAAAAACAAAAACAAACAAACAAACAAACAAAAAAAAACAAAGAAAGAAAGAAAAGTATCACTGCATATATACTCCTTGGACAGTGAGTTTGCATACTCTAGTTTGAAGACCAAAAAGCTCTGGAGTTAGTCTGGTTAATGCTCCTAATTCTGAACCTCAGTTTTGTCATCTGCAGAATAGAAATAATAACAATAATCTTTGGTCTTGTCTGCAGGCTTGAATGAGACAATGGAGTAAAAGTGCTTTGTAAACTAAAATTCTATGTCAGTGTTATGTACTATTGTTTTCATACTAACAATCCTACTTTAATGATTAAATTAATGATTAAGTGGTCATGTACATAAGTGATGCCAGTCCCTGGAATAAAGAGACCTTGTTAGCAAGCTCAAAACCCTGGTCTCCTGAACTTCAAACAATAAAATAAAGAATAGGTGCATGGATAGCTCTGCCACTGGATAGCAGTGGTTCTTAAAGTGTGGCACTTATATCAGCAGAGTGAGCATCACCTGGGATTGTGTTAGAGCTGCAAATTCCCTGGCTCCATCCAGACCACTGGAATCAGTAATGATGGGGTGAGACCTGGCAACCCATGTGTGTGTGTGTTTAATATTTTGTTTGTTTCTTGAGACAGGGTCTCACACTGTTGTCCAGGCTGGAGTGCAGTGACACAATCATAGCTCACCGAAGCCTCTGAGTCCTGGGTTCAAGCAATCTTTCCACCTCAGCCTTCTGAGTAGCTAGGACGACAGGTATGAGCTGCCACCCCCAGCTAATTAATTTTTTTTTTTTCTGTAGAGATAGGATCTTGCCATGTTGCCCAGACTGGTCTTGAACTCCTGGACTCAAGTGATCCTCCTGCCTCAGTCTCCCAAAGTGCTGGGATTACAGGCATGAGCCACCATGCCCGGCCACAACCTGTGCTTTAATGAGCCCTACGGGTGACTCTGTTGCATGCCAAAGTCTGAAAACATGGCCTCTGTGATGCTTTGTTTTATGTGTGGGGAGCCCTACAATGTTTCTCAGAATAGTGAGTGACATGAGAACATAAGAGGAAGCATTTAAAGGGAATCAGTTCTGAATCAACATGCTACTACATTTCCCCAGATGTGGAAAATGCTCCTGATGCATATGCTGTGGTAACTACAGTGGGTCGGGGAAACAATGGGACCTCAGGAATGGAGGTATGGGGTCTACCTGGTAGTTTTCAGATCATAGGTAACTTAAGAGCTCTCATAATACACAACTGATGTCTGCTTTTCTTGTAGGCAAGGGCAAGAAGTCCTTTTAATCTTCTCTTTTATAAAAAGAGAATCACAAGTAAAAAAAAAAAAAACTTCCATTGAGATTTCAAGAGAAATTAATCTGTGCCTATCTGGCTACAAAGAATCGGGTTTTGCTCTCGATAACATCATTTTCTGCTCAGTACTGAGCCAGTGTAGCCAGTGTAGCCTGTCCCTCATTCACTCCAGGCTCCTAATGCTGACCCAGGAGCCGAGACTTTTCTCAGACAACCTCAATCAAGTGCAGATAGGCTGCTCTCAGTGGGGCAGGGGTGAACCCCAATCCATTATGACTCAAAGAGGAAGAGTGTCTCTAGCAGTTTTTCCAAGTGGACACATAGCACCTTTTCTCTAGTACAACCTATTAAATGCCTCTAGAACAGGTGGAAAAGGGTGGTTCAGATGCTGTTTCCACAGAACGCTTATTTAGTACAAATGAGGTAGCAACAACAACATGAAATGACAGCAACAACGATAAACCACAGTGTGCCAAAGGAGAAAGGCAAGATTTCAGTCAGGGCATTGCTGAGAGCCCTAATGTCCTATTTTAAAAATATAAAGTATTTTTTTTTTTTTGGTTGAAAACACATGTAGGAAACAAAAATCAAGTTAAACAATAGCAATGTTAAGTATTTTATTTAATTTACCAGTTAGGTTTGAACTTTTCTTCATCATATTTTTTAAAAAGCAGGACCCGCAATAAAAGAACAGCCAGAATGACATGGAGAAGAGAGTGAGGAAAAGATGGAGCACCTGCCAACATTTCTTTACGAAGGCAGTAACCCTCGAAACTTGGGTACACAATGAAGAATTAAAGTCATCAATTATTTGAATTTCACACCTGATTTCTATGTTGTGGAGGAGCGACTTTGAGAGAGAACTGAAAGATCATTCCACAAACCAAATGTTCAGAATAAAATGTTCCTATTGAGGGTTAATATTAAGCCAATACCATTGAAAAATCTCATTACCAGGACTGTGGCACAAAATTGAGCTGCTGTATGGTTGACTGAGTCAGAGACTCTGAAGATTTATACCCCATGGCTCTGCAGAGTCTTTGATTGGGTCTCGCTTAGTGCTGCCACTGACACCGCACAAAAACACAGCTACGCACATCAGCAACACACACCTATCTGCCATCATTTTAATTATAGCAGAGGCAGGCAGTGATATCCTCACACTATCTTTTCATGTTAAGGAGAAATCTGTACAAATGGACATCTTAATGACAAGATGAATATATTTGCAGTATATTTTTGTTAAAGATATTAATTATAAAGTTAGTCATCTTACTAACCAAATAAAAGCAGCTGCTGGTATTAACACAATTATTCAAAAGCCTCAAATCTTATTAAAATGCCACCCAAATTGGCTTTAAATTACAGTGCTACAATATTTTCCAAAGCCAATGTTGAATATTTAATGGATAGTGGGACTGCATCGTGCATCTTTCCAATTTACTTCCTATGGTCTTTTTTTAAACTTTGTGACTATGGGGAGATGTAAAATTGATAAACGTTTTACATCTAGCATCAGGCATTTCTTGTTTGAATGCATTAAAATAAACAATGGGCTCTAGAGTAAACAAAATCTACTACAGAACCACCCACTTAACATTTTCATAAACTCAGAAGAGCTGCTAATTGCTTGCAATCAGCTTTGAATCATAAGATATGATAGAAGCAGCTCTTGGAGAACTCCTGTGTGTGCTTCCAACTGTGTCCTTCAAAGAGAGACAATCCAAGTCCTTTCTCCTTGTCTCTTTACAGGGGATCTAGAATTTTACTTTTCTTCCAGGTTTATTAAGGATATAAATATTTTTTAAAAATTGATTGCTATTTTCTCTGAGTGGTCCAGTTGGAACCACAGCATCACCACACTCCTCCTAATAATACCAACCATTTTCTCTCAGAACTGGAACTTCTGGACAATTCTTTTCATTCAGTCATTCAAAAATTATTCACTGAGGCCGGGCATGGTGGCTCACATGAGTAATCCCAGCACTTTGGGAGACCAAGGAGGGCGGATCACTTGAGGTCAGGAGTTCCAGAGCAGCTTGGCCAACATGGTGAAACACTGTCTCTACTAAAAATACAAAAATTAGCTGGGCATGGTGGTGCGCGCTTGTAATCCCAGCTACTTTGGAGGCTGAGGTGGGAGGATGACTTGGCCCAGGAGGTGGAGTTTGCAGTGAGCCAAGATCACACCACTGCACTCCAGCCTGGGTGACAGAGTGAGGCTGTTTTCAAAAAAAGAAAAAAAATCACTGAGCACCTACTATGTGCAGGGCATTGGGCTGGAAAGATGGCTGCTGTTATGGGCTGAACTTAGTCCTCTCCAAATTTATATATTGAAGCCCTAACCCCCCAGTATCGCAGATCTATATTGGATACAGGGCTTTTAAAGAGGCAATTAAGCTAAAATGGGTTCATTAAGGTGGACCTGAATTCAATATGACTGGTGTCCTTATAAGAAGAGGAAATTAGGACACAGAAAACAGAGAAATGACCATGTGAGAACATAGCAAGAAGGCAACCATCTAAAAGTCAGGGAAAGAGGCCTCAGAAGAAACTAAATCTGCCAACCCCTTGATCTCAGATTTCTAGCTTCCATATTCGTGAGAAAATGAATTTCTGCTGTTGAAGCCACCCAGTCTGTGGCACTTTGTTGCGGCAGCCCTAGCAAACTAACATAGCTACCTATGAACACGTGTGCTATGCATTTGAGGGCTTCTAGATGATCTTTTGGTAAAAGATGAGTGTGGCAGGCCCAAGTACACAATAGTGTGTTCTTCCCTTAAGAATATTTCCAGTTTTGCAGTATTTTAATGGCCAACAGGACATGCATATAACTTGATCATTAGCAACTCTGAACTAAAAACTCTCTAGGTTTTGGGCAATTCTTTCCTTCACTATGGCCTTGCTTATTCTCTTTCAGTCACCTACTAATTACTATCATCAAATGCCTCGCCAGGTGAGGAAGGGATGGCTGAGAGCTGTCTTTTGCATGCCTTATTATTTATTTATGAAATATCAGCATGCATGTACTCTCATTTTGTCAAATTTAATCTTAGAAGTTAATGATATGGCATTGTGGAGGCTTTGGTTGGTGCAACTCTTTTCTGTTTTAATACAAAAAGAAAGAATACTTTTGCTCCACAATTGTTAAAAACTTTGACTTAAATTCAAAATTCAAGTGCACGGACTTTCTTCCCAATAGATTATTAGAATTGCCCTAGTTCCCTGATGTTGTATTACCCGCCCCTTGGCATTTGATGTCCGCTTTTGTGTGCCAATGCACAGCAATTGGAAGAAAGAACAGGCATTACCAGCAGTAATAACTCATAATCTGAAATGAGCACACAGATAATAAATAATCACGTTGCAGAAGAAAATGAGCTGTACTCAGTAAACATTTTTTTTTTCTATTTCTCATTCACACTTCACAGTATCCACTTCAATCCCTAGATGTGGAAAGGGAAAGTTGGTTTTAAGTGAGTGACAACTACAGTTGAATAAAGCATGAACAGGAAGCATACAAATAATCACAGCATATGGCCACGGGAAAGCATTATTCAACTAAAAGTACCTGTAAGTGTTTAGCATCCCATCTGTTGCACATTGCAGGTCATAAGACACGATCGTTGTTCTGTCTCAGTTATTTCCTCTCCTCTTTAGCATTTGTTAAGGTCACTACAGAACTGTAATCCTTAGTTAATCCTTCTTCAAGGTGTGTCAGCCTCATTGCCTTACCAGTTAGGGAACTACGACACTCTGGGGCTAAAAGATTTTGAGTTTCTAATCTCTGGTTCTTCAACTTCCATTCGGTAAAGGCCATCAATACATCTCTCAGCACATATATCATTCCTAATCATTTCTTCGATAGTTTCAGAGGAAAAACAAAGATGCCACTTGACTCTCTTTGTACCTCCACCCAAACCATCCATCCATGGCTTTCATTTCTGTGAGTATTCCACTAACCTAGGCCCCAGATTCTTTTCACTTTAGAGTTGACACAGGAAAGGGCATTAGTATGGAAAAAGCAATCATGTATGCATGTTTATGGGTGCGTGTGTATATGTAGGGTAGGGCAGGGTGACAGAGGTGGGGACACTGAGTCTTAGTGTCTATGGGGAGGGAAGCAGCATCACTATGTCTTCCTTTGCTGGGTATAATTTTTCCCTCTTCCCTTTCTAACCTGATTTTCTAAAAAGAATTTCTCTTCTGCTGTGTGTGTATGAGTGAATGTGTGTGAGTGTGTGCGTGTGTTGCTATTTAGGATTTATGCTGTGTGCACCCAGAAGATGCCTACTTACACAGTTACAAACAAGTCAGAGATTTTCCCCCTGAAAGGACTTAACTGACCAATTGTTTTAATGGTCCATAGCTACTGAAAAAATGTCTAGCTGCCTGTCAGAGTTAGGTCTTCAACAATAAATAAGACAGTCCACTGGACAGGAGGAACATAAGTCTAGGTTAACTCTGAAGGCACAAATAAACAATTATTCATGACAATCACTTATATGTTACTGATAGTCACTTATTTTTCTATTTAGATAAATACTGAGAACTTTTGACTTGCATCCTGGTTTCTTAGTACCAGTAATTTTGACAAAGGTAACTGCAGACCCACAGGCCTTATGATAAAAGTGAGTGAATACTCAGGAATATGGAAAGACTAAGACTCACACTGGCCCTTACAAATTTGAATAAAAGGTATTGTCTTTTTTTCCTACATGGTGATTGCCCTAACTCCCAGGAGTCCTCAGGATGAAATCACAGGGCTGGGAACTTGACATTTCCTGAAGGTGATGGATACATTGTAAGCAAACTTAAAAGATAAATATATGTCTTTGAGAATCTCCCAACCATAATCTCTATATGCTGGAAAAAATCCTTTTATATCCTGTTTATACCCTTTAACACACACACACACACACACACACACACACACACACTCCACTGCCTCAATAGATAGAACTAGAGTTCCTGTTTTAGTTTATACTGCAGTGTTTTAGTGGGCCATTTACTGAATTGTCTTCTTTGATTAATCACATCTCTCTTCCTGGCTCCAATAATTCCATCCTTTAAGTATCTTTAGATCAGAGGCCCATAAATCACACAAAACGCCCCAAGCCAGCTACAATTCGCTCCCAATTTCAATTAGCATACAGATTTAACAGCTGTCATTAGTGGAGACAGCAGTAACTAGAAGAACCACAGCTGGCCAGACATTAAAACCGGGCCATGGCCTTAGAATCCAATCTACTCACAATATTTAAAATATCTAAAACTCTTAAACCAAGGATATCAATACATTTTTGAACTTATAAAAAAAAAAGCATTGAGCTTAGGTTGATCTGATTGTCTCTTGTAGGCTCCCATAAAAGTGGCTTCCTGCTTATTAAGTCTAATCGTGTTTTCTTAGCTCACATCTCCTTGGACTCTTCGGAAGCATTTGCTACTGGTGACTTTTGCATGAACTGAGCTTCTATCTTCATCCCTGGTCCTTACACCATCCTGGAACCCCTTCCACAGCCTGCTTCTCCATTCTGGCAGGGCTAGTCCTTCCTCTTCCTCCAAGTCTTGGCCATTCAATTCATTCATTCATTCATTCCACAAAATTTATTGAGAATCTGGCATTGAGGAATTAACAGTGACAGCTCCTGGCCACATGGAGTTTACAAACTTGGGGGAAATACAAATATAAATATATAGAGAGCAATTGAAACATAGCAGGGCAAACTGAAGATGGTAGGCATACAGGGTACTCTGGGATCTTACACTTGAGGGGGAACTAACCCAATTTGGGGGTACCATGGAAGGTTTCCTGGAAAAGCTGACATACAAATTGAGTCCTAAAGAAAGAGACAATTCCTGTCAGGAAGAGGATGTGTACAAAGGCAGTGTTCAGACCTTGACACTCTTCTTTGTACAATCTCTTCATGAATGTATTCACTTCCCCACATTTATACACTTTATCTATTCTGTTAGACCTGGACTGCCTAGTCCAATATGGCAGCTACTAGCCACTGGTATTCAGCCCTTGAAACATGGCTAGTGTGACTGAGAAACAGAATTGGGACTTTTATTAATTTTGATGAATTTAACTTGATTCAGTTTTTCAAAAACCATTAAGTATGTTTGGATCAACTTGAATATGAACTGACATTTTGTAAACTTTATGGACTTTAAATACAGAACAAGGGTTTCCAATAAAAACTTGTGTCTGAATTGAAATGCATTGTAAATGTAAACTACATATCAGATTTAAAGAATAATACCAAATAATGTAAAATATCTCATTTTTATATTGATTACATGTTGAAATGACATTTTGGATATTTATTGGGTTAAAATAAGATAATTATAAGAACTAATGGTATGTATTTCTTTTTACTGTTTGATGTGGTTACTAGAAAATTTAAATTACTTTTGCTGTGCAGAAGCTCCCATCAGAGTGAACAGGCAACCTACAGAATGGGAGAAAAGTTTTGCAATCTACTCATCTGACAAAGGGCTAATATCCAGAACCTACAAAGAACTAAAACAAATTACAAGAAAAAAACAAACAACCCCATCAAAAAGTGGGCAAAGGATATGAACAGACATTTCTCAAAAGAAGACATTTATGCAGCCAACAGATGCATGAAAAAATGCTCATCATCACTTGCCATCAGAGAAATGCAAATCAAAACCACAATGAGATACCATCGCACACCAGTTAGAATGGCGATCATTAAAAAGTCAGGAAACAACAGGTACTGGAGAGGATGTGGAGAAATAGGAACACTTTTACACTGTTGGTGGGACTGTAAACTAGTTCAACCATTGTGGAAGACAGTGTGGCGATTCCTCAAGGTTCTAGAACTAGAAATACCATTTGACCCAGCCATCCCATTACTGGGGATATACCCAAAGGATTATAAATCATGCTGCTATAAAGACACATGCACACATATGTTTATTGTGGCATTATTCACAATAGCAAAGACTTGGAACCAACCTAAATGTCCATCAATGACAGACTGGATGAAGAAAATGTGGCACATATATACCATGGAATACTATGCAGCCATAAAAATGGATGAGTTCATGTCCTTTGTAGGGACATGGATGCAGCTGGAAACCATCATTCTCAGCAAACTATCGCAAGAACAGAAAACCAAACACCGCATGTTCTCACTCATAGGTGGGAATTGAACAATGACATCACTTGGTCACAGGAAGTGGAACATCACACATCGGGGCCTATTTTGGGGAGGGCAGGGGAGGGATAGCATTAGGAGATATACCTAATGTAAATGACGAGTTAATGGGTGCAGCACACCAACATGGCACATGTATACATATGTAACAAACCTGCACATTGTGCACATGTACCCTAGAACTTAAAGTATAATTTAAAAAAAAGAAAGGAAAGAAAAAAAAAGAAAAGAAAATTTAAATTACTTTTGTGGCTCATGTTATATTTCTATTGGATAGCACTGGGCAAGACCAAAACTCTTTGAAGGCAGAAACTTGGTCTTACCTTTTGCCTTGGCACCATGTTTTGTGTATAACAGGGGCTCTATAAATCATTTGTCAATTAAGCAAGATATCCTACATGTGTACATGTGGCAAGCCCCAATCCACACCAGAAATACTTTGACATCTCATTCTTCTTTTTGAGAGCTTACCATATTTGGTTCTATTCTAGGCCTGGGGGACAGAGCAAGTGAGACAAAGTCCTGCCCACATGGAGTTTCATTCTAACTGGAGACGCCATACCGAATGTGTGTTATAAATCAGTGTAAGGAGCTAGGGGCTTGGGCTGAGAATAGGTGTGCTATTTTAGGTACTTTAGGTAGGGTGGGCAGGGATGGCCTCTCCAAGCCACAGAGAACTGAATGCAGGGAGAGGGCAGTCCCTGTCGATGTCTGAGAGAAGAACATTTCAAACAGAGGGGACTACATGTGCAAATACACTGAGAGGGAAATGTTTTTGGCATATTCAGAGCAGAGCAAGGCCAGTGTGACTGCAGAGCCACATTTGAGTTGGAATGGGAAGATGTGAGGTAAGCTAGGACCTGATTGGGCATGGCCAAGGAGGGCCCGGCCAGGACTTGAGGTTTACTTTCAAGTGTGATGAGGAGACACAGGGGGTCAAGAATAGGAAGTGACAGAAGAGATCTAGATTTTTGAAGGACCACATTGGTTGTCTTGTTGCGAATAGACTGCAGGGGACAGAAGCAGATTCAGAGAGAGCAGGTAGGAGGCTTTGGCACCAGTGAGCAGTGACTTATTGAGCATCCAAGGGTATATGCAGCAGGAAAATAAAATGAGATGTGTTCAGAATCCTGCTGTGTATTTAGTACAAATTGAAAAAGATCCCAGAAAAGCCGTCTTTTTTTAAAAAACTTACTCTTTCCAGTCAAAAGAATTATGGCAAGCCCAGAAGATGCTCATGCAGGACTGTCTCTGTGCTCCTAGCCTTGTCCTGGACTCAGAGGAAGTCTTTGAGCTATATCAGGAAATAAAATCCCCTCGATAAGCATTTGTTGACTGCAGAACTGATCTGAGAACGTTTTTGTGGAATCCTTTACTTGAGGTTTGTAAGTCCCTAGCAGACTAACTCTGTCTTTAGAAAACATGCATTTTTTTTATTCCATTCATTTCTGTAGTGCAAGTGTATTACAGCTCTGTGTGTGCACTGCAACCATTTACTGAACACTTGCTATGGTGCCTTGCCCCTCACCAATCTCATTACATGGCTTATCTCGTTTCATCCTAGTAATGATCTAACAAATAGATGCCACCATCCTCATTTTCTTTCTTTCTTTTCTTTTTGTCTTTTATTTTTATTTATTTATTTATTTATTTATTTATTTAGATGGGGTCTTGCTCTGTTGCACAGGCTGGAGTGCAGTGGTGTGATCATAGCTCACTGCGGCCTCAAACTCCCAGGCTCAAGAGATCCTCCTGCCTCAGCCTTCCGAGTAGCTGGGACTACTACTAATTTTTAAAATTTTTTGTAGAGAGAGGGTATTGTTATGCTGCCCAGGCTAGTCTTGAACTCCTGGCCTCAAGCAATCCTCCCGCCTCAGGCTCCTAAAGTGCTGAGATTATAGGCGTGAGCTACCACACCTGGCATCATCTTCATTTTCTTGATGAAGAAACAAAATACTCCAAGGTTATGCAGCTAGATGGTCAGTGCAGAGAATGGCTTCCAGTCAGACACACCTGGATTGTAACTCTAGCTCTGTACCCACTATCTGTGTGACCTCGGAGCATTTTGTTTCTGCACCAATAAAACAAAAGATGTCTTACTTGAAGCCATGAGGCTAGTGTTTTTTAAAGTGTGGTTCCTAAACCACCTACATGAGAATCACCAGGGTTCCTTATTAAAAGTGCAAACTGGGCTGGGCGCGTTGGCTCACGCCTGTAATCACAGCACTTTGGGAGGCTGAGGTGGGCAGATCATGAGGTCAAGAGATCGAGACCATCCTGGCCAACATGGTGAAACCCAATCTCTACTAAAAATATAAAAATTCACTGGGCGTGGTGGGAGGCACCTGTAGTCCCAGCTACTCGGGAGGCTGAGGCAGGAGAATCGCTTGAACCTGGGAGGTGGAGGTTGCAGTGAGCTGAGATCGCACCCCTGCCACTCCAACCTGGGTGACAGAGTGAGACTCCATCTCCAAAAAAAAAAAAGTGGAAACGGAGTGGGATCTGGGAGTTTGTATTTTTAATAATAGTGGATATAATCAATGATAAATATTTATTTGGCATCTGCCTGTAGTGTCATAAGTAGGATTAATACACTTCAAAAATTGGTCATTTTATATTTACATTAGTTTTCTGAGGCATTTGGAGGCTCACGAAATTCTGTGTTTTGAGGTGGTGTCTTAGTGTGGTTTCCCCCAAATGGAGCCTGAGATGGGGACTTGTGTGCAGGTGGTTTACTTGAGAGGTGAGCCCAGAGCACAGGTGGAAGGATCAGAGACAGTGAGAGAGGGAAGGAGGAAAAGCATATAAAGAGTGTATAACAGAGCTGCTTACTGCTAGGGACAAGAGGGACTCAGTTCCACTTGGGGACCCCCTAAGGAACCATGTAGGATGTGTCACAGATGGTTCCTCCAGAGGACAGTTATCCACTGCCTTCCGTTGTCTTTTAGTTGAGGGTTGATTCCTAGACAGTTACTTCCCCTGCACTTCAAGGCTGAGTCTGTGTGGGGATGAGAGGTCTTCGGAGAGAGCCCTGAGGCAGAAAAATCAGAGACCCTAAGGGGATGCTTGGGGTAAAAATTTGGTAATGTATACACTACTGTTTACACAGCTGCACTGATATCAGGGGACAGGTGATGTGGTCCAGGGAACAAAATACATCTGCTTCAAGTAGAATTCATCACACAACTGCTGTTTAATTATTACTTGCTGCACTTGGAGTGGGGGCGTGGGAATGCAGTCTCCCTTGGCTGGCACTGAACGAACAGTATGTTCTCCTTCACACATGCCACAATTTTATGCTGTGGAGGGTCCACCAAAACAAATAGTAGGCATTAGATTCTTCCCTTTTGCTTTCACATTCTTCATCTTCCAAGACTTTGAAGAAAAGGGCACGATATTTGATGAATCGTACAGAAGAAAAAGCATAAGAAAGGAAAAGGAACAAAACCACCAACATTTTAGCTTAAGACAGGGAGGAAAATACTTTTTCTAACTTCTTTCCACACAAAATCATGTTGCAAAGGGGGGAAGCAGATATCCTTCCTGGGAGTTGGGCATTTGTGACAGCTAGCCTCCAAGATGCCCCTAGTGATCCACATCACCTGGGATTCATGCATTAATGAATTGTGGCTGGCATAGGTGACAACAGAATGCTGTAGAAGTGACAGTGTGTGACTTCCCAGGCTAGGTCAGGAAAGGCATTGAAGCTTTTGCCTTAGTCATTCTTTGATCACTAGTTTGGGGTTAGGGGGTGCTAACCTTTGATAGTGAGGACACTCAAGCAGGGTGGAGAGGCCCATTTGGGGAGAAGCTCACGTGGAGATGAACCAACTTGCCAGCACCAACTTGGTAGCCATGTGAGTGAGCCCCCTTGTAAGTGGATCCTTCAGCCTTCAGTAAGTGTTCACATAATACTAGGCCCCCAGCCTTTAATACTGCCAGCAAAGACCTCAGGCATCGTGCGGCAGAGACAAGCCATTTCTTCTGCACACTGTCTAAATTCCTGACCCAGAGGAACCATGAAATAATAAATGGTTATTGTTTTAAGCCACGGAGTTTTGGAGTAATTTGTTATGCAGCAAGAGAGCACAAATACAGCATTTATTTCCTCTGCTATCTCCTTTGATTCCACATGGAGAACTTATTCTTGACTGCTCAGTGAATATGGCAGACTAAATATCATTCTGCCATTTCAAACACCACTACATAATGGTAAAGGAATAAAGGACAAGAACAAAGAAAACTGGAGAGGAGATAATGAGGGATGAGATCTCGACAAGATTTTGGAAGACAGGAAGCAGACAGAGGAGGAGTAGCTGGCTTAGTGGAGCCAAGGAAACTGTGGCGCCAGGGCATACAGAAAGGGGGAGGAAGACTATTTATTCCCTGGGACCCCAAAAGGGTGAGATGTTGAAGGCAGCAGATACCTAGGAGGATAGGAGTGAGACACAGGCTGAAAATAATGAAATTCATTGAAAACCTGTGAATGCAGTGGGCAGACATTCAGACCTCTCCCCAGCCAAGCAATCAGAGGACTACCCTTCACTCATGTCGCAATAGTCTGGACTTGGGTACATCAATCAGAAAGGAAATGAGTTAAGTGTGAGACTAAAAGTAGAGGATTTAAGTCAAAGTTTTCACCAGTGTGAATAGTGTGGCATTCTCCTCCACATCCTTCTCAGAACCCCAGGAGTCAGGCTTACTCCTCCAATCTGGAAAATGAATTGTTTGTTTTCACGGAAAATAGTCTTTTAAAAAAGAGACAAATTCAAACATTTAGAGTATTTTTGATTAAAAGGCTGCCTGCTGCCAGAACGCCTGACTCTGACACACCCTCATCCTCAACCCTAGTTGACAAACTCCTCTTATTCAGTTTTCAGTCAGATTTCCGGTGCTTCGCTCTTAAATATGAATAGATAACTGAAGACTTTCTGGTACCTAAGAGAGTGTCCAACATGAAAGAGAGACCAAAACAACAGAAAAAAGAAACTCAGAAGGACCGATGCTACAGGGAACAAAACGCAGATCACTCCCGCCCCAAAATCTCATAGTCAATCCCTTAGAGATGTAAGAGAGCATGATATAGCCATGAAACAATGAAAGGTTGGATCAAAAAGGGCAAAGAACACACACACACACACACACACACCTCCTTAGAAATAAAAACATAGTAATAACAGAAATAAAAACTCAATAGAATGGTTGGAAGATATAAAGAAACTCCTAGAAAGTAGAACAAAAGGACAAAGAGATGGAGAGTAGGAATGAGGAGATCAAAATATTAGAGAATCGATCCAGGTAGTTCAACACCCATTAGACGGCCATTCCAGAAAGTGAGAACCAAAAAAAAAAAAAAAAAATGGTGGTGAGGTATGTATATATGTATGTGTGATTGTGTGTTTGTATGTGTGTGTGTGTGTGTGTGTGTGTGTGTGTGTGTGTGTTAGCCCCCTGGACTAGGGCCATAAGCCTTCAAGTTAAAATGGCTCAATAAGTCTCAGCAAAGTGCAGAAAAGAAACAGACACATGTGAATATTATGATCATGATACCACAGATAAAGAATAGATAAGAACTCACAGAAAATACAGGTCACATATAAAGCCAAGGGAATTGTAAAGGCATCAGATTTATCAACAATGCTGGATGCTACATGATAGTGGGCAGTATCTTCAAACATTCTGAGGCAGAATGATTTCCAACCTAGAATTCTATGTCCAGTCATACTATCAATATAATATGTGGTATGATAAAGACACTGTCAGTTGTGAAAGGACCACAACACAGTAGCAACAACAACCTACTTCTGTTTAACTTTTCTATAGAAATTGCAAAAGATTATACTTCACTAAAAAGAAGGTATAAGTCAGAAAGTCCAGGGGTTCCAGAAATAGGAGATCAACTCAGGACAGCAGTGGAGAGAAGTCCCAGGATGACAGATATGCGGCAGACCTAAGAAACGGAAGGACCAAGAACTCTGGGAGAAATGTCTTCAGTAAAAAAATGGTAGGAAGATAGTTCACCCAATACATTTCATTATGTTGAAAACCTACATTATGAGGCTATAGATATGGGAAGAATTTGTGAAACACACATAGAAAACCTGGCAAATAAAAACACAATATAATTGTTAACTCCAGGAAAGACAAAAGTTGTATGAGAAACTAATCATACTCAAAATACTACTTGGTTCAATAGAAGTCAGAGTAATGTAAATTCTGATTACTGACTGGTATAGACTGGTGTGTTTTTCCATTCTCACACTGCTATGAAGAAATACCCAAGACTGGGGATTTTATAAAGGAAAGAGGTTTAATTGACTGACTCACAGTTCAACATTGCTGGGAAAGCCTCAGGAAGCTTACAATCATGGTGGAAGGCAAAGGAGAAGCAGGCACCTTCTTCACAGGGCATCAGGATGGAGTGAGTGCAAGCAGGGCAAATGCCAGATGTTTATAAAGCCATCAGATCTTGTGAGAACTCACTCACTGTCATGAGAACAGCATGGGGGAAACTACCCCCGTGATGCAATCAACTCCACCTGTTCCCGCCATGGACATGTGGGGATTGTGGGGTTTACAATTTGAGGCAAGATATGGGTGGGGACACAGAGTCAAACCATATCAATTGGTTTCATGTTGAAATCTGACCCCCAGTGTTGGAGGTGGGGCCTAATAGGAAATGTTTGGGTCATGGGGATAGATCTTTCGTGAATAGATTAATGCTCTCCCTGCAGTGGTAGAAATGAGTGAGTTCTCACTTTGTTCCCATAAGAGCTGGTTGTTAAAAAGAGCCTGACATCTCCCTCCTCTCTATCTCTGTCTCTTTGAGACAGGGTCTCACTCTGTTGCCCAGGCTGGAGTGCAGTGGTGTGATCCTGGATCACTGCAACCTCTGCCCCCTGGGTTCAAGTGATTCTCACACCTAAGCTTCCCGAGTAGCTGGGATTACAGGCATGAGCCACCATGCTCAGCAACCTCCTCTGTCTCTTGCTTCTTCTCTCATCATGTGATCTCCGCACATGCCAGCTCTGCTTTGCCTTCTGCCATGAGTGGAAGCAGCCTGAGGCCCTCATCAGAAACAGATACCAGGTACAGCCTGCAGAGCCATACTTAAATAAACATCTTTTCTTTATAAATTGCCCAGCCTTAGGTATTCCTATATATCAACATCAATGGACTAAGATACTGATTTAACCCAACATTGTGATGTAACTGTGTTGAGAGGACAGGACAAGGAGAACTTTGGGGTGGTGAGGGGGTCTAACAGCACTAATTCTCAACTTCTCTGCTGGACAACAGATAATGTTTAACATAGATACATCAAAGGAATAACCGTATATCTACATTATCTAGAAAAAACAAGGCAAGTACAGAGGAAGTACAGAGGAAACAGCTCTAAGAGTTGAAAGTAGCTACCCTTGAGAAAGAATTTTGAGAAAGAATTGCAGGTAGGAAGGGAAGGGCAAAGAACTGCTATTTTTCATTACAATCTGTTAGTGTATTTGATTTTTTAAAAAATTTATTTATTATTATTATACTTTAAGTTGTAGGGTACATGTGCATAACGTGCAGGTTTGTTACATATGTATACTTGTGCCATGTTGGTGTGCTGCACCCATCAACTCATCATTTACATCAGGTATAACTCCCAATGCAATCCCTCCCCCCTTTTTTGGATACAGAGTCTCGCTCTGTCACCCAGGCTGGAGTCCCTTGGCACCATCTCAGCTCACTGGAATTTCTGACTCTCAGGTTCAAGCAATTCTTCTACCTCAGCCTCGCAAGTACCTGGGATTACAGGCACCTGCCACCATGCCTGGCTAATTTTCTATTTCTAGTTGAGATGGGGTTTCACCATGTTGACCAGGCTGGTCTCCAACTGCCGACCGCAGATGATCCACCTGCCTTCCTCCCAAAGTGCTAGGATTACAGGTGTGAGCCACCATGCCCTGCCTAGTGTATTTGATTTTTAGGACTATGGACATGTTACCTTGATTTTCAATATTGACTATAAAAGATAAAATGTATTCTGAAGCTATGAAGTAACTTTTATGTGCTGTCCATTGTGCCACAGAGCCAGTTTTGTTTGATAACTAAAGAGTTGTCTTAGAAGTCTTTGGGCATGCTGCTGACATGGTGTGTGGAGCATGTGCCACCAAAAAAGTTATCTCATTTTATCTTAGAGAAGAAATGGCTCAGCTAAGGCAAGAGATCAGTTTCTTTGTAAGAAAACATGGGAACCTCCACTGAGCTCTGCAAAATACAATTTCTATATTAAGATCACTCTGTCTTCTAGAATATATAAATTATTCAATTTCATATAGGACTGGTGGGGGGAAGACTACTCATATCACCAACTGTTCTCTATTTTAATCAATTTAGATGCAAAAAGAGTTATGCTTAGCTGCAGGAGACACAATTAATGAAATGTACTAAGTAAGTGTGAGCTAAATGGAAAGGAAAAAAATATGGATTCTTAAAATCATGATGCTTTTCTCTGGATCTGGAAATGGGTCAACAGACATTTTATTATGCTTGAAATAAAATCTTAATTCCTTTTTTTTGGACTAAGCAAAGGCCATGCGAAATTGATAGCCTGGGATTTTCAATATAAGCATTCACAATACACCTCAGTGACAGCATTCTGTGTTCTGAGTTTCAGCCACGCTACAAACATTTAGTCACATTACAGTACTCTTCCTATGTAAATGTTTACATTGATATGATTTTTATTATTTTTATTTGTAATTCCAATCTCTCTCTATAAATATACGTAAAATCATACTGCAAATGTCCCAGCTTCGGACATGTTTTCTTTCACCACTGATAAAGGAAGCTTTGCTGTCTTTCCCTTTACCAAACAATGTATATCATGCCTTAGAAAAATCCATAACATAACCAGAAAGAAAATCTAACGGGGCCTCATTTACCCTACTACCAAGACAGTTCATGGCATTTCTGCATTTTACTAATGATATTCACTTATTCCTTGACTTCAGGTCTTTCAAAAATATCGTTAAATGTCTCACCACCACTTTCTTACTTTTTTTTTTTTTTTGCCCTTTTCTCCATGAGTAATTTTCCCTTTGTCTTTTTTTCTGATACTTTTGTGAAAAAAAATCACTTAAAGCAAATCACAATTGGGTACAATCTTAAAAGGCCAAGTTAATTATGATAGGAAAATTTGAATGTTAGCTGGCTTTAAAAGCAAAATGAAACACAAATGCATTGCCTTTAACTGTGTTAGTTCTTCCATCTAAACTGATCGAATGTCCCTGTCTTAGCAAATGCAGTAAATAATTCTGCTGAAGTCTGGCCAGCACATGTAGTTGCTCTAGCTTTTATCTCTTGATTGCAGTCACTGCAGGATGAGCAGTGTGAAATCACTCACCTGTGTCACCTTTCATTCTAAATCAAGTAAGCACAGGCCACACTTTTGATTGGCTAAGATATACTTCATAAAGGAAGCTTCAATTTCTCACTAAAGTCTGCATCAGAGGGAGGCGGGGGAAAATGAGCAAATCAATAACCTTTTCCCTAAGATGAAACCGTGATTTATAATGCTCTTACAGAGGTCCAGGATGCTTGTTTTTTAGGACGGTGGCAGTGATTCTGTGGGCAACCAGGAGAAACAGAAGGCTGAAATCAGGTTGTTATGAGGAAGTGGAATAATATATCAGAATAAAACTTCATCTCTTTGGATTCCTCCAATTCTGGAATCACAGTACCAAAGACACAAAGCATTTGATTCCTACTGAGTAAAAACTCCGGAAAACTTTCCTCTAAGAAAATTTGCCAGAACTTTTGTATAAGATCACTGAAAGAACACCTGGAATATGCTTTACTGAGTTTGATAAAATGCACATGTTATTTAGAAATTGTGCTTTAGAATTTGAGTCATAATTTTCTGCGGAAACATGCACAGACTGATATGATAGTGACCATGTTGCTCAGTGTGAATCGATACACTTAATTTTGTTGCAGCAAAAAGAGAAAATATTAAATTGCTGTGTGAGGCAGTTCTAGGGACATGGCATAGGTGTTCCTGAATTACTAGTTCCTTCGCATTTCAATATTTATTGAATAACACACCACATCATATACTATAAACTGATATACTCAAATACATTCTGGCTTATAAAAATGCGTGACATATTAAACAAATAAAATAGCATTTGTTTAAAATAATTACGAACATAGAAGTCTCCCTAAAAGAGCTTGTTCCTCCATGTTGTGAATTAATGCAGTTTCATTGTTGTGACATAAAAAATATTTCAATAAAAAGTTTCCCAAGACCAGAAGAAATAAAATCAGCCATGAGCTGCAGCAAGCCTCAGTACATAACTCCTGGATCTTTTTGTAAATTGACAAATAATAACTGTATACATTAACATATTTATGGGGTACAATGTGATATTGTAACATATATTTACATTGTGAAATGATTAAATCAAACTAACAAATCCATCATTTCACATACTTATTAAAAGGTAAACAATTTCAGTAAGACATGAAGAATAAACTTCAGTGATCTACTGAACAGAATGGTAACTGTAACACTTAAGTCTTTGAAGGCCAAAGAAAACAACTGAACCCATGGGGAAGGGGAGTGTTCTGTAACCTTGGAAATGACTGTGGCTATACTGTATTCACAGGCAGCAGGTTCCTGTACTGGGCAGAGAAATTTCATTCAGAGAGTTCCTAATCTATTCTTTGGCTTTTGCAAATTAATTACACAGGAACTCAGGATGTTATGTTAGAATTAAATAAACATTTTCTAGCTAATGTGTATCAGGACTGAGGCTTGGAGAACCCAAGGGTGCAAAGGTGTATGTAAGAAAATTTAGCCTCTGGTTCTTAGCCCAGGACTATGTTATTTCTTTTCTTTTCTTGATTTCTTGCCTTTCTTTCTTTTTCTTTTCTTTTTTTTTTTCTTCTGAGACAGAGTCTTGCTCTGTCACTCAGGCTGGAGTGCAGTGGTGCAATCTTCCCTCACTGCAACCTCTGCTTCCTAGGTTCAAGCGATTCTCCTGTCTCAGCCTCCCAAGTAGCTGGAATTACAGGTGCCCACCATCACATCATCACACCTGGCTAATTTTTGTAATTTTAGTAGAGATGGGGTTTCACCATGTTGGCCGGGCTGGTCTGGAACTCCTGGCCTCATGATCCACCTGCCTTGGTCTCCCAAAGTGCTTCGATTACCACACCCAGCCATGCTATGTTATTTCTGTTCTTTGCAAATCTTATGCTCAGACAATATTGCCTACATGAATAATTAAAATGAACTCCAATGAAACCCTTGACATTTTATTTTCCTTTCAACCTTAGGTGCAGAGGACTGAATTCATTACCTTCCCCATGACCACATCATGGTACCACATCATTGATGCTGTTGATTACAGCATTGTGCAAATAATGTGCATTGTTAATTATCCCTTTTGTGAACATTCTTCACTCTCATTCTCTTCCATGACTGCCACCATAGCCAATGTGTTTTAATTGTGGATTTGAATGTGAGTAAATCCTTGAAAGATAAATGTGTCTTTTCATTCACATAATGGCAACATGATATGGT
Organism: Papio anubis; assembly: GCF_008728515.1. NCBI lineage: Eukaryota > Metazoa > Chordata > Mammalia > Primates > Cercopithecidae > Papio > Papio anubis. The sequence goes on along the minus strand of NC_044980.1, from coordinate 69,223,366 downwards.
CCTCACATTTTTCTTACTTTACACTCAGCTGCTTTTATGATGTATCGAGTTACCATGATTGTTTCTAATTGATGCAAAGTACTACACTGCCTTGTGCTTACCCATTCCCGTAGTGATGGACAGACAGATTCTCTGACTCCCTCCTTTCACAAACAACATATTGCAAACATCCTTACCCATGACTTACATGTGAATTTCTCTGGGTATATACTAGAGATGGGGTTATGCTTGATTGGTGTGTATATATTTACATATTTTGACAAGCATCATCGGATTGTTCTCCAGAATGACTGCACCAGCATACAATATCCCATGTACTTCAGAAGAATTTTAGTTCAAGCTTCCTCTCCCCAACCTCCTCATCCTTCCCATCACTTTTCTTTCTCAGTCATTGAGGTCCAGCCTCAGCATGACTTTGAGAAAGAGGGAGGGCTTTTGCCCTTGTTATGTGACCCCCCCAGGGGATAAGGGCACTGTCCATATATACGTCCTCTCTCTCCTCTGCTGGGTGCCATCTTGCCCTGTCTAAACAGGAAAAGGTAGGGGCTAACTACACGTTAGCTTTGGAATTTGGAGGCTCAGACTTCATCAGAAAGTGATAAAGGACTTATGTGCAGGTGAGCATGAAGATGGGAAAGTCTTAAAGGAGTGAGGGTCAGCAGACGTGGCTCCTAGTAACTAACCCCACTGAAGGACTTGCTCCAAATCCAAATGGAAATAAGAGGGCCAACAGCCTAGGCTGCCTGCCTGGAAGGAGTCGTTCATCATGTCCATTTTACCACCCTCCTACCCATTTCTAATCGTCCAGCCTGAAGGAAGGAAGGAACGTGAAACCTGAGAGCAAATCCTGTCTGTCCAGAGATCCTCAAGCTCTGAAGCAATAAACAGCACTGCAAAGTTGGATGGGGGTGGGAAGAGCTCTGAATGGCCACACGGCCATCCCACACCGGGGTGAGGATCCTCAGCCTGGCAGACATAGGCAGCAGAGTGGGCAGGATGGGTGTCGGTGGGGTTTCCACTTGCAGCCAAAGTTTATGCAAATATTTCTAGAAATGTCCCTGCTTTCTTGGCTGGGCCATTTGGAGGACCCATTTTGGGGGTGGGGGAGGAGGGGAAAAGGCATTGCCTCTGAACTTGAGGAATGTTTGACAGAAAGCTGGGCATGGGCCACAGTGAGTACCTGTGGCATCTTGGGTGTCAGCCCAATGGAATGGAAAACCACATAGTAAAGTCACTAAGGCTGTGGTGTCTGGAGGCGTGGCATGGCCCTGAATGCTAGCTCCTCCACCTTACTAGCTGGGTGACCTCGGGCAAGCCATTTAACTTCCCGGCCTCAGTTTCCTCACCTGTAAAGCATAGATACTATTAGTGCTTATTTCATAGAATAGTTGTAAAAATTAAAGAATATATCTTCACTTCTTGGAACGAAGTATGACACATAATAAATGCTCAATAAACATTAGTACAGGATGCTACTGACAGCAAAGTTTTTATTCAAGGGGTGAGGGGTGTTTCTCTCCTACTCTCACCTCTCAGTTCCACTTGTTTTCCCTGGGGGAGTGACCTCAGTCTCAAATATAAAACAGTGGCAGTCGAGGGCAGACTTACGGTTTCCTTGCCTTAATTTTCTAGCTGCTCAGTTATGGCTTTTTCCATCCTCCCCACCCTCCTGCTGAGCCTTCCTGAAGTGCATCATCAGGCAGCTCGCCCCGCTACCTATGACAGTCAGATTTCTGATTTTCTGAAGTCTCTCCACTGTGTGATTCCTCTGTGAGTTACAGACCAACTCTGGGGTCACCACAGTCTGTCTTCTGCCCTGTCACACTTCAACCATACAGCTCAGCCCTGTGCAAACCATTATCATGCTGACAGGCTTTTCTCTGAGAAACGCCCAAGTGAATCTGATTTGGTTGGAGTTCATGCTTAATAGCAGAGAAATTCTCCCTGATGGTGTAGTACTTAATGAGTGCCTGACATGTTCAATAAATGCAAAAGTCTGGATCCCTTGAACAGCCTGCAAAGGCCACTGATACAATGCTTTAGAATCAAAATGTGAGTCACAGGCTAGAAAAAAAGAAAAGAGAGAGAAAGAAAGAGAGATAGATAGATAGATAGAGAGAACCCCAGAAGCCTGATAGCTATCTCAATTACAATAATCTTGCAGTAGCTTAACAATGACAAAACCTCGGGTGTTGGGAGAACTATTGTGATTCTGCTGGTCCACGTGTAAGCTCCTGCAGAGGTCTCAGCTAAGTGAGCTGTGATGGGACAAGATCAATGCCTACCCTTCAAGCCCATCAACTAGGGCCAGCACCAGGGTGGTAACCCATTCTGGAAACACCAGTTCACAAAGGCAAAAATAGCCCCATAGCACAAGCTTATTTAATAAAACTGATCAGAACTGGGCGGAACTGTCTCAACCAGATGTGTGGAGGCGACTGACACCCCTGAGTAGCCTGTTTATTACAGGGCTCTGTGACTCAGGTCGGCAAAACACTCACCGTGGGCTCGTCTGGCTCAAGCATTGTGTTCAGTGCCATGGAGGTTATAAAGAAACTAAGATGTCAGCTCTGGCCTCAAAGAGTCCAGAAAGTGCCTAGAGTTCTAAAGAAACATATTTGTTTTATTGCAATTATAAAGACAATTCTGTAAGATAGAGGTGGGTATCAGGCACAAGGAGAGGGTGGGAGGACGCCCTAGGAAGGTCTTGAGTTACTGGTTCCTCCAGAACCACCTTTGAGCCAGACAGGGGGAAATGCCCCTTCTACAGCTTTTCTTTCTCTACTTTTGTGGAACCCCACCCTCTGTCCACTACAAGACAGAAACCATACCCTGGCCCGGAGCATCCTCGAGCACAGACCACACATGGCAGAGGGAAGGTGCTCCTGCAAGGAGCTGGCCCAGCTGCTTGTTCACTGTGGGGTCTTCTGCCTGACCAGCCTCTCTGCACTACAGGCTGACATGCAATTTGGCTTTTATCTGCATCATGAGATGATGTTTCTGAAAATCTTCATAAACCTCCAAGGGTACTTCTCATGTAAGTTGTCATCGCCTGCCAATCAGATGTTTGGTGTCTTTCCATCCCTCCCAGAAGGCCCCTAAGGTCCTTCCTTTCCTTAAGCAGGCCCCTTCTGTCATCACTTCCAATCTCTGTCTGAAACCAAGCTCTTTTTCTCTCTGATCCCTGGAACTCTTCCTGTGGGGCCCGCTTAACTTCCTTTGGTTTAAGGACACAACTGCTTGCCAGATACAGCCAGTGATCATGGGCATCCCACCTGCCTTTCTCCTAATTCTGAGAATCTTCCCCTATTCAGGCTCCCAGAGAGACACATCTTTCTCCATCAGCACAGGACCATCACCCATGTCTTCCTCTCCTGGCCAGTGCAGCTCTCCCTAACATTGGGACACATCTGACATCTGACCTGCACGTGTGTTCTGTTAGGCCTATACCTTGCCTTGAAACTTTCTGAATTAGCTGCCAACATTTAAACAGTGGAGGATTATAGGAGAGTGACTTTAGAAACAGTTTAGTAGTTTCTCATCAAGCTAAACATGTACTTACCAAATGGACATCTTTGGGAGGCCATTATTCTACTTACCACATATGCAAATTGTATCTCCATAAGAATACGTAAGAATTAGAGCATTAAAAATGGGAGAGACTTCATATAAATATCCAGAATTTTGCCTTTTTTTTGGGAAATCAGATCTGGCCATACGTGGCTTTAGTATCTGTATGGCTGGATCTGCTGCAGCTCAGTAGCTGCTAATCCTCTAGAGAGGGTGGGGGCTTTCTCATGTGCTTCTGTTCCCTTTTCTTCCAGCTTCGTTTGTTCATGCCACCTGCTTGGCTCCTAGGATATTTAAGTTGCCCATCTCAGTCTTAAATTGTCAAGCCAAGACTCCTGGGACTCTTCCCAACTCACCTTTCCTTCTGCCCCACTGCTCCCCAGCCCTCCACCTAACCCCTCAGGCTAATGTGTACCCTCCATCTAACTAGGAAGATCAGTGTAGGTTAAAGAACAGAGTGGAATTCAAAGTGGCCCCAGAAAGGCTGAACTCCCAGATCCATTACAGTATTTGAGGAAGGGGTTCGTTGAACTCATAGGCTGATATAGGCAAGATGAGAAGTAAGGCTTTTCATCTTCAGGACTCTTTGCTGTTACCCCAGACCAGATATTTCTTCGCAGCCCAACCTTAGTCTAGAAACACCTCTGGCTTCCAGCATGGGGCCAGACATAGATGGATATCCAATGAGCATTTGCCAAACCCAAAATGTAGTGCTATCCTCTCATCAAGTAATTTAAATGAAGGCTCAATCCCATTTTGTTTAGCTGTAATGGAGGCAAAGCCACTGAATCCACTTCTTTGTTGGATAATTTAGACAGAGAAAATATATTTGTTCCATGGCCTAACCATGCTGGTCATTTCATTAAGATGTGCTACTAATCATTGAAAAGACTGGGCATGAAATACATAAATGGCTTAAATGGCTCACCTCTTCGGCTACCACTAGATTACACAAGAGTATTTTTTTGTTGTTTGATTAAGATCTACAGTAACCACTTCACTCTCTTCTAACCCATATTGTTTCCTTTCATCACACTCTGCCTCCTTTGATTTCACCAGATCTCAAGGCTGACCACTGCCATCTCCGCCACCCAATTCTCAGGCTCATTGTTTTCCAACCTCTTTGCAAGTATCCTGTCCAAGCCCCAAGTAACTCCCTTTTGTCTTATACATTCCATGGTGTGACGGGCAGCACAGCTGAAGAGCTCCTTGAGGGCTGAGCATGGGAATGAGGAAGAAGTGGATCAATTTAATTTATCCTTAAGTGGAAGCATGCCCGGGTGTTACATAAAAGATCAGAACCCTCCCAAAGAAGAAGCCCCTTCCATCGTTGAGAAGGATCCCTAGGAATTACTTCACTGCATAATTAGATTCCTTGTCAAGCTTTCAACCTCACACTCTGTCCTAGTTAGCAATCTATTTTTCTAATGCTGTACTCTAGGCAGTTGATAGTATATCTCAGGAAATTAGTCACATAGGAAACATCAGTGTTGCCCAGTGGTGCTGAATGGCCACCCTGGCTAAGATGCCATACCCAGTGTCCCCTTGGATACTCTTGAGACCTTTTCAAAGCCACTCAGGGCAAATCTAAACTTCATTTTGACAGAGACAGCTGAATAAAGTAGAAACACAAAATCAGCCCATAAGAGGATAGGGAACTGGTAGGTAATTTAACGTCAATGCCTCTGATGGTAGGTTATGTAAAAAAATAAAGTTTGGCTTAGTCCTTGCAAATGAAAGAATACTGTGTTTGTGAAGAACAGATGGGTAGCTCTACAATTTTTTACCTTAACAACCTGGGCAAATTAAGGGAGTACTTCTTCTGGGGACCCCACTCTGGATATGAAAGAAAAATGATTTTGAGGTTATTCAGCTTGTACCCTAAGATATGAGGGAAACATTCTCTCCCTTTCCACAAAACTGTAAGTATCTCTTACCCTGTAAGTCACTTAAATATTATTCATGGAAATCTGGGGAACAATTACAACACTCAAACAAGGAATATTTTAGAAAATAATGGCGATTTTTATGTCCCTACAGGTGAAAGTTAATTTAGAAACACAGCGGTGAGTTACTAAGACTTGGTAATGGTGTTAATTGTAAGCCTTTGATAAAGGATCTATTTAGGTTAATGATAAATTCAGCCCAGCAAGGGTATTTTCAGAACAGTTATTTTCAAAGAAATACACACATACACACACATATATATTTTGTCTAGTGCAGAATATAAAAATGTGCAGGAAAATGAGATGGGGAGTTTTTATGGAACCATTATGATAGCACAACACCTTATTTTAGAGAGAAAAGATATCAGTGTTTCAAGTTAGGTTTGCAGTAGGTAGCTAACAATAAAACAGCAGAAGAAACCCCCCCACCCACCAAAATCCCAGTGCCTTCAAAGGGTGGGACCCTCCTAATAGCTAGAGGGCCCTTTGTTTGCTAAGATCACAATGGGTGGTTTTAAGGACTGAATTATGTCTTTCAGATTCATTGTGGAAGCTCTAACCCCCAATATGCCTGAAAGTGATAGGGTCTTTGGGAGGTAATTAAGGTTAAATGAGCTCATAAGGGTGGGACCCTAATCTGACAGGACTGTGGCCTTATAAAAACAGAAGAGGGAGATGCCTGTCCCCCCACCACTTTCCCCTGCCCACCATGTACAGACACAGGAAGAAGGTGGCCAGAAGCCAAATCAGCCAGCATGTTAATCTTGAACTTTGAGCATCCAGAACTGTGAGAAATAAATTTCTGCTGTTTAAGCCACCCAGTCTGTGGTATCTTGTTATGGCAGCCTGAGCAGATTAAGGCAGGTATGCAAGTTTGGAGCCAGAAGCTGGAAGAGCTTGATTTCTCTGACTAAGGGGTTGAGGGTGACAGTGGAGTTGATTCCTGGAGGAAGAGAGGAGCTAGAGAAGTTGCATGCTGTGTTGAGAGGAGAAGAGAGAAGTTATATTGTCTTTGAGGGAAACACAAATACCAAATCAGGATTTATCAAACGTGGGTTATAAACCATGTGACGTAAAAAATCTCTTCAGTGTCTTATGCAATCGTCATAAGATATATATATATGTATATATGTGTGTGTATATATGTATGTGTGTGTGTGTGTGTATATATATTTATATACATATTTTTAAGAGACAGGGTCTTGCTCTGTCACCTAGGCTGGAGTGCGGTGGCCTGACCATGGCTCATTGTAACCTCAAGCTCCTAGACTCAAGCAATCTTCCTGCCTCAGCCTCCCAAATAGCTAGGAGTACAGGTGTGTGCCACCATGCCCAGCTAATTTTTAAATTTGTTATAGAATATATGTTGCCCAGGCTGGTCTCCAACTCCTGACCTCAAGCCATCTTCCCACATCAGCCTAAGATAATTTTTAAAACAACAAGGAATTCTGCATGCGACTGGTTTTTCTCATGACAATTGATGAAGGCTTGGATCTCTGAATGCTTGGCAAGGGGCTGTGAGAGCATCAGCTAGACAGAAAAGGGGTAGCTGGCATCTGGGCCACACATGCACACTGTAGAGACAGTCAAAATGCCCCAGACACCATTCCAACTCTGTGTTGTTCTCTGGAGAAATTTCCTAGCTTTGTCATGTATAGAGAACATTTTGAAGAAATGAGGATCAGATGATGGCTTCTAATGTCTAATCTTCCATTATCTGTGTCAATTTGAGAAATGACCAAATTTCTGTGTAACAGGTTCTCCATTCAAAAAAGGGTAGTAATAGTTACTGTTGTTTTTCCTCCCAAAAATATTAGAATAAATAGATAATATATGTAAGACCGCCCTTTTGAAAGGTATTACTCATTTGTTTTCTACTTTTTACTTTGAATTAATTATAGATTCACAGAAGATTGCAAAGATAGTACAGAGAGATCCCACGTACCCTTCATCCAGTTTCCCTCAATGGTTAATCTTACAAAACTATAGACAATATTGAAAGCATGGAACTGACATTAGTGCAATGTGTGTATATAGTTCTGTTTTATTTTATCACATGTAGATTATACATATGTATATGTATATTAATACGTAACCACATTGGAAACTAAGACACCCAACTATTACATCAATGCAAGGTTCTCCCAGATGCAACTCCTTTATAGTCATATACCCCCCACCCCCCGACCATTCCAAACCTCTGCCAATAATTAATGTGTTCTCCCACCTCTCTATTTGTCATTTCTAGGATGTTACATAAATGCCTTTTGAGATTGGCTTTTTCACTCAGCAAAATGCCCTTGAGGTCTATACAAACTGTTATAGCAATCACTTGTTTCTTTTTATTGCTGAGTAGCATTTTATAGTATTGCAGGACATTTTGGTTGTTTTCAGCTTTTGGGTGTTACAAATAAAGCTGTATGGATAACCATGCATACGCTTTTGTGTGGATACAAGTTTTTATTTCTCTGGGATAAATGCCCAAGAGTACAATTACTGGGTTATATGTTAAATGTATGTTTGGTTTTTAAAGAAACTGTCAAACCACTTTCCAGAGTGTCTATAACTATTTTTCGTTTCCACCAGCAATGCATGAGAGATGCTGTTTCTCTGCCTCCTTTCTAGCATTTAATATTGCCATTGATTTTTGAAACTAATTTTTTAATAGTATAAAATGTATTCACAATTTATTCACAATTTGTTTTCAGGGCAAACCCCAACATCGACAGCTCCTGGAGTAGGCACCTATATCTTACAGTAAATAAAACCAACGTTTCTATTGTTATTTACCATAGGTATGGGTGCCTTTGTCTCTTTTGTAGGTCAAGGTCTCCAGGATTTGATGGGGATCTAGTCTGCTGGTAAGGCTCGGATTCACATGTGGTTTGGGGAAGCCCCAGGATCCAGCCAACTGTGATCTGAGGACTAGGGAAGTCTGAGCTACTCTGAAATGCTGCAGAGGAGGCACACTGGCTTGAGGGTCTCGAGATCCCTGTATCTACATTATCTGAAACCAAATAGGAAGGCCACAGCAGCCCAAACTATGCCTACCTTCAAATGGGCCCAGATTCTCCTCCCGACACACATTAGTGTGTACTCAGCACTTATCTGAATGAGGGCACTGGGGTGACTTGTCCACAGTGTCATGCTTGGGTAACTATGATTTACTAACAGCAGGCGGCGCCCCTAAGGATTGCATCTTGCAAAGACAGAAACTCCCCATGACTTTGAAAGAAAATCTAACAATATTAAAAGTCCCCTGATGCACTAAAACTGAAGTTGTGTAATTTGGGCCAATTTTTGTTACACTGTAAGTGTTTTCTTTGGGTCTGAGTGCTGAAATTTTGAGTTTGCTGAAAGGCCACGTAAGCCATCTAAGGAAGGATTCCTTTGTCTTCTGCTGTTTTCTGAGCCTGGTTCTCCAGCCTTCCTGACCATTCCCCGAGCTATCCAACAGCCTTCCAAGAAATTCCTGTTGAGTTAGCTAGAGTTGCTTTTTGTTTCTGGCATCCAAAAATGGATGGAAGGGCCACACTTAAACATTACATTATGAAATGCAGGAACATTCAAAAAACATTTTTCAGAGTAAGAATGAAATGGTGCAGCAGAGATGGCCAGTTGCCTCCCTGTATCCACTCTACACTGATTTGTATTCTCCCTGCTGCTGGAAATAAGCAGCTACTCTACCTTTCCAAGACTTTCTCTGTCTTGAAATTCTGGTCAATGAGATTCAAGTGGATTTGTGTGGGACTTCCAGGAAGGTTCTTTCTGGGAGTACAGACATATCCTTATACATCCTTCCCACTTTGTGCTGCCTAGAACGTAACCCTACAGTTGGAATGTGCTAAGAATGGAGGAGCAGTGAGATAAAAGGAATTGGGGCCTTTGATGATGACTGCTGAGCTACTACACCAGCCCTGGACTGCCTCTATCCAGACTTCTTTCATGTGATATAAAACAAACTTTTATCTTGCTTATGCCTTTGTTAATTTGGTTTTTCCTTTTTATCTAGTAAATTCTTTTTTTTCTTTTTTTGAGACAGAATCCCTTCCTGGTTCAAGCAATTCTGGTGCCTCAATCTCACAAGTAGCTGGAATTATAGGCACCTGACACCATGCGCAGCTAATTTTTGTAATTTTAGTAGAGATAGGGTTTTGCCATGTTGCCCAGGCTGGCCTCAAACTCCTGAGCTCAAGTGATCCACCCACCTTGGCCTCCCAAAGTGCTGGGATTACAGGCATGAGCCACTGGGGTTACAGCTGTCAATTCTAATTTTTAACTAAAGTGAAGAAATGGATTCTGGAGAGAATCTGGGGTCCAGTGGTTTCCTAGGATTCAGAAGAATGCACTAGTTGATTTCCAGCTTCTACACTTGTATCTACTTCAAAATTGTGGTAGCTACTAGCTCTGTCACTACATGTTGTTACTTAATATGCTAATACATTTTGATAATACTATTTTGAAACAACTGATTTCATTTATAATCCTATTTATTTCACTTTATGTATGTAAAAACATTATTTTGGGAAGAGGTCTGTGGGCTTCACCCACTTACCAGAGGGATGTATGGTCACAAACCCCTGCTTGACAGGGTCACTTGCAGTGCTATCAGCATAGGAACATACAGTTCTTCACATGAGCACCAGAGCAGGAAACTGCCATATTTTAAAGCCCATTTCCCCATTTTAGGATCAGGTGCATAAGATAACATACCAGGTACAATGCCTGGGACACAGAAAGCTCTCAGTAAATGCCTGACTTCCCTTCCTTTTCTGGTGAGCTTGAATGGAAGAGTTCAGACTTCAATTCCACGATAATTGGCTTAAATTCACAGTAGGGGAGGTAGCTCCTCTGAGTTCACTATACAAACCTCGAAGGTCAGCGTGAGAATGTTGAAAAGTGTTTCCCAGATCGGCGCAGAACTCTCAATCCCTCAAGAAAGTAAATAGATGTCTTTGGGGTCTGTGGGGACTATCTGCACCCCAGCTGATAGATGCCTTCCCTACAGGCTTCATATTACCCCTATTAAACAAAGAGGATGGGGAGAGAGACAGGAGGCTGGGCTGGGAGAGCTGGCTTGTGGTCATGTTTCAGCACATGAGACTTTCCAAACACTTGCTTCTGGGTACGATGAACAATGAAACAGATGCATTCAAAGAAATGGCCATGCACTTAAACACATGATAATTTTTTTTTTTTAAATTTCACATCCACTTTTTAGGCCCTTAAAGACTATATCATCATTGTTTCTTTGACTGATGCATCTTATTATTGCATGGGGAAAAGTGAACCATCACTGAAGGAAATCGGAAGCCAAGGGTTCTTTCACTGAGATGAAATAAAAGTTTGATCCTAAAATTAACAAATTAAATTAACAAATTAAGAAAAATAATACTGGTGTAAGTCGATGTACCAAATCACTTCCCTCTGTCATGTCTTACTCTGACTCTTGAGCATAAAAGCATCAGGGCTGTAACACTCACTGAAATATGGCAAAGCTGAGAGGGCAGGGCTCTGGGCCACCTGGTACCTGCCTGTCCTGGCTGGGCTGCTGAGAGGAACCCCAGTTATCATGTGAGGTCTGCCCTGACACCCTGGAGTAGTGGGCACAGGACACTTTGGCATGCCTTACAAGTTCTGTTCCTATACCTCTAATCTTATCCATCTCCACAACTTCAAATGACAGGTGAACCATTGAGAAAACATGGTTAGGACAAGGTGAGTACAATCTTTTAAATATTCCTCTTTTTAATTCTTCCTCCCTGACCCAAACTTCAGTCCCAAATAGGAAAATACGAGACTACACTTAATGAACATCTGTGCCAGGCACTGTGCAAAGGTAACCACTTTCTGTATGCTATCCTTTAATACAGCAATTGTATTTTTTTTTTTTTTTTTTTTTTTTGAGACGGAGTCTTGCTCTGTGGCCCAGGCTGGAGTGCAGTGGCCGGATCTCAGCTCACTGCAAGCTCCGCCTCCTGGGTTTACGCCATTCTCCTGCCTCAGCCTCCCGAGTAGCTGGGACTACAGACGCCCGCCACCTCGCCCGGCTAGTTTTTTGTATTTTTTTTAGTAGAGACGGGGTTTCACTGTGTTAGCCAGGATGGTCTCAATCTCCTGACCTCGTGATCCGCCCGTCTCGGCCTCCCAAAGTGCTGGGATTACAGGCTTGAGCCACCGCGCCCGGCCGCAATTGTATTTTTTTTAAATTTTACTTTGAGTTCTGGGATACGTGTGCACAATGTACAGGTTTGTTACATAGGTATACATGTGCCATGGCGATTTGCTGCACCCATCACCCCGTCATCTAGGTTTAAAGCCCCACATGTGTTAGGTATTTATCCTAATGCTCTCCCTCCCTTTGCCTACCCCAACCAACAGGACCTGCTGTGTGATGTTCCCCTCCCTGTGTCCATGTGTTCTCATTGTTCAGTTCCCACTTATGAGTGAGAACACGCAGTATTTGGTTTCCTATTCCTGTGTTAGTTTGCTGAGAATGATGGTTTCCAGTTTCATCCATGTCCCTGCAAATGACATGAACTCATTATTTTTTTATGGCTGCATAGTATTTCATGTTGTATATATGTCACATTTTCTTTATCCAGTCTATCATTGATGGGCATTTGGGTTGGTTCCAAGTCTTTGCTATTGTGAATAGTGCTGCAATAAACATACATGTGCATGTGTCTTTACGGTAGAATGATTTATAATCCTTTGGGTATATACCCAGTAATGGGATTGTGCAGCAATTATATTAGGTTATATTATTATTGTGCCTATTTTACAGATGAGGAAACAGAGGACCAGAGAGCCTAGGTAACTGTCCTAAAGACGACAAAGCTAGAGAGGGCAGAGGTGGCTTGGAAGCAGGGCCTTCCCTCTCAGCCAATGCTGTTAACGACTGCACTGACTGCCTGTCTCCAGGATCTCTGACATCTTGCTGCTGCGATAGAGCTTGGCTCTGGTGCTGCCCATATAACCCGCGGAATCAGCTGGTAGTTGATGCTGGCAGGTTAGAGTTGTCAGACTCTCATTATTTCTATCTGGGAATGATAGCACCATGGCCATGAAAATGGGTGTTTATATAGTACATGCCCCTTGAATATTAAATTACCCAACAGACAAATGGAGGATTCTGATTTATTGGGTACAAAATCATCAAGATTTTACAGTATTGTTTTAATACCTTGGTTCTCTCTCCTTGTCTTAGCTTCTATCCTTTTTTTTTTCCTTTCCTCTGACTTCTCTAATCTCAAACTTTAGCCAGGGTTTATGCTTTTTAGTTCCCTCTCCCTCTTCTTTTCATGTAGCTCACATTTGGGCTGCTCTGATAATCTGGGTATCTCAGGTAGGATGACCTGATAGCAATAATAGCTGCCATTTTTGAGCATCAAATACGCACTGGGTGTTCTAACAAGATTATTTTGCTTAATCCTTACCACAGTGCTGACTAGGAGAGTGGGCTGGATCAGACTGAAAAGCTTTGACAGGGCTCACAGAAGTAGCAGGTCTGAGACTCAAAATTCCTCTCACTTTATACCTCTTTCCCTTGGCCACAGTGCATTTCTTCTTGTGGACAAGGAAGCTGACTTTCTTCTTCTTTCTTGTCAAGTATCTGTCTGGTTGAGGAATCAGGAATCCTTCCCTGCTTCCTTCTTTAATTAGACAGCTATTGCCTCTCCTGCCAGCCAAAGGAAGTAGGGACGTTCTGGTAATTTGGACAACCTTGGGAATATATGTATTTTTAAGCCTGGACATCTCATCATGGCTGGAGAGGTAGGGTGGGGTAAGTCTGGAGTTTTTGGGAGCCCCTAGTTTGGCTCTACAACATCTGCAGTGAAGGGCTGGCCAGATAGAGGCCATGGGCTATTCTAGGGGCTAGATAAGGCCCAGTGCACTGTGGGCTTTCAGAGCTGTGGCCTTTCGTGCTAAAATGAGAACTTTCCCGTTTAGCTAATTGAACGTCTTTGCTACACACTGTAATGCACACAGCAGGGAAGAACACCTCATCTGATGCGCACATGAATTTAAAAGGAAAAATGATGACAGAGGGTTTAATGGAGCGGACAGTGCCGCAGTCCAGCAGCAACTCCAAAGCCTGGGCTAATGAAAGCTCTCAGCCAACAGTGGAAAGTGCCTGTGATTCAGCTCTCTGTTCCCATTTTCCCTGAGGCACTGGGGCTTCCATTAAATGCTGATGTGCCCTGATTATTACAGAGTGTGGAGAGAGAAAGGAAGGGCAGGAAGGCTGAAAGAGAACCTTTCCACCTGACCTATCTGTTCTTGAAGGTACTGCTTATTTATTTCGGAACCAGTAGCCAATTCCCACTATGGGTCAGAAGGCCTAGGCTTGAGAATGGGTGTTGCGTCAAGAAGAGCCAAATTTTCTCAAACTCCTGGCTTTAGGCAATTCTCCTGCCTTGGTCTCCCAAAGCACTGGGGTTACAGTTGTGAGGCACTGCACCCGGCCACGCCAATTCTAAATATCTATTTTCAGCTGTTACAGGCACCTGATTTTTGAGGCAAGGGTATTTCCTTCTGGGTTTGTTGCTCTTCCTCCTCCCTTGCTCTAGTAGACTGCTCTTTGCCATGGGGGAGACACAGACAGCCCAGAAGTTCCTGAATGGAGTGGTGGCAGGGAAGGTGCTGGTATGACCACAGCAAAGCGCTCTGCCTCCTAAGGTCTTGTCAGCACTGGGTAAGGTCCATTCATGTTGGGAACCTTCAGATGTTAGCAACCATCTGTCTCCGGAGAAAATTTCAACTCTGACAGCAGTGATATAAAGAGAAAGCACCATCACTATTCCACACTGGTACAAAAGCCAGGTCTCAGCAGGCCAGGTGGACTCCACTGTCCACTGAAAACCCCTGGCCATAGCCCATGTCTTAACTCACTAGCCCTTAGAGCAATCCAATCCCCTATTCTAGTGTCTAACTTCACAAGACTCCTTCCAGATTTCCTTCCAGAATCCTTAGTGACCCACTCAAGGTCTACTTTGCATCAGAGGCTTATAAGCAGCCAGAATTCCAGTCTCACAGCATCAGGCTCAGGCTTTGTGCACTGACTGCTCTGCCCTAATTACTAAACGGCAACACCCGGAAACAATGAACACCTCTGTCCACAAGCCTGTGTGTTATTTATCATTTGAAATACACTTGCCGTGTGGATGCCAATTATCCATTCCTTCTCTCCAGAGCAAAGCCTGTTACCAATATGAGAAGGCTGAGGTCCTGGCTCTGAGTCACTTTATTACACTCCTGTGTTCCTTCCCTGCAGGGTGCAAATTCAACGCACAGGGAGTGGTGGGCACTCAAAGGCCTCCTCAGTGAAAGAGGACAGAGCAGCAGGGGTGGACCCGCTCTTGTTTCTGTGGACTATGGCATCATTTATACAATGCAGATTTCAGAGGAGAGATATAAGCCTTTAGTTTTTTCAGAGGCTGCAGGGAAAGTGGATAGACTTTTAGCCCCTTGTCTATTTTAGGCAAAGTTAAAAGATGTATCATTGAAAAGAAGAGATATCTAGATGTCAAAGTTACTTTTTAAGTGTGATTCTAAAACAGATGGACAGGTTTTTGCGTGGATGAAACCAACAATATGGAAACTCAAACACTGAACAGGTCAGGCTCACTGTTCTCCTTATTCTCATTCGCATTGCCCCACTCCCACCCAGTACATACCATCAAGTTCTAGGGGCCCAGCAGAAAAACAGACTTCTGAGGTCACCCACTGGGCCTTCCATGGAAAGGAAGCCGAAGAATCTCAAACCTGGCTGCACATTAGAACCACCTACAAGCTTTAAAAACTATTGATGTACCTTAACATAATCAAGGCTATCCATGACAAGCTCCCAGCTAACATACTCAATGGTGAAAAGCTAAAAGCTTTCCCTCTAAGACCAGTAAGACTCTTGTCCTTTCTATTCAGGATAGTACTGAAAGTCCTAGCCAGAGCAATTAGGCAAGAAAAGAAATAAAGGGAATCAAAATCAGAAAGAAAGAAAGAAGTAAAATAAGAGCATGTCTCTGCAGAAGACATGATCTTATATATAGAAAATTCTAAAGACGCCACCAAGAAACTATTAGAATACATGAGTTCAGCAATGTGACAGCATACGAAATCAAGAGACAAAAATTAGTTGTGTTTCTATACACTAATAATGAAGCATTTGAAAAAGAAATTATTAAAACAATCCTACTTACAATAGCATCAAAAATAATAAAATAGGAATAAATTTAACAAAGGAAGTAAAAGATCTGTATGTTGAAAACAATAAAACTCTGATGAAAGAAATTGAAGATGGCAAATAAATGGCAAGATATATTGTATTTATGGATTGAAAGAATTATACTGTCAAAATGTCAGTGCTACTCAAACAGATCTACAGAGTCAATGTAATCCCTATCAAAGTTCCAATGTCATTTTTCACAGAAATAGAAGAAACAATCCTAAAATCTGTATGGAACCACAAAAGACCCTGAATAGCTAAAGCAATCTTGAGCAAGAAGAACAAAGTTGGAGACTTCCTGATTTCAAATTATATTACAAAGCTATAGTAATTGAAATAGTATAGTATTGGTATAAACACGGATACATAGACCAATGGAACAGAATAGCCCAGAAATAAACCCATGCTTATACAGTCAACTGATCTTTGACAAAGGCAGCAAGAGTACCCCATAAGGAAAGGATAGTCTCTTCAACAAATGGTGCTGGGAAAGCTGGATATCCATATGCGAAAGAATGAAATTGGAACCTCCTTTTGCACCATAGATAAAAATCAACTTAAAATGGATTAAAGGCTTAAATGTAACTTTAGAACTATAAAACTGTAAAAACAGTAAAGCTTTAAAACTGTTTGTGTATACATATGTACATACGCACACACACACATATATGCACATATTGGAATATTGTTCAGGCTTTAAAAACAAGGAAATCCTTCCCTTTGCGACAACATGAATGAACCTGGAAGGCATTATGTTAAGTGAAATAGGCCAGACATGAAAAGACAAATATCACACAATCTCAACGATATGTGAAATCTGAAAAGTTGAACTCATAGAAACAGAGAGTAGTTAAGAGTGGTTACCAGGAGCTGAGGGATGGGGGGAGATGTTGGTCAAAGGGCACAAATTTTAGGTTACAAGATGATAAGTTCTGGAGATCTAATATTCAGCATGGTAACTACAGTTAATAATATTGTACTGTATTGTATACTTGAAACTTGCTGAGAGTAAGTGTTCTCATCATACACACACGAAAGATGTTAATTAGTTCGATTGTGGTAATCATTTCACAATGTACACATATATCAAACCTTCAAGTTCTACACATTAAATGTATATAATTTTTATTTGTCAATCATACCTCAATAAAGCTGAAAAAAATAGAATAAAAACTCTCAATGCTGCGTCTCTTGTCCAGAGAATCTGATTTGATTGATGTGGGGTCAAATTCAAGCATGAGTGTTTTTAGGGTATGGGGGAGGTGGTAAACATACTCAAAAGTGTTTGTGAAAAAGTGTAATATTCATATAATAACATGCACACATCTTAAGCACCCACTTTAATGAATTTTACAATTCAAAACTTCATTTAAAAACTCCACTCAGCTCAAGATACAGAATGTCATTAGCACTCCAGAAGCCTCAGCACAGGATTTTTAAAATTAAACTTTAAAACAAAAATTAAAACTCTTCAAATTGCAATAGTATAACAGTGACCTCGGCAAAGTTATTTTTAAAGTTTTTCCTTGTTAATTTTAACTTGTGGACAGAATTGAATGAAATATATGTTTTCTCGCCACACTTTTGGCCATGGAAATCCTTTAGAAAAGCAATGGCATAAGGTTTTCATATTTACATTACTCATTTCCTAACCAGGTCATTATTTCTCAAGGTGTTGTCAACATAAAAGTTGATGTCAGCCTCCGACATTTAATTTTGTTGTGTTGCCATTGTTTTTGCAACTTTTCATGTATTGTTTATGATTCCCAACTTTCCCTCATTCCAGTTATATATGAATTAATTAGCCCTTGTAGCTATAAACAAGAAGTATCTGAAGTGTACTTTGGAAAAAGCAAGGTGGAGATCATGCTTATTCTTTGTGGGTCGGCACTGACTGACCGGTGGCGAGGCAGGAGAGAAAATCTGGAACCATCCAGAGTTCAAGGACAGGGATGTGTGAAAGGCAGAGTCGGAGGAATTGAATCCCTAGTGAGAAAGAAAACTAAAAATAAAAACAGTCATGCCCGGGCTTGGTGGACACATGTAGGCTGCAGAAGCCAGTGTGAGTCATGAGTTTAAGAAGGCCAGCAGGTGAAATTCTGAGTGATATGATGGGAAGGGAGGACCAGGAAAGAGACAGCCATTAACCAGGGAGACAAGGAGCTCCAGAGAGAAAGCTCAGCCATAGCCAAGGAGCAATGCTTTCATCAGAGGTTGAAAAGAGAACAAGTCTGGCCTGAAGGCTGGCTAAGAAGGAATCCAAAAAAAGAAGAGAGAGAGAGAGAGAGAGAGAGAAAGAAGCACTTTAGCTGCTGTATAAATTTGCCAGGTTGAGCCCTCCGTGAGTAGCTGGCAGAGATGATAAGGGGGGCAGCACTTCTGGCTACCTACCTGGAGCTGCCCTTATTTGAATATGCACAAAGGGTATGAATGGATAGACTAGCAGTGGCTATGGAGCAATGATGGGTAAAGCTGGACTCTGCATTTCCTATTCACCTTCTTAAACATAGTTCCTATAAAACAATTCCTGAGTGGCTTTTCCACTTGAACCAGCAAGCTGAGTGGGGCATGAGTTAGACGCTGCTCTACCGAGGAAGGTTCTGAGGGTGGCAGAGGTCCTGAGATCTCAAATTAAAAAGAAAAATCTTGAATTCCTCGAATGGTGGCAGAAGACAAGCCTCATGGTGGATATGGGGACCTGCCTGTATGAGGGCATCTCTGGCCCACAAGTGACTAAAGAGTTTAAAAATGAAAAACTCACCACTTGAGCTTGGTACCCTGAACTCAACATGAATAACCAATTCCTTATATCTTCCTTTTGTTGTTGTTAAATATGATTTCAGTTTTCATGTAACTTTTCAGGTTCATCAAACGAAAGAGTGTGACATGATTTTGTAACTCAGCATGTTAAAACTCAGTTAAAAAAACAAATTAAATACATCTAAATACTAAAGTCTATGTCTGGTTTTAGCAATGAGTCAGCTTCGCCAAGGTTGTTCCCTAACAGAACTGTGTTTTATAATGAAATATTACCCTGTTCTAAAACAAAAGCAGAGACATAAAAAAAGAACAAAGAATGAGTTTTTGAAATCTAATTTTTTAGATTAGAGCAGACAGTGAGTTTCTGAAGTCATGTGGTTTTAATTTATACAGTATTCCTATTTTGCAAACTTTAGCCTGTTTGGGCACATGTGCACGTGTGTGTGCATGTACACACACACATACACACACACACACACATAACCAGAACACTTCTCTCCCCTTTCCTGATATATTGAATTTGATTTCTGGATTCAGTTGACCTTTCCATTCATTTCACTGTTTGTAGATGAAGCAACTTGCAGCTTTTGGCTTCTGAGGGGGAGTATTGCTCAGAAACATGCAACCTGTACAGGTTTCTGAGGCGGCAGGAACAGTAAGCTTAGGAGAAACGAAGGAGGGGATATGGGAGTGTGGACAAGTAGAGTCACCTCTAAAGTTCTGCAGTTCAACAGACGATACAACAGGAGTTTTCCTGCTCCCATCCCAGTTCTGAGTTGCCAGAAGAGGTGAGGCTGATATGGAGCTGATCTTTGGACTGAGCCCACAGGAGTTGAGTAAAGGCACTCCTGTGTGTCTGATATGTATGGCAGTTCCAAGAACAACTATAAGTCATGTTGTCTTATATGCTGCTGATGATCTGTGTATCCTCCCACCTCCACTTAGGGTAGGAGAGGCAGAGGGAAGAGGAATCCCCAGCATTGACAGTACAGAGGAAACAAATGAAAGAGATTACTTTAAAAACAGTAAACCGCAATAGTACACTATGATGCTGTAATTATAATAAGAAACATAAGTGTTGGTCATCATCCATGGTTCGTGACACAGAGCTCCTAATTCCTGGGAATTTCCTGGGTAATAGGAGCATCTTTTATTCTAATGAGACAACTGTTGGTGGGCTCCTGAGTGGGGCTGGTCACCAGAAAGACCAAGCCATGATCATAAGCTTGTAGCGTTTAGCTCCACCTCCATCCTCCAGGAAGGGGAGAGGGGCTGGGGATTGAGTTACAAATCAATCATACCTAATCATTCATGCCTATAGAAACCTCTATAAAAATCCCTGAACTATGGAGTTTGGAGAGCTTTTGGGTTGTTGAACACATGGAGGCACTGGGAGGGTGGTGAGGTGGAGAAGTCATGGAAGCCCCTCACCTCTTCCCATATACCTTGCCCTGTGTTTCTCTTCACCTGGCTGTTCATCTACATCCTTTGCCATATCCTTTGCCATAAACTGGTGAATGAGAGTTGTTTCCCTGAGTTCTGTAAGCCATTCTAGCAAATGATCAAACCTGAGGGTGGGGGGTATAGGGACCTCCCATTTATAGCTATTCAGTCAGAAGTTCCAGAGGCCTGGACTTACAACTGGCCTCTGAAATAGGGGGCAGTCCTGTGGGACTGAGCCTTTAATCTGTGCCATTTGACTCTAACCCCAAGTAACATAGTGTCAGAATTGAGTTAAATTGTAGCACACCCAGCTATTGGAGAATTGGTCAGTGGGAGAAAATACCCTACACATTTTGGTGACCAGAAATGTTGTGAAAGCATAGTAGAGGGAAACATTTTCCCCCCATTATGTTAATATAACCAGAAGGGCATTTGACACAGTCTTACTTTATACAGATCTCTACACAGTAGGGAAAAACTCCTGGGTACTATGAAAGGGAGAAACATGAGTGTGAGTAGTTTTTCTCAAAGTAGTCCTTAGAAGACAGGAAGAAGATGGGAATGGAGCCTGAAGCAAAATGAAGTGACTGCCCAGCTGGTGCAAGGCCAGCCTCTTACCGTAGTGCGGGATGATGGCCCAGGCCATGGCAGAGGCGTAGATGCCACCGATCATCCAGAACATGCAGAGCCAGCTCAGGTGTTCACCCCGCTTTTCCCGGGCCAGCACTTCAGCAAAGTACGAGAACACAGTGGGTATGGCTCCTCCAATCCTGCCAAGACGTACAGAGAATACATGAAATCAGGGTGTGGACAGCTAATGTGAAATGCAAAGGGCAGAGACAAAGCAAACTCTAACAACACATGCTTTCTCCCTATCCCAGCATATCAACAAACATATTTTCTATTATTTTACAATATAAAAATTATAGTCTCTATATTTAATAAAGGTTTATTATCCCTCCAAAAACTTGAACCTGCAATTAAGCTGTTACCAAGAGGTGGCAGTGGTGTTTGTCTCAGGTGATTTATAGGGCTTAACATGAGATTCTGCTGCCTTTTCAGCTTATGGTTGAATGTTTTACGTGATATTTATAAAAACTTACATTGATTTCTTGTAATCTAGTGAAAATTTTAATTAACTTGTTTTTAAAAAGAGTTGCTGTGCCATGTCCCACTCATGATGTGGGGGCTTTGGAAACAGCTTCAAACACCTCTAGGGTACTATCTGCAATCTGTATTTACTCACTGCTACCCACAGCAGCACTAAATTAGGTTAATGGGTTGACAAGCACAGGACGAATGGGGTCATTTCCAAGATTAGCTCTAGTCCCAATCCAGTAGATAGTACTGCTAAATAAGTAAACATGAAAGGGACACTTGTAGAAAAAAATAAGGAGCTGGTAGTTTAGATATCAATAGAATGGAATATAATGCTTCCTTTCAGTAGAAGCTAGTTATAAGAGCTGCTGACTGAGCTCTGGGGAGATGACAGAAACAGTGACCTCTACCCAGGGTAAGGGTGCTCAAATGAGGGTTTATGGAATCAAAATAGTGTTCATTTTTAGGAGAAGGGCCAAGATTTCATCACAATTTCAAATAGGTGTTAGCCCTAAAACTTTAGGAACCACTGCCTCAAAAAGCAAGGTAGTAAAGAAAAATATTACTATCACTCCAAGCAATATGTGAATTTTAAAGTATTTGTTTAAAAAGACACACAACATAAGTACATGGTTGAGATGACACAAAATCTAATACAGTTAGGAAGTACGCACTGATTCATTTTTGTTCAGATTTCTGTAAGGTAAATTGCTATTGACATTTCATGCAAATTTGATGTCAAGGAGTAAAGCATGTTTATTTATTTAGCAATAACTGATTTTCTTAGAGCCTTTGATATGATAAAGAAGTATTGGCAGTGTCCTTAACAAATACAATTTAGGGAAAGGTCATTTTGGCAGCAAACTAGTGTACCAAATAAACCATAGGATTTACAATGTCATCCTGCATCAACTGGTAGGTGAAAATACAACACCATTTCATGTATTTGCCTCTGTTTAAAGTGATTCCATAGTTACCCATCAGTGGACATGGGAAGACCACTTAGGCTGGTGCTTTCCAATCTATGGGTTGCAAAATTTACTTTAGTAGCTATAAACAGTAAACAGCATTTAAAAAAATGAGATAGTGATAAAATATTTAAGTGCAACCTAAGTAATAAGGATAAGCATAAGTATCATTTTCTGAAATTTATGTTATAAACATATTTGTAATATATAATGTACATATATAAAATATATAATGGGTCGCAGTGTGTTTCTTAGTGGGAGTTCCTGTTCAAAGAGTTTAAAATTCACAGACTTTAGGCATCTATATCAGTTTCTCTGGGCTATAACAGCAGTAGTTCTACCTAAAATTTCTAGAGGTGTGACTCAACCTGTCTTCAGATTTAGCACCATCACACACAGATGCAGCCAACCAAGTCCAAGTCCATAACCAAACCCTCAAACAAGAAACAAATGCATGTGGTGGATTGTTTCAGCTCAGAGCTTTCTCTATACTGCACCATATTAGACTCATACACTTCTCTTGTCTGGGATTCTTGAGGCGCTCATACAATATATAGCTAGTTGAATTTTATTTTATTTTATTTTAATTTTTTGATGGAATGCAGATAGCAAAATTGAAAGACATCGTTTAATTAATCTTCTGTGCCATGAGACTCCACCAGGCTGTCTACAAAGACCACTGGGAGCCTGAAGATCACTTGAGCCCAAGAGTTTGAGGCTGTAGTGAGCCTTAAAGGGCCACTGCATTCCAGCCTGGGTGACAGAGTAAGACCCTTTCAAGAAGTAAGCTGCATGCTTGCTTGCTATCTGTGATCATTAAACGCCCTGAAAACAAATACCACATATCAATCATGACAAAAAACAAATGTGTGATGCTTATTGGTACAGTAAGCTAGTTGAATTTTAAAACTCAACAATATTTTGAACAGATTTTAAGTGGTTTCATTATAACACACAATTCTAGTGTGAAATAAAATGTCTGTGTCACAAATAATTTTCTGATACTCCTGTTTTTCATCTGACGTGAAGAATCCGTTTCTCTGCACCATAAAATCCCAGCTCCCTACTCTATGGTTTCACTTCTCAAGGCATAAAAATAATCCTAGTTTTTACTGACTTTTCACATCCTCATTAATGTTTCATCAGGACTCTGGACATCCTGTTAATAACTATAACTTAAATTCCGTGAAGGCACAATTGTATGTCAGGATATGCCAGCACCCTCTGGACCAAGATAAATGTACTTTGGTGTGGCTATAATTTCTTTCTTTCCTTTTTTTTTTTTTTTTTTTTTTTTGCAGTGTGGCTATAATTTCAAGTGGAAGACTATAGATTTGCCTATTAGTTTTAAACAAATCATTGTTACATAAGAATATACCAACTTGTAGGGGCTTCTAGGCAATCCAGCTGGTTTTTATTCAATGACTCTTTTTCACATGGTTATTTTTTCTGGATGTCTCTCAATATTTGTAAAGCAGGCTGCAAGGAACTGCTAAGGAATACTAAGGGATAAGTGAGACTGAAGAATTAGAGAAGGCTTCTATTTAAATTCTTTGCAAAGTTATTTAGATTCAGCAATATATAAAACAATCCAAGCATTCACATTTCTTATTGTGGGCTGATCATCTACTTTGGGGAAAAAATTACTCCTTGTACTACTGTGATGTCCTTTAAGCAGAGAAAAAACTATTACTATTACTAGTGTTTCACACCCCATATGCCCCTTGAAGGTGGGGACTATATCATATTCATTCTTGAGTCCCCATTAACTGGCCCAGGGGACATGTGCTAAGTGTTCACGCAAAATAACTGAATTTCCCAGACTCTTCAATGTTGTAGTTGGCATACCAAGTCTCCTGGAGTAATCTGTTCTGATGATTTAAGTATCTCCAGTGAATAGAAAGATACACCTCACTTTGTGAACCAATATGACCATAATAGAAGTTGAGGGTTCTGGACTGAAAGTTTTGACAGCAATGGAGCCCGCAAAGAATTCCCAAGTTGCTCTATGCCTTAGTTGCTGTGGTCACCTCTTGACCAAATGATCCTGCTCAGAGGACACTGGGCAATCCCACTGGGCATTCCAGGAGCTTCTTAACACCTGTGAGCATTTCAGAAAAAGGTTGCAGATGCTATAATGATCATCAGAAAAATATTTAGGGAAGAGATAAAGCAAGAGCTTTCAGGTCTTACAACATAATTTGATTCCTCTGATAAATTTTGAAGATGAGAAAAATCTGCCACTCCCCAGCCCCCAAATCTTATAAATTAAAAAGAAGTTTCCCATTATGATTCTACCTCAATATTGCATGTGAGGGGTTAAAAATTTCCTTATTTGTTGTTTTTTGTTTGTTTATTACACTGAGATACAATTTCTGAAAATATATGAAGAAATAAAAAAATTAAATGAAAGTCCTTAAATTCTCACGTATCAGTAGGTCTTAAATAGAGTTGACTTTGCCCCCTCTTTGCTCTTTGCAGATGTCTGGCAACTTCTGGAGACCTTTAAGTTGTCATACCTTGAGGGGTGCTGCTGGCATCTAGAGGGTAGAGGCCAGGGATGCTGCTAAACACCCTACAACTCACAGAACAGCTCCTTACAAAAAAGAACTATCCAGTCCAAAATATTAATAGCACTAGGGTTCAGAAACTTTTGCAGTGGGGGGCTAATGTGGAAAATATAATTGGTTTTATATAAAAGTCTATAAAATAAGACACAAATATCTTTTACATTAACTGATGGGTAACACACCCTTAAATCCAGTTAACATGGAGAGTTTAGTGTTCATTATATAATGATCAGTTAGTTACTGTTGAAATCTGCTCAAGTTCTTTTTTTTCAAGTTATACTTAATGGAATGTTTACATAAATGAAGCAATGAGATCAGAGCGGCTTATAAAGAATTTTTCTCAGTATTGGATATTAAGTCTATTTTATTATCTGTCAAAAATGTCAAACCTTAATTATCCTTGGTAATAAGAGGCAAAGAAGGAATAACAATGGAAATTCACACTCTACGTAGGTGTGAGATTAGCCAGATTCAAAATAACTTAATTCATACAAATGAAATAGAATGCTAATATTTGAAATTTCAGTTGGAGTTATTCCTTAAGTAATATTAGTTTTCGGTTTTTGCAACTTTAATTATCCAAATATAAAGAAACTAAAATATTCTGTATTAAACACATTCCTAGAATGAATCAGAACCTCCCCAATACACAGGCAAGCAGACCCAGACACACACACACCATACACACACACACACACGCACAATACCTCAATAGGTCTGCACACGACTCAATACTAGGCATCTGGTAAATATCATGAAACATATTCATTTATTTTCCTCAATAATCTAAGGCAAATTCACAAGTGGTATATTGTGTAAAGCAAAGAATGTGTTAGCATTGCAGACAAAATTTCTCCTCTGTTGGGAAATGTGCGGCACACAAGTTAAATCAGTTTAGCACAGCAGGATGACAGAGTATGCCAAGTCTGCCTCTCTGCACAAACCTCACTGGGAAACTGGAAAGCCTGACTGTCTTAACCCTGTGAATTTCACAGCCATGCCTCATATTACTCCAGTTCAGATGGCAACCCAGTGGGGATGATGTTTGTTCCCATGCTTCATCACACTGATGTACGCACGCAGGCTGTTTCAGGAAAAGGTGGGGAGGGGTTCAGGTTTCTGCAATGCAAGAGGGAGGTTACAGATAAAAAGAGTAACTATACTTAAAATGGCTTGAAGCATGGCATTTTCTAGATAAATTATGGAATGTTTGATGATTCTTTGTCTTGAGAAGGGATTCTACTGAATAATTCTGTTCTGCTTTAATTTTCTATCTAGCATGTAACAAAGAATAATTCATTCTAACTTATTTCACAATATAATTGTCAAGCAGTCCTTTACCTCAATCTTCCATCTCCCATTTCCATTGGAAAATGGGGCATTCTGCAAGAACATAATTAAGGAGAAAGTTGAATAATTATTGTAAAGTCACATGTTCAATACAAATAATAAACAGAGGGCAGGGTCTACCAAGAGCTGACTCTGACAGCTTTTATAAGACAAATATTACAGGATTATAAAAAGATTAGTGAATGGTCTGGCCTATGTCAGGAATCACAACTACAAATAACTTGCATGAAAAATATTCTTTTAATTCTTACTCGGAATCAACAAAAAGGAGAGAAAACACTGAATTGTCAAGCAAATTGCAAAGCAATTCAGAACCAATTTATTATGTTATAAATTGGACCCAGAAATAAGGGATTAGAACAGCAGTCCAAAGATGAACCTTTCAGTCTCTTCCACTTTATGAAAGTAAATAGAATATCACAGACCTTGGGGAGATTGTTCAGAGGCTCAGATGAAAGAGCACAGACCTAATGCTCTTTCTGAATAGGCTAGGTCGGCACAGAAAATAAGGTTGCTGTATAGATCAGAAGGCACATGTTTGCTATCAGTGATAAAGATAGAAATGGGAGAAAAACACATACTGGTAACTGAACTCATCATCAAATCAAGAACAAGAATTTCCTGTGCCCAGTGGCAATGCCAAAGGATGGATGATTTGGGTAGCTTTAGTCCTTCAATTTCCAAAGCCACAATCTGAAAAATAATATTCTTCAATATATGAAGTTGTCATTTTCTAAATATTATGTAAACTATGAGTAGAATAATGAGTAGAAAAATTGGTTATTTAAAAAATACTGATCTTTAAGTATATAATTTGTGGGAAAAACTGCATTGCTAAGAAAATAGCTGCAATTCAACTCCCTTAGCCCTGGTCTGCTATCAGATTGGTGGCCTAACCCCCTAAAACTGTGGAGGTCTATGCATCCACAGTAGCAGACTTAATACCACTGAGGGAAGTGGCATAGTCATGGATCAGGACTTCAATACTGTCTTGAAAAAAAATTAGCTATTGATAGAGTTGGAAGAATGCCTTCCCATAGCATCTAAAGGTGACATGAATAAAGATGGCAATGATCATTATGATGTTCTATAATAAATGATAAAACATGCAGATGTATCTAGCCTCTTGCTGTATACATTTCCTCATTCATTCCTGCACTCATCCTCACACCCACCCTTCATTTACCCATTATCCACCCATTATCCCTCTATCCACCCCCTCACCCAGTCAAACTCTGGGCCAGGCACATCACCAGTTGTTGGAGGTACAGGCATGAAGCACACAGATTCCTGCTGTGGGCTCCACGGAGTGAATTCTAAAGAGTGCATATGGCTAATTTTTCACAATTATACACTGTGGGTCTGGAAGATCTTTTGTTCTGTTCCTTCTCCTTTGTGATCAATAGTACCTTTGCCGAAGGTATACTGGGAAACAAAGTGTGTCCAAAAGGTCAGCCTTTTTGTTGGAAAGTAAAAAGCATTGCCTAAGACAGTGCTTTCCAATAGAAAATGTGAGCCACATATGTAATTTTAAATTTTTCTAGAAAAGACATTAAAACAAAAAAACATGTAAAGTTAATTTTAATATATATTAATTTAACCCAATATATGTAAAATATTATTTTAACATATAATTAAAGTAAAACTATTGAGATATTTTCCATTCTTTTATATGTTCTAGATCTTTGAAATCCACTGCTATGTATTTTTTACATTTACAGCACATCTCAACTTGGACTAGTCACATTTCAAGTACTTGGTAGCTACATGAAGCTAGTGGTTACCATGTTGGACAATGTAGCTCTAAGAAAACACTCACCCACTGTTTACAATTTGAGTTTGAGGTTATTTTTGGATTAAAGATAATCTTGACTGTTGCCTCATTTTACATATCGGGGAAGGTCTTTCCATTCTGATGCTCGGGGCCAGAGATATTTTTGGACTGATCTGTTCAAACATGTATGAGCACATATCATGTATACCTTGTGCCATATGAAATCAGAGACATTTCTGGTTGAGTCTGAAGCACAGCACAGCCAGATGGTTATGAGCATGGGCCCTGGAGCCAGACTGCCTAGGTATGAAACCTGATTACATTACTTACTGTGCGACCTCAGATAGGAACTTAACCTCTCTGTACTTCAAATTCCTCATTTATAACGTATAGTTAAGATATATGAATAATGCATGCATCTTTCTCATCAGGTCACTAATGAGAGCCAATTTTTACTAGTATAAAGTGCTGAACACAGCATCTCTTACGGGGCAAGCACTAGAGAGGTATTCGATAAAATACATTTTAAAAGTCTTAAACAATTTTAAATGACTGCATTTTTCCAATATGATTATTTTAAGTAAAAGACTACGTTGAAGGGAAAAATCTCATAGCTCAGAATCAGACTAAAATTCAGAAGACTTGGGAGTCTGTTGAACATTGGGAAGCAATAATCAATCCGTGCCTCAATTTTCTAATAAAAAAGGCACACCATTTTTACATGACTAATTATTTAAAACAACTGTGGAAATAAATGGGATACTACATATAACGTACTCTGAATAATTCCAGTTAATGATGATGATTTCTATAAAGCCAAGGTATTCTTACTGTAACTCAATACAGCTAATGAATGAATATTGCAAATAGCTATGAAGTGCACATTTGGTAGGCTCTATTCACAGAGGAAGAAATTACTATTCTTTAATTTATGATATACAGACACATTGAAATTTCATTTTAATTTCTGTTGCTGTTATATTTTTCTCCTGACCTTCCTGCTTAGCAATGCCAGGACTTCAGTGGGAAGCTCCCGACTCTGATATTGCCTGGCATCCAAAGTACTATCATTCTCGTAATTAACAGTGACTGGATACAAATAATTTAATTCTGGGTCAAATGAAAATGAATCAATGGTGCCAACTCCATTTCCCATCTTTCTAATTTTCTGTAACAAAAGAGGGGAGGAAAGTGTCTGTTTCTTGGTGTGAGATTCATTTAGGAAAGTGATAGACAGATGAATAATTGGTGATGTCCTAGTCCTCCTTCCCACGAAACACTGCTGTCCCCAGGCAGGAAAATCATTCATTGTACTGAATAAACATTTAAA
This sequence comes from Papio anubis, assembly GCF_008728515.1. NCBI lineage: Eukaryota > Metazoa > Chordata > Mammalia > Primates > Cercopithecidae > Papio > Papio anubis. The sequence goes on along the minus strand of NC_044980.1, from coordinate 69,194,329 downwards.
GTCACACACAATATGTCAGCTGGACATATTTGTGTTTCTAAGAAGATATGCTCATGACTTGGTTTGATGAATTAAGAGGAAAGCACATGTGGAGACAATAAAATATAAACCCAAGAAGATCTCAGTTTAAAACAAGAACTTGATCAGGTGCAGCAGCTCATGCCTGCAATCCCAGCACTTTGGAAAGCCAAGGCCAGGAGGATTTCTTGAATCCAGGAGTTTGAAACCAGCCTGGGCAACACAGGGAGACCTTGTTTGCACAAAAATTTTTTAAAAATTAGCTGGGTGTGGTGGCATGCATCTGTGGTCCCAGCTAAGGATGCTGAGGTAGGAGGATCACTTGAGCCCAGGAGGTCAAGGCTGCAGCGAACCATGATCGCACCACTGCATTCCAGCCTGGGTGACAGAGAGAGATCTCATCTCAAAAAACAAAATAAAACAACAAAATAAAATAAAATAAGAACTCCTTCCAGTCCCCTTTGTATGCAGAAACAGTGCTGCTAATGATGCTTCAGCAATGAAATAAGACATAGCAACTGGAAATCTGTAGCAATTTTGATAAAATCAACACACAGGTAAACCTTGGATTCACAATGTACAGTTTACTTATTTACAGAGTTGCAAGTTTAAATTGACTTTAATTGCAATTTAAGTCCTAGCTGAGTTACTCCTGGTCCCACCACTGCACCTCAATCTGCAAAATGAAAAGTTTGGACTCTCTGACCTAGAACTTCTCTTTGTTCTAAAATTCCTAGTAAATGAAGTTGATGGACAGGCCCTGTACCAATTAAATGTAGGGATTCTGTACCAATGTGGGGATTCTACCAGCTGCTGAGTAGGTCTGTTCCAATTATGCAGTCCAGAAGTGTGGAATTAGGCACGGGATGGATTCAGTGCCTGACTCACTGGGCCCACTGTGAAACAGACCTGAGCTGAAACACCATTGATTACCTGCCTTCCATAAGTCCCTGCTCTGGCTGGTTGGCCACAGTGACATTTGTGTCTCCTGGAATTAGTGTCAGTTTAGAGCCAGTGTCCACAAGCCCTGAGAAGTCTGATTATTTCCTTTCCCCCATGTACACTCTTCCTGGTAAAAGGCCTTCAGTCCCTTTGGGGAAGCTGGGAGAAAGATTAACAGTATAAATATTTAGCTGTGTACCAAGATCCTTCTTCAAGGAGGACCAGCCTCCCCTTCATTCAGTTGGTTCTGGGTCTGTAATCCAGCTCCAGTCTGGGAATGATGAAGGGGACATGACTCTGTTTTTATGATGCAAGTTAGGTTTTCATTCACTTGTCATAGAAGTTTTCTACTTATACAGATCAAGTAAGAATTGAGTAGACTTCCTATCTATTTCACTTCATGATTAACTAGCCAATGCCACAGATGGCTGCAAGTCAGACTATGCTGGTTGCTGCTTGAACTCCACTGTCTTTTACAACAGCCACTCCCACCCACCCTGCCATGGGCAATTAAGCAATGTTGAGCAAGATGACAGTCCCAGCCCTTTGGAATTTACATGCTGGTGGAGGAGAGAAAGAAGAACATAAAAAGTAAATATTTTCAGGCATCAATTGTAAGTACTGCCAAGGAGACAAAACAGGAAACTGTCTGAGACCCATTGGGTGTGTGGTCTCAGGAAACGCCTCTGGGAAGCTGTGAGTGGGAGAGTCCTGGGAGAAGAAGCTTCAAAGCAGAAAGGATGGCAAGTACTGTACTCCTAGGAAATGCGTGGAGTGTGGGGGGCTCTGTGCACCAGAGGCCCACAAAAGAAACATTACCAACATTTTGGAATGTTTTTTCATTTAGTTTTTCTCAATTTAAAAACTGGATCAGATATGGTTGGAGGGAGTTGTTTAAGTCGATACAACATGGTCTTTCATTTAAGGTCTCTAGGATGAGAATCTTGATTCTCTGGCTTAAGTTTTAATAAAGAAAGTTTAAATAAAATGAGAATATATAAAAATTCAGCTGCTTCTGTACTGAGTTAATAAGTAATGGGAATGAAGGGTTTAAATATGACACGCCTTTGAAAACAAGAAGAGCATTTAAATGGAAATTTTCTTATTCACAATGTTATTATTGTTTTCTCCTTCCTCTGTGAGATTCCCAAGCCCCTTGTGACCTCTTTTCAGGCTCTAATTCTTGGAAGATGGGGACTAGAAGAGCTGCCTGTCTGTACAGACTGTAAGCAACTTGAGGTGAGGGCTCAGCTATATCCATGAAAAATCTTGCATGCTTCCCGTGGGTAGAGTAGGTGTTGCAATGTTTTTTGAGTTGAATTGGAATGGAATTGGAGAAAAAGAGACTTTGATGAGATTCCTCAGAGACTCAGAAACAGAGTACCCAGATAAACCCTAGAACTGTTGAGAAAAACCCTGGGCCATGAAGGTAGCACTTCACAAAGCAAACAAAAGTAAAATAGCCCATAAACTTTGGTGAAGAAGAAAAATATTGCAATGGTCAATTTTACGTGTTAACTTGACTGGATTCACAGATACCTAGACAGCTGGTGTCTTAGTCCATTTTTGTTGCTATAAAGGAATACCTGAGGTGGGGCAATTTATAAAGAAAAGGGGTTTATTTGGCTATGGTTCTGTTGGCTGGAAGACTGGGCATCTGGTGAGGGCCTCAGGATGCTTCCACTCAGGGGAGAGTGCAAAGGGGAGCTGGCATGTGCAGAGATCACATGGCGAGAGAGGGAGCAAAAGAGAGGGCTGGGGGTGCCAGGCTTATTTTTAAACAACCAACTCTCGTGGGAACTAATAGAGCAATAACTCACTCACATTAATCTAATCATGATAGATTCACCTCCATGACCTAAAAACCTCCCATCAGGCCCCACCTTCAACACTGGGGATCAAATTTCAACATGAGATTTGGAAAGGTCAGACATCCAAACTATAGCAGCTAGTAAAGCATTATTTCTGGGTGTGTCTGTGAGGGTGTTTCTGGAGGAGATTGGCATGCAAATTGGTAAACTGAGTGGGGAAGTTCTGCCCTCAGTATGGGTGGGTACCATCCCATCAGTTGTGAACCTGGAGAGAACAAAAAGGTAGAGGAAATTCTGATTTGCTCTCTCTCTCGGAGCTGGAACATCCTTCCTCTCCTGTCCTGGGACAACAGATGTCTAGGTTCTCTGGCCTTTGGACTCTGGGACTTGCACTAGCAGCCCCCTGAGTTATCAGGCCTTCAGTCTTGGAATGAGAGCTATATTACCAGCTTCCCTGGTTCTGAGGCCTTCAAACTTGTACTGAGCCATGCTACTGGCATCCTAGAATTTCCAGCTTGCAGAAGGCCTGCCATGGGACTCCTCAGCCTCCATAATTGTGTGAGTCATTGCCTTAATTAGTCCTCTCTCATATCTATCTATCTATCTATCTATCTATCTATCTATCTATCTATCTATCCATCCGTCCATCCATCCATCTAATCTATCCATTCTTTCCCATTGGTTCTGTCTCTTTGGAGAATGCTGACCAATACAGATTTCTTCCCTCATTTTCCTTAATAACTTCATTTCTCAGGTCCTCTCAGTTGCTGTATCCCACAAAACTCCGCAGAGGTTTTGCCACCTGGACTAAGGTAACTAAGCTCATATGACTTCCCCCTCAGTACTGCCCGCAGACTAGGTACTCACCGTTTATTATAGAGATTAACTTGATTTATGCTTGATTTTACTTGCCATGTTTTCTCCCAAATATTTTGTCCCTGATTAGGCCTTTCTGTTTCTTGCATGGGCCAGACTTGAAATTTAAAAGCCAGAAAGGGGTCTCTTTCTGCCTCCTCCCCTGCTGTCACACTGAGGCAATCAGCATAGTACAGCTTAGCTAAATGTATGGGAGGAGGAATAAAGGAGATAAGAAATGCCAAACTATGAGTGAGTGTTTCTAAACGTTATCCTACATTATCTTCTCTACTTTGTACTTTCAATACATCATCTCATTTGATCTTCACACTCCAAGGTAAGAATGCAAAGTCCTAATGTCTTCTTTTACAAAAGAAAAAGCAGTCAAGAGAGCCTGCGTGACTTTCCTAAGACTCCATGATAAAGGGCAGGAGCAGGGCACACCTGGATTTCTTGATTCCCAGCCTCCAGCAGTCCTGACCTGCTGGTTGAAAAATGATTTGTCTGCAACAGGAATGAGGATGATATCAAGAATACATCTAAGTTGTCTCTGCTTTTATGTTGCCCTTGAATTTGCTTCTGGACAGTCCATTGGTTTGGAGTATTTTGCAGCCACAATGGACCTTTTTCTCTACAGCCTGTTGAGATGACCATGTCACAATCCAGATTGGCAATTAAAATTGCCACAATAATTTGACCACAGTCATGTACTTTTGGGTCTTTGGATATTGCTTAAATTTCCCAAAAAAGATTGCAAACTGAAAGGACTGGAAAATTCAGCACCTATGCTGTTAGTTTTCTCTTGACAGGCTAGTGGCATTACATAGATAACAAAAGGGAGAAGGAAGCTTGGCCCTTCCTGGTGGCAAGAATGTCTTATCCTATGGACCTACTCACTGAGAAGGTCCTTTAACAAACAGCCCCAAATAACATCTGTTCTTCATTCATTCATTTCATTCAATCATTCAATCATTCAACATTTAGGTCTGCTGAAACCCTGTGAGTCCATGATCCAAAATCCATCTCCAAGTTAGCAGCGTATGTAGCCAATCTCAGAAACTGAGCACCAAGGGGCTCCCCTGTGGAGAAAAAGCCTCCTCTCCCCTTTCTCCATTGCTACAAAGCAAATGACTGATTCTGAACATTTGTTTTTCCCCCAGGAACAAAATATTTTACACTTTCCCAAACTCTCCAGCCATCTTGGTTTACTGAAATGCACTGTCTTCACTCTAAGGAAAGCTCCTAAAATGTGTGCAAGTTATTCAAGTATTTGCTAAGTGCTCACTGCGTGCAAAATGTAGCATATGAGGAGCTATGGGAAATGCTACTATACATAATTAAGAAAGATATGCTATAGTCCTCTGACCTCTTTTCACAAAACTGTATTCTGCTTTGTAGGTTGTGGTGTGTATAATCAACAACCACAACGGTTGTTTAAAGTTTATAACCCAGCCCCATTGCCCTCACTTTCTTCATTTAGTTTTTAAATTTGTATATTATTTCTACAGATTCATTGTGTTAGGTATCTTGAAAAAAGTCTCTAAGTTCTCAATTATGAATCAAAATTATACATATATATGTGTGTGTGTGTATGTGTGTGTGTGTGTATATATATATATTTTAACTTTTAAGTTCAGGGGTACATGTGCAAGTTTGTTATAGAGGTAAACTTGTGTCATGGGGGTTTGTTATACAGATTATTTTGTCACCCAGGCATTAAGTCTAGTACCCATTCATTACAAAAATTTTATATTTTTACTATTTTCTTTCTTATTGAAGCAAAGTTTCTCATATATTCCTTATTGAACTATTAGGTTTTTCTGTGCTTATGAATTCATTCAGTACAGTAATAAGTGCTTTAAGCTCTTTAAAGAAAATGACTTCACCATCAGCTACACTATGCCACTGCATTTGGGTAATAGTGCAACTTCTGTTAATTCGACAGAAGCCAGGAACTAACTAAAAATTATGTCTCAAGGAGGCTTTCTACCAAGTTAAATATGCCAAGTTAACATAGATCAATAAAACAGCATTTATTTGAGACACTCTAATCCTGAATTTAAGAGCATGCTTGAACGGTTCAAACCTTTAATTAGTTCATAACAGGTAGGACAAGAGCTATTTCCTACTTACGTTAAATTTTCAGAAGCAGCATATATGTATGAATGTGTTCTACCATAGAAATGGCATTCCATTTAAAACAATACCCATCTTCTAGAAGTAATAATCAGCTATGAAAACATAGGTGTGTGTTCCCTTCGCTCCTGTATTTAAAGGTTGATAATTACATTTCTAAGAACCAGCATTGTGGCTTCCAGGGCTGACATGAGGATGTGGAGGGAGATGTGTGAAGGGATAATTTCCTCCTAATAAGGTTCTCTAGAGTGGAGAATGTGTTCAATTATGAAGAATAAACACATTACTATAAAATATGAAGGAGAAAACCTTACCCGAATCCAGAAAGTAAGCGACAGAAGAGAAAGAAGCCATAACCTTGGACAAATGAAGAAAGGAAGGCAAAGAATCCGTTGACAGACATGCAAATCAGAAGAGACTGTTTCCTTCCCACTTTGTCTGCCAGTCCTCCCCAGAAGAACGCCCCCACCATCATCCCGAGGTACACTATGCTGCCTGCAACACACAGAAAACAGAGAAACACATCAGAGATTGGGAGTCAATGACACATGTAACAGCAAGTGAACAAGGAACAAAATACATTCCAGCATTTTGCACGGGGAAAATCTCCTTTAAAAATATAATCTTCAGGACATAGTAATCAGTTTTCAAGTTGAAAAGTAAGCTCTGTGGACTACCGTCAGCCATGACCAATTGCATGAGCTGATGAGAAGTCATTTCCTTTACCATCGCATGCACAAAAAGACCAAATGGTCATGTTCAGCCCGTTTTTGTGGGGATGTGTACAGAGCAGGCAGGCATAAGAACTCACCATACAGAATCACCCTTGCATGTGACCCACAGTTAAGTTACCTTTTGTCCAAATGCCCAGCCTAGCACCATGGCAGGGCCAAGATGGGAGACCAAGTCAAGGGCTTCCAGGCCACAGTGGATCCTCCAGACTGCTTCAAATCTCTGCCTGTAGCCAATGACCTGGGCCAATGACAGACTCTCAAGACCCCTCTAGAGGATTCCATGGGTTCTTTCTCTGTGGTCCATCCTAGAAGCCCTTGCTTTTATGGGAGTTAGAAAAGGTGAGTTTAGAGATTATATGAGTTAATTTTAAAATAGTTTCTAACTCTGCCCATAAGAGAAGGCTCTTTTTTGGAGTCAGGAGGTTAAAGAGAAGGAAAAGAGCTTTAGTGTGATGGGAAATATTAAACTTATCATGGTTGGCTTTGATCACTAAGGCGTTATTGTGAGTATGTACTTGAATTTTCTAATTTACTTTCTTCTTAAAAAACAGACTTTTGCCAATGATGATTAAGAATTTCTTCACCTGAATAAACCATGTGGTCATATTGTATCTGAGGAAAAAAGAAAAGAGTAAAAAGAAAAACAAAACAACAACAACAAAAAAATAGAAAACCAGACTTGCCACAGGCCCTGTCCGAAATCTTTCTCAGGATGAAATAATATTCCACGTGGCAAATGTTAGTTCAAGAGGGTTTCTACAAGGGTGAAAAATGTCTAGGAAAGGTGGCATAAATAACACATGAAGGTTTGTTATATCTGGATGTGGCACTAAAAAAACTGCTACTTTATCTTTTATCCATTTCTACTTTTTCTGATGCTTCACCCAAGAATCATTTTAAAAGGCACATTCAAGATACTCTGTAGCATTTAAGCAAAAATGTAAAAAAAATTAGTTTATTTATTGCTTTAGATTAGTTTGGGAACTATCCTATTTGAACATGTACCCTCAAATTAGTTTGGTAAACACACAGTTAAAGAAGCAATATGGAAAAAAAAACACTTGGCAAGCTCTCATGACCCTCACATCAATAATGCAGGGATGCTGTTTTGCAGATAGCTGAGTACACTCAGCTACAGTGAATGGTGAATGTTGAGAGCAATTGTAAAATAAGACAAAATAAAAGCTGCCTTTATTTAGACTGGGTTACTAAAGAGAATGGGGTGGTCAACCTTTGCCTGCGTGGGGAGGGTATATTTTTCTCTGTGCTGTGGTGCTGACTATAGACAGATCATCCTTCTCAATAGAGATTCCTCATATCATGAGACCCAGTGAGTGTCCTGGAGACAATTTAGAGAATGTATCAGTGCAGTGCGAGGGATTCCAAAAGCAGAGGGATTGACCCAGGGAAATGCCTATGTAGCAGATCTCTTATTTATAGCATAAGAGGCTCAAGTTTGCCACTCATGCCTCTCAGAAGATAACCACTAGCTAAGAAACTTTATAAGAATATCTGTGTCTTTTAAAATGCCTACAAATCAGAAAGTGAGCTTTTATAGATCACTTTTTTGTGGATGCTGTGATCTAAAGACTTGGGAGTCTTTCATATAGCTCCAGCCCAGGGAACAAAGCCTCCCCCATCCCTTTCTCCTTATGTCCTTCAGAACTGCCCGCACCCAGCCCCTGAGCCCTGGGGTAAGCCACCTTGATGGCAATAGTAAACCAAGATCTCTTGTGGTCCACCTGAATTATCTGACTACAGAAAGCATGAGTAACAGAGAGACAAGCTGTCTGCATTCAATCAATAACCACTTATTATCTTTTAATGATAATAGTAAACAACAGTGCCTGGTACTACTTTCACTGAGTGAGCATCTGCTTGTGCCAGGCCTTTCAGGAACATTCCATATGTTGGTTCACTTAGTCCTCACCACAGTCCCACAAAGTGAGTATTATTAAGCCATTTTACAGATGAGAAAACTAAGGCTCAGACAGATTATTCAACTTGATCTCACGGAGAGTAAGTGGCTAGCCAGGGTTGTGAAAAGATGTTTCTCTGACTAAAGCCTGGGGGTCTTTCTCAGGACTGATATTCTATTTCACCAGGCTCAACTGCCCTGGCCCTTCCACTGGGAAGTCCTGGACTTTCCCTTGATCCAGCAACTAAGGGGTTAAAACCTGATGCTACAGGGTAATACTTAGAGCTATAAACATGTTATTTTGATTCCCTGGCTATCCTTGTTATTAATTATTTTGAATATTGCCATTGTTCTTCCCGCTAAGCTCAACTTGGGAACCCCTGCTATGTGCAAACCGGAAACCAGGTGATGTGAAGCAAGGTCTTTAGTTGGGTGTTAATTTCTGCTTGAGCGCAACCCTGCTGTGTTTAAAGAAAGTGCGTCTGAGATCTCGGGGCAAGGCAGGTTAACCAAGATTCCTACTGCGCCCTAGACTCTCACCATCCACTGCTTTCTGCATTCCTCCTACCACCCTTTCCCTGAAGGCATTTGGACTTTCAGACCCCTGAGAGTACGGGATTTACGGTCTGGGGAAAGTGGCTTATCAAAAACGAAGGCAGTGAAACATCCATGGCCTCCTGGGATCATAGGATCAGAACAAAACAATGCAGAAGTGTAAACTCATGTACCTGTGCTCCAAGTCATCCAAATTTTCTTCCTACTCTGTCAGGATGGCTTAAGGAGCTCGTAATTCAGAGGACACAAATGGATACAAAACTAAATGAGCCCAAGCCTAACCATGTGGTGTGCACCCCAACAGCAGTGTAAATGGGAGCAGAGGGGCAGGAGGTGGCCACTAATTCTCACGTGGCCTCTGGGAAGATTTCACTAACAAGAGAACAACAGAGGGGAATCTGAAGGATAATAAATATTTCAAGATGGTATTAAATTCCTCCATGACTGACACGGTTAGTATAAAAAATGTCATATCAAACTGTGTCTTCACTTGCACTGTTTAACAATATTTTTAAGATCTAAAGCTAGTAATCTTTTGTGACTACACTTAATTTGTATTGAAAAGTGAACTGTTCCGTTGGGCATTCTGTGGAAAGAATTAATCCTACCCAACAGCTTATTGGAGACAAACACAGCACAATTAGAACATTCATTTGTGGATCGTGTGATCTAATTAAAGCCAGACAAAGCTTTAAATGTTGGCAAAGGCATCAGGTGAATAATTGTAACCACTCTGGGATTGTCAGACACAAACTGTACGTCCTTCCCTGTTTGCATTCACTTTTCCATCTCTACCTTCACAGTGTTATAACGGGGAGTCCTTGAAAACTCAGAGCAGAGATCAAGCAGAGATCAAACAATCGCCAGCCTTCTCTGCTCTCTGCGCCTTGAGATGCTGCAGAAGGGCAGACTTAAAACGTATCTTCATCCAAAGCCCCTCGTTTTACAAGTGAGAAAATTGAGATTGTCAGAAGCCAGAACTTGAAATCATGTCTTTTAGATCCTCACTTCTCAAAATATGACCCCTGAACCAGTAACACCAGTCCCTGCTCCCCTGCCCTGGGGAGCTTACCGGAAATGTAGACTCTCAGACTCTACTCCAAACCCACTGACTCAAAGTCTGCATTTGAATAAGACCCCCAAGTGATCTGTGCACACCTTAGAATCTGAGGATGCTTTCCAATAAAACAGACAACCTTTCTAATACATTTTTAACATAAAGTTTGTATTTATTTAATCCATGTTTGAGGGGAGGAGATGAAGGCTACAGAGTATTTTAATTCCAAAGATGTGAAACAGGCAAGACCTGCTAGATGAGCTGGAGCTCTCAAAAGGGCAAGCAGGAGCTGTGGAATTAGAAGTTGCTCACCTCCCCTGGGACCTGCCTTCCACAGAACTAGAAGCTGACTTTCCATTCAATTCCAGGAGAGCAATGTTAAAAAAGGCCAGGCTGTGACTCTTGTATCCTTTCATGAATTTAGTGAAGACTTTAATTCAGCTGGGCTTTCAGGTTGAACCTGACCTGAGAAATAAACTCAACCTACTCTTCCTATCATAGTGCTGGTGAAGGCCATTCCTGATCAGTCCAGGTTGTTAGTCTTTCAGAAGACGACACAAAGGCCTCAAATATGGCTTCCTCATTAAGGTATTTTCTGACATGAAGGCTGGTTCCATTTTATCTAATCATACCCTCATTTCCCCTGATAAATATCACATTTACATTTCTGTCTCTTTGCTAAGCTGCTTTTGATTCTTTCTGACAATCCCTAAGGGGACATGTCTTTTCCCTCAACACCATTTTAAACCATATTTAAACAAAACAGAACAACTTTAGGAAATGATATATAGTGTTTTTCTCATACCAACTTTTAGCCCCTCGGTTTTTAAAAATTGTTTTAAGTACTTCAGCTACCCATGGCTAATACATTACTCTAGAATTCCTTGCACCATTTATTTATAAACTGATTTTCAATGAAAACCATTCTGTATTGGTATTACGAATTCATTGATGATAAGGTTTGGGTCTGTGTCCCTGCCCAAATCTCATGTCAAATTGTAATTCCCAGTGTTGGAGGTGGGGCCTGGGAGGTGATTAGACCATGGGGGTAGATTTCCCTTTTGCTTTTCTTGTGATAGTGAATGAGTTCTCACAAGATCTGGTTGTTTAAAAGTGTGTAGTACCTTCCCCTTTTTTCTCTTCCTTCTGTTCTAGACATGTAAGACGTGCCTGCTTCTTATTCTCTCTCCGCCTTCTGTTCCAGACATAGAAGACCTGCCTGCTTCCCCTTTGCCTTCCACCATGATTGTAAGTTTCCTGAGGACTTCCCCAGCCATGCTTCCTGTACAGCCTGAAGAACTATGAGCCAATGAAACCTCTTTTCTTTATAAGTTACCTATTCTCAGGCATTTCTTTATAACAGTGTGAGAATGGACTAATACAGAAAATTGGCACCAAGAAGTGGGGCATTGCTATAAGGACACCTAAAAATGGGAAGCAGTGTTGGAACTGGGTAATGGGCAGAGGTTTGAACAGTTTGGAGGGCTCAGAAGAAGATGGGAAGATGAGGGGTAGTTTGGAGCTTCCTAGAAGCTTTTAAAATGGTTGTGACCAAAATTCTGATTTCAATAAGGACAGTGAATTCCAGGCTGAGAAGGTCTCAGGAAATGAGGAACTTACTGGGAGCTGGAGCAAGGGTCACTCTTGCTATGCTTTAGCAAAGAGACTGGTGGCATTGTGCCCTGCTCTAGGGATCTGTGGAACTTTGAACTTGAGAGAGATGGCTTAGGATATCTGGTGGAACTAATTTCTAAGCAGCAAAGCATTCAAGATGTGGCCCGGCAGCTTCTTTTTTTTTGCTTTTTATTTTTCCATAAGTTATTGGGGTATAGGTGGTATTTGGTTACATGAGTAACTTCTTCAGTGGTGATTCGTGAGATTTTGGTGCACCCATTACCCAAGCAGTATACACTGCACCATATTTGTAGTCTTTTATCCCTTGCCCCCTCCCACTCTTCCCCATATATATAATATATATGTTATATATTATGTATTATATATATGTTTATATACATATATGTATATGTTTATATACATAATATATAATATATAAAATACATAATATATATTTTATTATAGTTATATTATATATATCATGTATGTTTATATGCTTGAGCAAATAAATGACCTGAATATGTATATGTTTACATATATGTATGTTTATATACATATTATATATAACATATAATATATAAAATACATAATACATATTATATTTTATATATTTTATATATATATATATCACATATGTTTATATGCATGAGCAAATAAATGACCTGAAACTGGAATTTATATTTAAAAGGGAAGCAGAGTGTAAAAGTTTGGAAAATTTGCAGCCTGGCTATACTTTAGAAAAGAAAAACTAATTTTCAGGGGAGGAATTAAAACAGGCTGCAGAAATTTACATAAGAAGAGTCAATTGCTAATAGCCAAGACAATGGGAAAAATGCCTCAAAGGCATTTCAGGGACCTCCATGGTATCCCCTTCCATCAAAGGTCCGGAGGCCTAGGAGGGAAGAATGGTTCTGTGGGCCTGGGCCAGGCCCAGGGCTCTGCTGCCCTGTGAAGCCTTGGGACACTGCTCCCTGCATCCCATCTGCTCCACCTCCAGCCGTGGCTCAAAGGGGCCCAGGTACTCAGGCTGTTGCTTCAGGGGGTGCAAGCTGTAAGCCTTGGCAACTTCCATGTGGTGTTAAGCCTATGGGTGTACAGAGTGCAAGAGCTGAGGCTTGGCAGTCTCTGCCTAGATTTCAGAAGATGTATGGAAAAGCCTGGATGTTGAGGTAGAAGTCTGCTGCAGAAGTGACACTTCTAGTGCAGGTTACTTCCTAGTAGAGGTTCATGGAGAACGTCTACTAGGGCAGTGCAAAGGGGAAATGTGGGGTTGGAGATCCCACACAGAGTCCCCACTGGGCCACTGCCTAGTGGAGCTGTGACAAGAGGGCTACCATTCTCCAGACCCCAGAATGGTAGATCCACCAACAGCTTGCACTGTGTGCCTGGAAAAGCCACAGGTGCTCAATGCCAGCCCTTGAGAGCAGCTATGGGGGCTGAGTCCTGCAGAGCCACAGGGGTGGAGCTGCCCAAGGCCTTTGGAGTCCATCTCTTTCATCAGTGTGACCTGGATCTGAAACCTGGATGGAGTCAAAGGAGATTATTTTGGAGCTTTAAGATTTAATGACTCTCCTGCTGGGTTTTGGACTTGCAGGGAACTGTAGCCCATTTCTTTTGGCTGGTTTTTCTGTTTTGGAATGGCAGTATTTACCTGATGCCTGTACCCCCATTGTATCTTGGAAGTAACTAACTTGTTTTTGGTTTTATGAGCTCATAGGTGGCAGGGATTAGCCTTGTCTCAGATGAGACTTTGGACTTTTGAGTTAATGCTGGAATGAGTTAAGATTTTGGGAGACTGTCGGGAAGGCATAATTGTATTTTGAATGTGAGAAGGACATGATATTTGAAAGGGACCAGAGGCAGGATGATAGGGTTTGGGTCTATGTCCCTTCCCAGATCTCATGTCAAACTGTAATCGCTAATGTTGGAGGTGGGGCCTGGTAGGAGGTGACTAGATCATGGGGGCGGATTTCTCCTTTTCTGTTCTTGTGATAGTGAGTGAGTTCTCATGAGATCTGGTTGTTTAAAAGTGTGTAGCACCTCCCTCTTCTCTCTCTTCCTTCTGTTCCAGACATGTAAGACATGCCTGCTTCCCCTTTGCCTTCCACCATGATTGTAAGTTTCCTGAGCCCTCCGTAGCCATGCTTCCCGTACAAGCAGAACTGTGAGCTAATTAAACCTCTTTTCTTTATAAATTAGTCCATCTCATGTATTTCTTTACAGCAGTGTGAGAATTGACTCATACAATTGATAATATCCATGAGGTGACAATCAAACTTACTTTTTATATGCAGATCTTCTTAGGTTAAAACAAAATTTTTGAGTCAAAGAAAAATAAAAGTAGATTTTTGCTGAATGAAAGGACATTTCTGGAAATGGTTGAAAATAATAATATGGACTGTCATATTAAATAAAGCTTTATTAGTCAAATAATGCTTCATTTTTTTTAGATATTATTATTCCTTTCACAAGAAGTAGGTGCATTTATTTTCCCAACGGTAGAGTTTCTTCCACAAATCTGAGGTATGTCTACAATAGAGGCCCACTGACACACAATCTCTCCTTGACCAAACCCCAGTCTTTGGACCTCTCTTCTTAACTAGACTATGAAGTATGGACTTCTGTGTTCATTTCTGCATTGCCCAATTTTAGCAAGAATCCCACCAAGTCAGTGAACCGCCGACTCTAGATGGCTGGTTGTCTTCAATATCTGATTAGATCCTCTAGGCAATGTCTGATCACCCTGGTCTGTCAATCCAGTTAGGTCAATTTACCCAAAATCTCCTTTATCCCTGATGTTTCCTCTTGGTAATTTTCTGATGAGACTGGGTGCATTCAGGGTGGTATGGCAGTAGATCCCTCTTGGTAATTTTCTATTCACTAACTCTCCCACCCTGGTCCTTGGCTCTAAATTCACACTTTTCCTTTTTGTATTAGGAGTTGAGCCTGATCTCTCTTCTCTACTGCAAAACCAATTGCAGTGGTCCCTACACCTGTTGTGATGGTCCTGACTATGCTTTAACAAGCATTACAAATAATTTTCCCTTTAACATCACTTGGCCAGTTTTCATTTCACCAACCCAATAAAGTAACCAACCCTCTCACAAACACACCAAAAATCATTACTGAAAGTGTTTTCCTTTCACTCACCCATCTTCCTTCTGCTTCCACCAGCAGCAGCACTTTATGCTTCTCAAGAGTTGCCTATGTTTGTACCCAACTTTTTTATGCTAATTCCGTTTGTTATTAATTATGCATTTAATTTAACACCAATCACATAAATAATGAAATACGAGTGTGAAAGGAAAGGGAGCTATTTCTATGAAAGTGAATGTAAGAAAGACTTGGGGAAGATGACTTGCAAAAGAAAATCACTGCCATGTGAGCAATACAAAACAAAACAGACTGAGAAAAATCATTAAGAGGAAGGATCCTGTGCTCAGATTGAAGCACATGTGTTTTTAAGGTCTCATTCCACTTTAAAGAAACTTAAGACTAAAAATCAAAGCTGCCGAATGACTGTAGTGATGTAAAGAAAACAATGGCGAACTCGTTTGAAGAGCCCAACTCAGAGGAAAAGTCTCACTCTGCATCCAAAGATGGTCAAATGAATGTATGCTTATATGTTAAAATACCATATTTACATACATATTTATATTTTTGCATGTTTTCCTGCTTTTACCAACTTTTCTACTAACCAACTAATTACCAGACCTGATTTAGTCAGGTAAGGGGGTTTCTACCATGCCTTCCTTTGAAGACCCCTAAGGTATGCTTCGTGCTTAAAGAAATCAGCCACTGGAATAGTCACTGCAAATTGGTTTATCTTATTACTAAAGGCAACACTGAAAATGATATCTTCTTAAGGTCAATTCTAGGAAGCCAAGGGAAGACCACACTCAGCCAACCATTTTGGGGTTCCAGGAGCAGGGACAACAGGGCAGCAGCTGTGAAAGCTTACACATCAGTGTAAGCTCCCTCTCTCCTATTTCCTCAAAAAAAGAGTCTTTTTTTTTTTTTTTTTTTTCATTTTATACTAGAAAAATCCCTGGAATGAGGGCCAAGTTACCCTGGACTAGTTCTAGTCTCCCTCTAACTAGACTTAGGATCTCAGGCCAGTCTTCTAGCTTCCTTATGTGTCAAATGCTTGGTTTGGGCTAGATGTTGGGTCAGTTAGTCCTACAAACTGTTGGCCCGGCCTTTCCTTTCTGTCTGCATGGGGGTGGGAGTGGGGTGCCTCCCTCCCTTGTTGGCCTGTTCTGGACCCTCCCCACCCACTCACTGATGTGTAAGCTTTCACAGCTGCTGCCCTGTTGTCCCTGCTCCTGGAACCCCCAAATGGTTGGCTGAGTGTGGCCTTCCCTTGGCCAGACTCCATCAGAGTCCATAGAAGGCTGACTCCAGGGGCCACTGTCCCTCTCCAGCTGTGGCTGCCCCCTACCCAAGATGCTAAGTAGGCTGTAACATCTCCTTGTTATCCACAATTTGCTATTTTTTGTCATTACTGGTTACAAATTCTGTGTCTGATTAGAAATGATAGCATGAAATCTCAAGCTCAGTACTTGTTCTATTAAATTCTTTCATTAATAGCGCTGAGAAGTAAACCCATTATTAAAGTAATGGGGGTTAAGATGGGGGAAGAAAAATAACTGTTATTATTTTTTAAATCAAATGCAGTATCCTTAGTCTTTATTCCACTACCATTTACCACTCTGAACTTTGGGTCAGACAGCAAACAGTTAAGAGCCTGGGCTCTTAGAACAGATGGCTTAGATCTGAACCCTTCCCCTACCAGTTCCTAGCTGTGCAACCTAGAGTTACCTAATTTCCTTGTGGTGCCTCAGTTTTCTCCTCTGTAGAGTGGGGCTAATAACAGTACCTACTTCACAGGGTTTTGAGAGATTAAATGGGATAAAGTACTTAGTACCGTGTAAAACATACAGTTGTTCAATAAGCAACAATTATTATTATTTTTGAGATGGGGTCTCACTCTGTCACCCAGGTTAGAGTGCAGGGGTGTGATCTCAGCTCACTGCAACCTCTGTCTCCCAGGTTCAAGTGATCCTCCCACCTCAGCCTCCTAAATAGTTGGGACTACAGGTGTGTGCCACCATGTCCAGATAATTTTTTGTATTTTTGGTAGAGATGGGGTTTCACCATATTGCCCAGGCCTGGTCTCTAACCCCCAAGCTCAAGCAATCCACCTGCCCTTAGCTCCCAAAGTGCTGGGATTACAGGCGTGAGTCACTGCACCCGACCAACAATTATTAATATCACTATTGGCATCAGGTAAAGAGAAAAGTGGAGAAATAAAATAGTGATGGAAAAGAAAAAGCAGGAAGAAAAGAAGATGGCTCTGGAATGGTAGAAAAAGTGAAATGACCACTTTTCACCTTCCTTAACTGAAGTTCTGAAAAGAAGACACCTGAAATAGCACTGAAAGAGTAATCTAATTTTCTAAATCCCAAAGACACATTTTTCTGCAATTTGAAACTATTTAAATACATAATTAATAGGCTTCTAAAACTGATCCCTCACTTTTTTCAATTACTATTTTTAGTAGCCACAGGTAGGGGCCATTATGTGTTCAAAAGTATCTATGGACTTTCACAAAATCAAACAAAAGCAAAGAAAGTAATAACATCAAAGGTGTATGTACAAAGGGGGAAAACCTTTCTAATTTGCATGAGAGAATATTTACAACAAAAGCCAGCTCATCTTAGCTAGAAAGAACTGTAAATATCAGATGCAGTCTACAGCACATCTTTGACTTTTACGTTAGGAAAGCCTGACATTTAAGTTTGCTGGTCCAGGCAGAGACCAAACATGGGCAGATAACGCCATGTCAAGCAATAGTGCTAATTGTTACGTAAGTTCACCTGGGCACTAAAAAGCACATGCGGGCCTAAGACGCTTTTCCTGAATCCAAAGAGCAAACTGTAGAAGAAGAGTCCTAATAAGGAAGCCCAATCTATTCTCTAATGTTGTTCCTCAAATGGCTGTTGTACAGCATGCCCATTGGACAGGGAGGAGACATTACAGTGTTTTGTGCATGTATGGCTCTGCAGGCCCCCTTGTTATTTGAAGCAATTTTTAAAAAAGTCTTAGGAATCAAGAACATTAAAGCGAGTCACCTTGCGGTGTGCCATGGACATCACATATCAGTTCAACACCAATGGGATCCCCATCTCTTGCGAGGTTCTCCCACTCCAAGTTCTGTGCTGAGGGAGAAAAGTGATGAAATGCTTTGGCTCTATGCCCCCACCCAAATCTTACCTTGAATTGTAATAATTCCCATGTGTCAAGGGTGGTTCCAGGGGAAATAATTGAATCATGTGGGTGGTTCCCTCATTCCATTCTCATGATAGTGAGTGAGTTCTCATGAGATCTGATGGTTTTATAAGGGGCTTCCCGCTTTGGTCAGCACTCATTCTTTCTCCTGCTGTCCTGTGAAGAGGTGCCTTCCACCATGATTGTAAGTTTCCTGAGGCCTCCCCATCCCTGTGGCACTGTGAGTCAATTAAATGTCTTTTGTTTGTTTGAGAAAAGGTCTTGCTTTGTTGCCCAGCCTGGAGTGCAGTGGTGTAACCTCGGCTCATTGCAACCTCTGCCTCCTGGATTCAAGTGATTCTCTTGCCTCAGCTTCCTGAGTAGCTGGGATCACAGATCTGTGCCACCATGCCCAGCTACTTTTTGGATTTTTAGTAGAGACGGGGTTTCACCATGTTGGCCAGGCTGGGATCAAACTCTTGATCTCAGGTGATCTGCCCGCCTCGGCCTCCTCAAGTGCTGGGATTACAGGCATGAGCCACTATGCCTGGCCAGCCTCTTTTCCTTATAAATTACTCAGTCTTGGGTATTTCTTCATAGTAGTGTGAGAATGGACTAATACAGTAAATTGGTACTGGATAGTACCAATTTAGGTACTATAGGCTTGGGACTTCCTAGAGACTTATTGAATGGCTTTGACCAAAATAGACAATGAAGTCCAGGCTGAGGTGGTCTCAGATGAAAATGAAGAACTTCTTGGGAACTAGAGTAAAGGTCACTCTTGCTATGCAAAGAGAATGGTGGCATTTTGCCCCTTCCCTAGCAATCTGTGGAGTTTTGAACTTGAGAAAGATGATTTAGGGTATCTGGTGGAAGAAGTTTCTAAGCCACAAAGTGTTCAAGAGGAACCAGAGCAAAAAAGTTTGAAAAACTTGCAGCCTGATGATGTGATAGAAAAGAAAAACTCATTTTCTGGGGAGAAATTCAAGCCTGGTGCAGAAATTTGCATAAGTAACAGGAGCTGAATTCAATGGTGATTTCCCCATTGAATCACCAGGACAATGGGGAAAATGTCTCCAGGACATGTGAGAGATCTTCATGGCAGCCTCTCCCGTCACAGGCCTGGAGACCTAAGAGGGAAAAATTGTTGGGACATGGTGCCCTGAATCCCAGCTGCTTCAGCTCCAGCTGTGGCTAAAAGAGGCCAGAATATAGCTCAGGCTATTGCTTCAGAGAGTGCAAGCCCCAAGTCTTGGTGGCTTACACGTTGTATTGGGCCTGGGGATGGACAGAAGTCAAGAATTAAGGTTGCGGAACCTCTGCCTAGATTTCCAAGGATGTATGGAAACTCCTGGATGTCCAGGCAGATGTTTGCTGCAAGGGCAGAGCCCTCATGGAGAATCTCTGCTAGGGTAGTAAGGAAGGGAAATGTGGGGTAGAAGCCCCCACACAGAGTCCCCACTGTGGCACTGCCTAACGGAGCTATGAGAAGAGGGCCACCATCCTCCAGACTCCAGAATGGTAGATCCACCAACAGCTTGCACCATGGGCCTGGAAAAGCTGCAGACACTCAATGCCAGTCCATGAAAGCAGCAAGGAGGGGGCTGTACCCTGCAAAGTCACAGGGGCTGAGCTGCCCAAGGCTGTGGGAGCCCACCTCTTGTATCAGTGTGACCTGGACGTGAGACATGGAATCAAAGAAAATCATTTTGGAATGATAAGGTTTAACTACTGCCCTATTGGATTTTGGACTCACATAGGGCCTGTAGCCCCTTCATTTTGGCCAATTTCTCCCATTGGGAATCTGTGTATTTATCCAATGCCTGTACCCCCATTATATCTAGGAAGTAACTAACTTGCTTTTGATTTTACAGGCTCATAGGGAGAAGGGATTTGCCTTGTCTCACATGAGACTTTGGACTTGGACCTTTGGGTTAATGCTGAAATGAGTTAAGACTTTGGGGGACTGTTGGAAGGGCATGATTGTTTTGAAATGTGAGGACATGAGATTTGGGAGGGGCTTGGGGTAGAATGATTTGCTTTGGCTCTGTGTCCCCACCAGATCTCACCTTGAACTGAAATAATCCCCACGTGTCAAGGGTGGGACCATGTGGAGATAATTGAATAAAGGGGGTGGTTTCCTTCATGCTGTTGTCATGATAGTGAATGAGTTCTCATGAGATCTGAGAGTTTTACAAGTTTCTTGAGACCTCCCGAGCCATGCAGAACTGTGAGTCAATTAAACCTCTTTTCTTTATAAATTATTCAGTCTCAGGTATTTCTTTATAGCAGTATGAGAATGGACTAATACAAGTGGTAATAGACTGAACCTAATCTTCAATGATCCCAATTACTGACCCAACAAAAGAAGCAAGTGATCATTAATTCCACAGCTCTTGCTTGAGTTCCTGCTATAAACCAGGCATCTTGCAAGGTATGAGGGTAGGGAGGGAGGCGAGGTCCACAAACTTGAACAGGACATGGTTTTCACTCTCCAGCAGATCACCGCCTAGTGCAGCAAGGTTTCAGACTCTGGCTGCTCATTGGAATCATCTGAAGAGCTTTAGGAAAAACAAAACACTGATGCCAGGCCACACCCAGAGGTTATTTATCTATAATTTGCTATTTCTTCTCTATCCAAGAGGCAGTGTGAAACTTAATGCCAAGGTTTTGGCATAGGGTTCAGATGACAGTATTTTTTAAAAGCTTTCCATCAATTCTAATATGAAGCCGGGGCTTTGAACCTTTGGTTTCCTGGTAGATTAAAAACATGCAAAAAGTAATTACCACAGAATGAAACACGTGCTATAATTAAGGTGAGTACATTATGCTTAAGGGGAAAAAAGGAAAGACTACTTAATTAGTTCTAGGGAATTCTGAAAAGCTTCACATAGAGGGTGATGGTTGTACTGGGTTTTGAATAATGAATGAGAAGCCTCCAAGTAAAAGGCACTCTCTGAGGAAAGTTCCAAGGGCGGGAAGAATATCATCTTCAAAGGTTTGGAAGTGTGTCAGAGCACAGCACACTAAGAGGACTCTAGGTAGTTCAGGGTAGATGGAATGTGGAATTTGTGGGAGAGTGGCAAGAGAAAAGGCTGGAGGAAAAGTTGGAGTCAACACAAAGAGTGGAGCTTTATCCTTGGGGCAGCTGAAAAACAGACTAGATATTATCTGTACCTTAAAATATCATTTTAGTAACTGTGTGGAGGATAAAATGCAAGGAGGAAAGATGGAGAGAAGGGGAGGGTAGAGGGGGTGATATACTTTGGATATTTGTCATGCCCAAATCTCACGTTAAACTGGAATTAACATGAGATTTGGGTGGGTTTGAGAGCACAAACCCCAGTGCTAGAGGTGGGGCCTGGTGGGAGGTGTTTGGATCGTAGGGGTGGATCCTTTATGTCTTAGTGCTGTCTTCAGGATGGTAGGTTCGCGGCTGGGTGTGGTGGCTCACACCTGTATCTCAGCACTTTGGGAGGCTGAGGCAGGCAGATCACCTGAGGTCAGGAGTTTGAGACCAGCCTGGCCAGCATGGTGAAACCTGTCTCTACTAAAAATACAAAAAAAATTAGCTGGGTGTGAGCTGGGCATGGTGGTGGGCACCTGTAATCCCAGCTACTCAGAAGGCTCGCTTGAATCCGGGAGGTGGAAGTTGCAGTGAGCCAAGATCACGCCTCTGCACTCCAGCCTGGGCAACAAGAGTGAGACTCTGTCTCAAAAAAAAAAAGAGATGGTAGGTTCTCATGAGATGTGGTCATTTAAAAGTATGTAGCACCTCCCCCTACTCTCTCTCTCTCTCTCTCTCTCTCTCTCTCAATCCTACTTTCACCATGTGACATGCCTGCTCCCACTTCACCTTCTACCATGATTGGAAGCTTCCTGAGGCCTCCCCAGAAACAGATGCCGCTCTGCTTCCTCTACAGCCTGCAGCATCACGATCCTTTCTTTATAAGTTACCCAGTCTCAGGTATTCTTTACAGCAATGCAGGAATAGCCTAACAGGGAGGAAGAAAGACCACCAGGACTAGGGCAGGTCACTGAGCCTCCTGAAGTGCCTGGAGCACAAAATTTAAGGAGCCTCACTCTCACGTGTCGGCTCTGAAAGTGAACAACTCGGAGAGTGTGTGCTTCCTTTCATCTTACACCCAAGGCACCTCGCTTTCTTCATTCTAGTCCTGACCCTGGAAAAAAGACCAGCTGAAGGAATATCCCTGAGCAAATAACTCCAGTAGGCCAGGGAAGAAATGATGGCTGCCTGGTCTAAGGCAGGGAAAAGAGAGCAGGCTTGGAGAAGAGAGAAAAGGCTGGAAGTATTTTAAGTCATGAGTCCATAGTTGTTGTAAACTGACAGGTGAGGCAAAGAAGATTTGAAGTTCACATTAAGGATTCCAGCTTGGGATAGGTCATAACAAAATTGACAAAGGAAATACAAGAGGAGGGTAGGTCTGAGGGGCCATGTCTTAAACAAGTGAGGAAGATGCTTACAACAGAAACCCTCATTCTACTCTATGTGAACAGGGCAGGATAGGGCAGAGCAGGCAACACATGCAAATCAATAAAGCAGTGGTCAATACAGCTGACCATCAGGAAATGCTTCAGGAGCTTCAAAAAATAAAAATAAAAACCAAAGAGAATATGAACAATGAGACGATAGGTGGAATGGCATTTTTGCTTTCTTTTAGGACTACACAACAGTCCTGGAGAGGGTCTAACATAGGAGGCATGAGAAGGTTGGAAAGGTCAGGAGGGTCGGTGTCTGGCGGGAGTGACTGGGTTTCGTGTGTGGAGAAATATAATTAGGCTGGATGAGTAAGAGAAGATCCTAAATATCAAAGCAAAAGCATTTAAATTACTTATACAGACAATGGGGAGTCACTTATGGGTTCCTGAGTGGGGAAGGAAAGCAATCAAAGCCTGATATAGTCTGGCTCTTTGTCCCTACCCAAATCTCATGTTGAATTGTAATCCCCACATGTTGAAGGTGGGGCCTGGTGGGAAGTGGTTGATCATGGGGGTGGCTTCTAATGGTTTAGCCCTATCCCCCTAGTGCTGTCTCCTGAGAGAGTTCTCATGAGATCTGATGGTGTAAAAGTGCGGCACATCCCTGCCTCCCTCTCTCTCCTGCTCCACCACGGTAAGACATGCTGGCTTCCCCTTCACCTTCTGCCAAGATTGTAAATTTCCCAAGGCCTCCTAGCCATGCTTCCTGTTAAGATTGTGAAACTATGAGCCAGTTAAACCTCTTGTCTTCATAAATTACTCAGTCTCAGGTAGTTCTTTCTAGCAGTGTGAAAACAGACTAATAGAAAGCCCTAGTGTGAAAAGCACTAGGGCACTGTAGAGCCGGACTGGCAGACTTTGTGTAAAAGGCCAGATAGTAAATATCTCAGACTCTGTGGGCCACACGGACTCTACTGCAACGACTCAGCTCTGCTGTTGCGGCATGGAACCAGCCATAGACAACACGTGAACAGATGGGTGTGGCTGTGTTCCTACCAACCTTTATCTACACAATCAGGCAGAGGGTTGGATCTGAGCTGTGGGCTGTCATTTGTGGACCCCTGCTCTAGAGGAAGCGTTTGCTGAGGGTAGGTGTGTATTAATTGAACACGTAGGGGGGTGGCTGAGAGGCAATGGGAAGTGTAACACCCAGCCTGCAGTGAGGAAAGGAAGAAAATACTTGGAAGGTGGCAGCATAGCAGGGCAATTGAGAGCCTTACAAAATGTGATTTCCCTGGAAGAATAAGTGAAAGGATATGACCCAGGCTCAAATGATACGACCAAGAAGAAGTGAGTCAACCCTTGAGGATAGTAACATTTAGAGGACAAGAAGGAAAAGAAGTCAGAGGTAAGAAAGAGTGGACAAGGAAATAAGAAAAGGGGTCTGGATAGAGCAGAGAAGACCTCAGAATAAAAATTGAAGAGGAAAGGCTGTTCGATGGTGTCCACAGCATGAGAGTCCAGAAAAGACTTTTGGGCCTGTCCTGGAAGAGGTCACTGGCAAGGTTGAAGGGGCAGGCTCGGGCCAGGAGGAATGACGAAGGCAGAGAGCAGGAGATGAAAGCAGAGAGGGCAGTGAGAGAAGGGAGGCCAGGAATGTAGCTAAGCACAACTGCAATTCAGAGGAGTGAGAGGGCACCATGTCACTGGACTGAAAAGAACTGGGGCAAATGCATCAGCACAGGATATCAGTGAAGATAGAAGAAAAGCATCAAGTATATTAATACGGACATGATTGCCTTGAAACCACAGCGGCAGATATAATAGACCACAGCAAAGGGCTTATGCTCCCGGAAGAGTGAGCTAGTATGGAAGAAAAGTGCTACTATGTGCCTTGTTGTCAGAAAATGCGTGAAAAACAGACTTATGAGAAATGTATTAATCTTAAGTTTAAGCATAGCTACCTGAAAAGTGTTTTTTTTTTCCCAGAAAAGTCTCCTTTATATTAATATCACCACAGCGAATAAACAAAGCATAAAAATCTAAAAGGAACTGGTATTTTAGAGGAACAGAACAAGAAAACGATCTTTGAAATATGTCAATATTAAATCTTGTGATATTTTACAGCAACAGAAAGGCCTGGAGGGGCAGGGAGTCTCACTACTTAAGTCTGGGCATTTCTAGATGCTTGGAACATGATTGTATATGGCAGGAAAACAGGTCTGAAAATGAACTCAAAGATCACAGTGCTCGATCAACATTAATAGGAAAATAATTGCATGAAGCCTCCAAGATCCCTCTCTTAAAAAATTATCTGTAAGGTTTTTTTCTGTTGTTGTTTTTAAAGTTCAGATGGCAGATATCAAAACAACCAGACTAGATCATAATAGATTCCAGTAAATGTCTAAAGAGAAAATCCAGCAGGCCATTACTGATACTCCTATGTGACCTTTTGTTTCCTGAAACAGGCAGACACCTAAGTTGTCAGTTCAGGGCAGTGAGTGAATAAATATCGGGATCTACCTTGCACTAATGGATGTTGCTCTTAATCCATTACTGGTGGCAAAGTCGAGGTGAATTCAGGGCAGTGCTTCTTGACACTTGCGATTTATTTTGTCATTAGTGATGAAGCATCACATGAGGGCTCCTGGATCCCAAACTGTCAGAAGCACACTTAGGCATTTTAGGAAAGGTCACCCAGATATTCAGGTGCTGACCCACAGTACTGAAGCTGTTACTTAGTAGCTGATTCTTTTTATTATGACTATTAAGGATTTATGTCTAGAATGAGCAGTCAGCCATCTGCTTCTCAGAGAAAAATTTGGTCACTTTGAGAGTAAGAAAAAAGTAGGAATTTTAATCAATTATTATATTGTGACTCAAAAACAAGCAAAAAACAGTGCTGAATCCATTTTGTTTTCTGCTCTGAAACCTAAGATAAGGCATGTTAAAAACCATTGCACCCTAGAATCCCTAAATGGCCCCTGAGCACGCGGCATTTGTTCATTCATTCTTATCCACAAATCCTCATTCAGTCAATCATATATGCAACATGCTCCTCTTGCTTTCATCCAAATCCTGTACCGTGAACTTCACTTCCACATTCTTTGTGAAGACACCCAGACTACTCTAGTTTGCACGGGTAACTCCTATACATTCTCACCCACATTCTAACTTGCATTATTTATCAGCATTTCATAAGCATCAGTCCTATCTCTATACTTAATTTTCAATTTGAGTCCTGGCAGGAACTATGTATTATGGCATCCTATTCTGAAATTCCATGAGACTATACTATTCTAGGCACATCTTAAAAATCAGTAAAACCTCATTGATTTAATGTAGAAGGTTGAACTCAAACTGCAGTCCTCCTCACATAAAACTATGCAATTGACAGAACTAACTCAAAAATGAAATTACGACCATAACATCTTGAGTGTCCCAAGAAAGTATGAGTGGCATACTTGAGACCTTTTGTCTAGAAGAATAATTTCCAAATCCAATCTACCGAACAGACAGGCTCCATGAGAAAGTTTCCACCAGCCTGCAGTTAAACGAGAAAAACAAGGAAAATGATATGTCTTTTTCATAAAGATAAATTTACTCAATTTTTAAAAAGTCCTTTAAGAACATGTCCTTCCTATTATTTTGATGTGAACATGCCTTTTGTTTTATAAAATGATAGTGAGTATAAAGAGTAGTGTGCATGTTATTGCAATCATTATTTTTAAATATTCTTCCTCAGTAAAATAAAGGTGGACTTCCCTCTGTCAATCTTCCTCATTCTTTTTCTTTTTTTTTTTAAATTGGAATTAAAAATCCAAAAGACTGGGAGCCACTGCTATAAAACTCAATGGTGGGAAAAATATTTTGGAAATACTACACCTAAAAAAGAAAAGAAATTTACTCTAACATGTAATAGAATGGAGATGTCTCCTGTGTGCATGTTTGATGACTGTACAACACAGCTGCAAATTCTGTAATGTTCTTCCCACAAAAAGGTGAAGTCTATGTTGCCTCTCCTTGATTCTGGGAAACTATTCATTCTGCTTGAATGAATAGCGTATGACACAAGTGATGCTATGTGACTTTCAAGATTAGGTAATAAAAGGCCATGCAGCTTCCACCTTGTCTACCATAGCACTTGCTTTTGGAGCCCCGAGGCCCCATCTGTACATCTGACTACACTGAGACTGACATGCTGAAGAGGTCACAGGTAGGAGCTCTCACCTAGTGTCCCTATTGGCCCCAAAATGCATGAAAAACAGACTTACGAGAAATGTAGTTATCTTCTTAAGTTTAAGCATAACTATAAACAAAGAAAGTGTGATTTTCTTTTCAGAGAAATCTCCTTTATATCAGCACAGTGAGCAAACAAAGCATAAAAATCTAAGAGGAACTGGCATTTTAGAGGAACAGAACAAGAAAACAATCTTTCAGCCATCCCCACCCAGGTGTCAGTCATCTTAGACCCTCCAGCAAACCACCACTGAGTGACCTCTGTTTACACCACCAAGAACAGAAGAATGACCTAGCCAAGCCTTGTCCAAGTTCCAAATTCACACAGGAGTGTGAGATACAATCAAATGGCTATTGTTTAAAGCCACTAAGATTTTGGGTAGTTTGGGACACAATAACACATATCTGGAATAGCATATAGTAGTTTCCCCTTATCTGCGGTTTGGCTTTCAGTGGTCTCAGTTATTCGCAGCCAACCACGGTCTGAAAATATTAAGTTATTTTGAGAGAGAGAAATACCATATTTAGAGAACTTTTATTACAGTATATTGTTATAATTGTTCTAGTTCATTATTTTACTATCAGTTATTGTTATTAATATCCTACTATGCTGAATTTGTAAGTTGAACTTTACCATGGGTATGTATATATTGAAAAAAGAGTACATACAGGGGACGGTACTATCTGTGATTCTAGGTATCACTAGGGAGTCCTAGAATATGTAAGGAGAGACCACTGTACTTCCCAAAACACTGCTGAAAATATTTAATTCACCAGGATACCCAGACTATAAGAAATACAGCATGAAGAACCATATATACATTGATTAATATATTTGTGAAGAATCATATATATAATTACATTTGTATATATTATTTGTGTATATTAATAAATATATGATATATTGATTAATATGATTATTAAATATACACACTTCTCTACTTTCAGTTTTGTTTTATTTTTTGAGATGGAGTCTCGCTCTGTTGCCCAGGCTGGAGTGCAGTGGCGCCGTCTCGGCTCACTGCAAGCTCCGCTTCTGGGGTTCACGTCATTCTCCTGCCTCAGCCTTCTGAGTAGCTGGGACTACAGGCACCCGCCACCACGCCCGACTAATTTTTTGTATTTTTAGTAGAGACGGGGTTTCACCGTGTTAGCCAGGATGGTCTCGATCTCCTGACCTTGTGATCCGCCCGTCTTGGCCTCCCAAAGTGATGGGATTACAGGTGTGAGCCACTGCGCCCGGCCTCTACTTTCAAAGAAAATCAAAATGGCTTTAATTACTAATATTTCTTTCAATGCTGCAAATCATTTCAAAAGAAGAACATCAAAAGCAACCTCATTCCACTTTCCCCCATAATTCCAGCCATAAACTAAACAGTGACTGGGGGTTAGAAAGTTTTCCCTCCGGCTCCTGTCAAGTCTTCTCCAGGCAATCCCAGGAAAGATGTTTTTGGCTTTTGTTTTGTTTTAATGAATAGATTTTTAAAGTAGGGGAAAGATAGGAATTAAGTAAATGGGGACCAGGATTGAAGCAGAGGGTGTTTATTCGTGGTGGTGGTGGGTGATTGGGTTTTAAGATGGGAGACTTGATCATGATGCAAGGAGAAGAAATATGTAGAGAGCACTTTCTCACCAATAAAAATACATTAATTAGCTTCTAGAGGGAAGAACACAAGGACATAAATTCTGTGTGTTCTGGAGCATGTCACCTACAATGTGGCTGATTAATAAAGCTCTGAGACAGGATGAAACAAAACTGCAGCTCTTCTTAGAAAACTGGGTAGCAGATTCACTCCCATCGTTTTCTATTTGTACCACCATTCTCCCCTGAACTGAGAACCTCCAGGCCACTTCCTATTTTCCCCATCAGTAATCACTTAAATCTTGAACATTTAAATCTCAAAACCCAACTTAGACTAAACGTAGTAAACTTTGGCTCCCTGTGTGTGTGCTGGGGTGGGGGGTGAGGGAGAGCACCATGCACACAAGGTTGTCACAAATAACAAATGGCTCCTGGGGGCCTGGCTGGAGCCTCACAGCTGTGTGTGCAGATAAGCAGAGCAGTGTGGAGGGTAGGGATCCCAGGGCTTTGTGCTACCTTCACTGTCTCATAGACTTTCGGATGATGCTGTCACCATCTGCAACCTGACCCATCCCCATGGAGACATGCTGACAGAGTGCAGTGGAACTGTCAGACAGATCTGACAGGGCTGGACTCGTGCCTTTACTACTGATTGCAGTCCACCTCACGGGGACACATACACTGGCCTTCCCAAACAGACTCTGACTCGTTAAATCCTTGGGTTGTATGGTTAACTTTTATTGAGAAAGTTCTAATTTCAGCTGTTGGAAATAAATTATGTGTGATTTTCTAGATCTTACATCTTAATTGCTTAGCAATTTAACATACAATTGTAGATGATAATTTTTCTAAGGTCCACTGCCCTCAGGATTCGTGTTAAAAGTATCTCACCAGCACATCGAGCTGCAAACAGGAAGTTGTCTAGGATATGGGGGAAATTTTAGCACCATGTCACCCTTCTGTGTTAGATCTAATTTTCTCTCTGCACGTCAACAATGATGATGTCACTAATATCTAAACATTCACTGCTAGATTCTGTGTCCGTTTTTCCTTTTAGTTAAAGCCATATCTATCCCCCTACTTTAAAGGATAAATTCCCTTTTTAATTGAATCATACCTAACCCCTGGGCCATCTGAGTAAAGTCTAGCCATGGTCAGCTTTCCTTTTGTTTTACAGTAAAGAGCAATTCATACTGTCAGGTCCTAGCGGTCATCGGCAAACTCTAGCCTCCAGGGGGAGCCAAAGACTCTTCCCCCCGGCCCCCCGCCACTTCATCCAGCCAAGAAGAGCTCTGATTCTGTGAAGGCCAACATGGAAACTGGACTTAAACACCAGGCCAGTGTAGGTGTGGGGAAATGACCTCTTCATTTGGGTCATCTCTTTTCCATGTAGTGTTTTCTCTGGCATCTCTCACCACGCTCCCTCTCCTTCCCTTCACCTTCTCCTGCCTCTCTCAAGAACTGTAAGGGTCTGAGATTTCACCTTACTTGAAATTACCAGTTAAGTTAGCCTGCCAGGTTTACGGGTGCCAGCAGAACACATGAGATTCTTGGCTCTGAGACTTTAACACTCACAGCAACAGCAGTAAGCAGGGTGTCAGCACGTGTGCTGGCCAAGAGGGCATGAAGCAGGAGCCAAAGCCTGCCTCCAGCATCGGTGTTGGGCTAGATGAACAAGAGGACCCTCGCTTATCAGGATAGGAGACCACGTCCACATTTGGAGACATATCCTTAGCTAGTAACAAAGAGTGTGCAGGTCTGTAGCAGGGGTCCACAAATTACACTTTTGTGCAGTGTACAAGCTAAGCATTCTTTTTTACATTTTTAAAAAGGACTACAGTAAAGAAGAAAATGGGATGGAGACCACAGGTGGCCTGAAAAGTTTGACGTATTCACTATCTGGGTCTTCACAGACAAGCTTGGTGATTCCTGGTCTATAGCATCGTCTGTGCTTAGGGCCTGAGGTGACAGTGGCAGTGCCATGGCAAAGAAGATTCAGGATCTCTCTCTTTCTTGTTCCATCAGAGACACACATTGTAGGCCTGCTGGGAACAAGTACATTATGAGATTATTTTGCTCTTGCATTATTAATTCCCACCCCAACATAAACACCAGAGGCAGATGGATTTCATAAAATAGGGTTGAGGTGATGACTGGTTGTCACATCAACATTTTCGTGGAGAAAGTTTTTTTTTTGTTTTTTTTTTTTTGTTTTTTTTTTTTAACCAATATCTTTCTTGTGTGGTTTGATTTCAAATAGCTGCCACCCAGCCCTCTAGAAGACATCACTGACCCTCTTTGGGGAAACCACTTTTTTACTGCCAGATGCAATCTTTCTCCACAAATTGACACCACTATTCCACTAAAATGGTTTCCACAGCTGGCCACATGATCTGGCTACCTAGCAAGCTAATTCCTCGAGGACTGCCTTTCTCAAGCCCCTCAAATTCCATGTGCTGTTGTTGCTCTATTGTTGCTAGGACTGGTTTCCAGGCAGCATCAACAGTGTCTGCGAGCTTCCTTAATGGGTTTAATGTGAAGGAACCAGTTAAGGGCATTATGACTGCCAGCCTTCAGTCGACACAGGATTTAGCCAAGCTTTTGTTAATTGGGGAAGGTTTGATGCAGTTGATGGATTCCCCTGGTGTTACTGAGAAACAGCAGTTTTATGCTATCTTCTTTGATCCAGTAGTTCTGTCGGCTTTAGAAACAAAATCCTAACTGACAAGTCTGAGATAAAATATATCTACTTATGCCTTTGTAATACCCTTAATTCCTAGTTTTTCACCACCCTGCCCCCTACAACTAAGAGGGTTCCTGTGAATATTACATCATGTCTAGATGCTAAGCACAGTGCCCTAGTCATACAGATCTGAGCCCATCTCGTCACATCAGTAAATTGGAATGACAGCCATCATATTGCCACAGTGATTCTGGAAATTGGAGTGCTTCTAAACAGAGTCCCCAGCCAGACCTCATCAACTGCTAAGCATCCTGGGCTCCTGGATTAATTCATTTCCAACACACATTCAGACTTTCCTCCAAGGTGTTTGATGGGACAATTGTTCATTCTTCTACTTTGTCCAGTAAAATATATTTTATCCTTTTGTTTTGTTTTATTTTTCTTTCATGTCCAGAGTAGTAGAACTGCCTGACTCAGGAACCCAGACAAGTCAGCAATACTTTAAATAACAGTTCATTAATTAATAGTAAAAAATAGGGGAGGTCCACTAGAGTACTGACTTCAGACCTCAGCTACATTAGCACCAAATGAGTTTCCCAGGATGAATGTCACGCCAGAAGAATTAGTAAGCAATGGTGTCTACAGGGCAGGCTTTGAGAGCAACTCAAGAGCAGGGCAGGGATTTCCTCGTCGGGGTTAAAAGTGTCGCTGGCACAGCCCTGGAACATGATGTCAGAACTACTGAAATCCTCACAGTCTACATATTCTCCCAAAAGGAAGGTGGTTTTATATTTTATGAGAAAATCTGGTAAGAACACAGTAGAACATAATTTAAGAGAGAGAAGTAAGGACTGACAAGGAAGGGAAGATATATTCACTCCAGGGCATTGTGAAAGCAAAATGAATATAGAGAGAGCAACGTGGCATAAGAAATGCAGCGCAGCCCGGAGCCAACCGTCTCAGGGTATTTGGTCAAAGATCACCATCCTCCTTCATGACATCATCTCCAAAAGGAGATTCAGAATTTTATGAGCACATTTTCTGCTTCTGTTTTTGGCCAACCTGATTAAAGGTGGTAAAGGAGTTCCACATACTATTATCTGACTGGATCCAAGGTAAGGAGGGGTCCAGGGTGAATCATCCTGGTGGGCAGGGGTGGGGGCAGCTACTGTAGTTGGGCAAGCACGGAGTTGAGTCATCTAAAGTAGCAAGCATCAGACAGGGACAAAGGGTTCAGTCCCAGAGGTCAGGGAAGGCCAGTGAGGGCTGCACTGGCAGAAGGAACCATCCAGTGAAAAACAGTTCAGCCCTCCCCATGCAGGACTGGGGAGGAGATACAATTGGGCAGGAGTAGGTATCTCTGGGCCATGGACTTTGACTCTATCTAGAAGAGGTCAGTAGTTTTTGTTTAGGGTCAAGAAGCCTGAGGGTGTTTGGAGACTTGTGCATTTATAGAGGAAACTCAAGGACCATTCTACCAAGATGTCCTAACCAGGATTTACAAACGACTGGATTTCATTGCAAGGAAGAATAAAGCAATTAGAAGCTATGTCCGTGAATGTGGATTCCATGAATTTTGTCTCTAGATTAGAAGCTGTTTTTCTGCCCCACATACTGAGCTCCTGATTTTCCTGTATCATTTTAGGACTTACAAGGGGTAAAAAGTGCCTCTTCTAGATTGGGACTAAAAACAAAAACCCTCAGTATAACTCAGTTAATAAAGATTTGGATTCAGGTTCCTGGGTCTGAAGACTCTTCACCACCAGCCACTCAGTGGAGCCAGACTGCATGACTTCCTATCCAGCCTCTGACACTTTTGGCCATATGACCTTGGACAGATGAACTAATCTCTGACCATCATTTTTATCAATTGTAAAATCAAGATAATAACAGTTCCTTCTTCATAGAGTTCTTATGAAAATAAAATGAGTTAACTCTCATAAAATGTTTAGAACTGTATCTGGCACACAGTAAAACCTATATAAGTATTTGCCACTATGATTATCCTGGCTTTCGCCTTTTATAAAGACAAGCTAATGCTGTCCACTGCTAGCTCACAAAAATAACAGGAATGCACACACTCAACTCTGAAAGAGTCATGGCAGGTTGGGGCTTTCCCCCTCATACTAATCAATCATGTTCAAGGCTATCGAGACACAAAGACAAGGAAAATACAGAGCTAAAGTGGACGTGAGAAACTGAGTCACACTACTCATTTTACAGATGAGAAAACTAAAGCTTAAAATTACTATGTCCCAAAGTCAATTTGTCCATAGAGCAAGGAATAGAATTTAGTAAATTTCCCAGTGTCTGAAGGTGTCGATTCACATATTAAAATCAGGTGCCTGCTAGGTCAGTGTTACCATTGTTTATTGTCAGCCTGGCCTATTTCTCCGTCCCAGTAGTATGACAGAATGTGAAAACGTCTTGAGCTCTGCAGAAGAGGATCACTATGTAATTGTGTCAGGGTTGGCTAACAGTGGGCACAACCATGGTGCAAACTACAGTATAATAAAATCGGCATGGCTTGACTTCCTTTAAGTGCTCTAATTCTTCTCTATCCCCATCAAGTGTAGAGGAGACCTCTTGTGTCATGAAACCCCACACCCAAGTATCCTTTCTGAAGAGAAGGACTCTATACACTGGAAAACTTGATCCTGAACACAGGATTCTATCAAATGAAAAAACATCTCTGCTGTTGAAAGCTTGGTCTGTGGTGTTGAATGAGGTTTGTGGATGCCTAAGGAACGGTTCTGGTGTTAGGCTGAGTAATCCAAGTCATTTCTGTACAGCTTTGTGGAAGGGCTACACATAGCTGCATTCAGAAACTGGAAGGGGAGGGGAAAATATCTCAATAAAACATTTCCTGAGGCAGCACTTAATAGATGCTGCTGTCTACTGGTTTGACCCTAGCTCCTAGATATTTGTGGGACTGCTCACCATAATACTAAATGATGACTTCTACAAAGGTAGCTTTTATTTTAATTTGTTGCAAGTTCCATTCCTTCTATCTCTTTATAATCAGATCTGGGCTAAGCAAAGATGTTTAGCTACCAAATAGGGGTTTGATGGTCCTAATTATAAATGTGGAGTTAAGAAACCCAGTTTCCACTTCTCTCCCATTCTTCCCCACCATTAAAAAACTTTGGAATTTGAGCCAGATCACAGATTCCACACTGCAGGGTTGTGGAAGCTACTGTGTCATTATGTGCTAGGTCAATGCATAGGAATTTGCTTTACTTTGAAAAAGTACATAAAATTTTGACCATGGGGGTATCTTTATTTCTATTCTGGGCATAATATTAACATAAGATACTACAGGACAGAAACAATATCAGGAAATTCCAGGAGAACAGTGACCCCCAAGGCCTGGATAAGCCAGGGGCAGGTGGAGGGAACACTAGGCTATTATTCTCCAACCTCCCCTGTGCAACTTTACTTCTGGGCACCCCTCATTCTAGACTGGAGTTGACTCTGGGCATGCTTCAGCTGCAGTTCTCATCCTCCTGTTCTGGCTTGTAGCATGGCCTCACCTGTCTCATTCTCAATCTCAATTCAGTCCCTGCTTTCTACTCTGCCCTGTACTGCTGCCTCTCTC
Source organism: Papio anubis (assembly GCF_008728515.1). NCBI lineage: Eukaryota > Metazoa > Chordata > Mammalia > Primates > Cercopithecidae > Papio > Papio anubis. The sequence goes on along the minus strand of NC_044980.1, from coordinate 69,159,877 downwards.
CTGGCCCCAACCTTTCCTTGTTTGATTCCACTTCATGAATCTATTCAGCTACTGACTTGATCTTTCTGACTTTGGTCTTAACCTAACAACAAATACACAAACAAATTCAAGCTCAATATATATTGCTCATATTATTCAACAATAAATAGGAACAAACGATTAATCACATAACAATCGATGGGTGTTAAGGGCACTATGCTAAGTAAAAAAAAAAAAACAAAAAAACAAAAAAAACACCCAATCTCAACAACATGACTCCATGTCTACGACATTCTCAAAATGAAAAAATTATAGTGATAGAGAACAGATTAATCATTGCCAGGGGTTAGGGTTGAGGACAGGGTATGGCTGTGAAGGAGTACTATGAGGGAGTTTCTTTGTGGTGATGGAACAATCTGGACCCTGATTGTACTGGTGAGGTTATGTAAATCTATATATGTGATAAAACTTCCTAGAACTATACCATTCCTCCACACACACAAACAGAAACAACAGTGGATGTAAAAAAATGGTGAAGTCCAAATAAGGTCTGTATTTGAGTTAACAGTATTGTACCAATGTCAATTTCCTGGTTTTGGCAATGTACTAAGGTTATGTAAGATATTATCATTGGGGGAAGCTGGGTGAAGAGTAAACAGGAATGTTGTACTATTGCTGCAACTTCTTATGAGTCTTAAACTGTTAAAAAAATCACACACACATAAACACACAGACACACACACACAGTCAAGCCTTGAATACCTGTGGGTTCCACATCTGTGGACTCAACCAACTGCAGATCAAAAATATTTTTTTTAAAAAAAGGATGACTGCATTTGTACTGAATATGTACAGACTTTTTTTCTTGTCATTATTCCCCAAACAATACAGTATAACAACTATTTACATAGCATTTACATTTTATTAGTTATTATAAGTAATCTAGAGATTATTTAAAGTATACAGGAAGATGTGGGTGGGTTATTTGCAAATGCTACACTGTTTTATACAAGGGACTTGAGTACTTGAGCATCTGTGGATTTTGGTATCTGCAGAGGTCCTGGAACCAGTGTCCCAATCCCCCACAGATACTTAGAGACAACTATTTATATATATGTTCACACACACACACACACACACACACACACACCCTAAATAGTAAGGTCCTGAGTCCCATCCCCAACACTAGCAAATCCAAAGAAAGGACAAAAAGTGACAAGCAGAGTCCAATGCATGGCATTCTTACTGAAAGCATTATATGGAATTTAGTGTTAAGTTGAAAAAGGCTTGGTATTAAGAAAATCAAAAGACCAAAAACCAGCTAAGTCACATGATTTAACTTCAACTGGCAGAACTCAAACTGTGGGCATATAAAATGGAGACAACATAAGTTAAATGTGCCACATCACTCAAATCTAGCTGACTTTTCCTTTGGCAATTGTTTTCTACCACATAGATCTACTACATAGGATCTACATATCCTATTGTGTAGATCGTAAATTTCTTTCTCACACAAATAGTGGTCCCTAACGTATGTGACTGTTGCATGGAAAATGATCTTGAGACGTTCTGGACAAGGAACAAGGTAATTCTCTAACAATTTATAAGCTTCTGAAAGGTATCAAAAGAGCCAGGGGTATCAAAATAACCTTTAATACTTCTAAATAAGATTATTTAAAAGAATCATGGCATCTTAAAAAAATTGTTTTCATATGACTTGAGTGCTTTAGGAACTTTAAGAAAGGAGGTAGTTGAAGTTCTTTGCTTGGACTTGACAATTGACTTAAGGCATAAACAATCCCCATATTTGTATGTTGAAAGAAGAGCATATGTGGGTGAATCCTATCTTCCCCTCAGAAGACAGTAGGGTAAAAGTATTTATGGCATACCTATTGACTGTGAGGACTGTAGGAGGCATATAGCCAGCCAGGAAACTCCAACATCAGTGTCTGCCCTACTGTCCCTAACCCAAGAGCTCAGGAGACATTTATCTTTGCATTTGCAGAAGTTCCTTCCATTTGCCCTGAGCATGAGTTTATGGAAACTCAAAAATAATCTACAAAAGTTTCCCCTTCTGAGGACAAGGAGGAAAGTATCAGGTTCAAGGGTGCAAATAAGATGTTGCCCTTGGAGTAGAACATTTATAATGATGGGGCATCATAAGTCTTATTTGGTTTTCATTATGAAGATTCTTAAAATGTTTAAACTGTGTGAGAAAAAGAAAAAGACCTCAAAGAGGATAAGGGGGTCTGTCAGTGAGGCTGGAACTGCAGGGCTAATGGAACACCAAGGCAGTGCTGGGGCAGAGTCAGGCCAATGCCACCAATAAAATACATGGCACTAGTACAGGGGGTTATAAACTAGCTGGTGTGACAGCACCCTTCAGACCTCAAACCTGAAGCTCTGGTTCATGGGAAGAATCCTTAACAAGCAGAGCTAATTTATACTATGCAAGCTTAATGCATAAATAATGATTAGAAGAGAGATTAGCTGGCTTTCGTCCCCCATGTACACATTCATTTGTTCATTCAGTCATTATTCCACAAACATTTCTTGAGTAATAACTGTGTGCCAGGCTTTATAATGTCAGGAACTATGCCAGGCACTGGTGACCCAAGGGGATGAATCAACACAGCGCAACCACAGAAGAGGTCTAATTCAGTTTTCATTATGAAAATTCTTAAAATGTTTTATCTGTGTGAGAAAAAGGAAATGACCTCAAAGAGAGAAGGAGATCTGTCAGTGAGGCTGGAACTGTGGGGCTAATGGAACACCAAGGCAGGGCTGGGGCAGGGTCAGGCCCAGGTTTTCTGGGGGCCGTGAATTTTGATACCTATTTGGAGGTGTCCAAGGCAGACAGGCCTCTAAACTAGATTCCTCTGAACTCTGGTTCAGTGAAGTATTAATATGTGCTCCATGATATAAAGGGCTTCGTCACAGTCTATTCATTTTGGAAATGTATTGATTGTCTCAAGTTAGCATATTAATAACTGAGAAGTCCAGCACTAAAGACATCAGGCAAACTTTATTACCTTACAAAATCCAGTTTGGAAAACCCTGCTCTCAGGACTCCCGACTGGTAAAAGAGGTGGAGGAGTATATCTGTAGTGAATAGACAGGATCAAGCAAGTCAGTTTTCATGTCTCATGAAACATTCCAGGGCCCAATTCGTGTAAACCAGTCAATCTCCAGAAATGTCACTGCTACCCAATTATCCGAAAGGATTTTGTGTGAAATGTACATAGTACTTTTACTAACTTTCTTCTGCCTAAAATACACAGAGATAATTCACCTTTCGCAGGAGTTCAGCATTACAGAAGCTGGAGCTGATAAGGTTGTTAGGAAGCATCTGGTGCAATCCTCCTACTCAACAGATGAGTCTGGACAAAGCGAATCCCTAACCCAACTCCTAAGAAATCTGGGCTCCCGATTCTCAGCCCAAAGTCCTGATGAATAACTACCTGTTTTCTGTATGCTCCATACAGCATTCCGTGTACTGTGGGTGCCGTGACAGTTACTAAGGCACTACAATAAGTTACAATATTTGTAACATCACAACATAAAGATCAGAACAACAACAAAACATTCTGCCATTTCTTTGGAAGCATTCATCGAACATTTCAGGGAAAAAAAGTGTAGTAGGGCTAAATAGTTAACATTGCTTCAACCTTAAGAATATCATTATCTGACAGGATCCCCTCCCATCACCATGTCACTGAGATTTTTAAAAATATACCTTTGGTGTTGCTATAATCTTATTAACCTACTGGCTCATAGAGCTTATTACTCTGAAAATAGCCTTTTTTTTTTTCTTCTAAGCCAAACTTATCCAAGAGCATCAGTCTAAAGACTATAAATAGTGCAAGTATAATGATCAGTGACATGAAAATGTAGGCTACAGCTAATGGAACTGAGGAACAGGTTTAATTTCAAACTGGAGAACTAGGTGATAAGGTCCCACCACTTTATTGTTTCTGTCCTGGATTTTATATAATCATTAAAATGGCACTGTTCACAAGGAATGTATACAGATATACTTGGCCTAACTTTACAAAGCAAGCAGTCAATTTTCCAAGCAACCTTACGTGTCTACTCTCTCTTTTTAAAAAACAGCTTTATTGAGATATAATTCATGTACTATCTAATTCATCCATTTACAGGGTAAAATTTAGGGGTTTTTAGTATATTTATAGACATTTGCAACTGCTACAACAATCCATTTTGGAAAACTGTCATCAACTCAAAATAAATCTTGTAGCTAGGCCAGTGTGGTGGCTTACACCTGTAATCCTACCATTTTGGGAAGCTGAGGCCGATGGGTCGCTAGAGCCCAGGAATTCAAGACCAGCCTGGGAAACATGATGAAACCCCATCTCTGCAAAATTAAAAAAAAATTAGCCGGGCATGGTGGCAGGTACCTGTAGTCCCAGCTACACTGCCCTCCAGCCTGCATGACAGAGCAAGAAGAAAAAAGAAACCCTGTATCTTGTAGCTGCCACCCCACCCCCACCCCATCCTCTTTTCCACCTCACCCCTAAGCAACAAATAATCTACATTCTGTCTCAATAGCTTTATGTATTCTGGACATTTCATATAAATGGAATGATATAGTATGTGGTCTTTTGTGACTGGTTTCCTTCCCTTAGCATAACATTTTCAAGGCGCATCCAAGTTACAGCATATATCTATACTTCATTCCTTTCTATGGCCAAGTAATATCCCACTGTGTACATATTCCAAATTTTATTTACCTATTCATCAATTTATGGTTATTTGGGTTGTTTTCACCTTTCAGCTACTATGAACAATGTTGTTAGAAACACTTTTGTTTTTCCACGGCTTTTGTTTTCATTATTCTTGGGTATGTACCTAGAAAGTGGAATTGCTGGGTCATATAACAACTCTGTGATTACCTGTGAGAAACTGCCAGACTCTTTTCCAAAGTGGTCACACCATTTTACATTCCCACCAGCAGTGTGTGAGGGTTTTAATTTCTCCAAATCCTTGTCACACTTACTATTATCTGACTTTCTGATTCAAGCCATCCTAGGGGCCTTGAAGGGGTATCTTATCTGGTTCCAATTTGCATTTCTTGATAATTAATGATGCCAAGTATCTTCTCATGTGCTTATTGGTCATTTGAAGATATTTCTTGGAGAAATGTCTACTTGAGTCCTTTGCCATTTTAAGTGGGTTTTTCGTCTTATTAAATTGTAAGAGCTCTTTATATATTCTAGATACAATTCTCTTATCAGATATGTAATTTTCAAATATTTTCTCCTATTCTGTGGGCTGTTTTTTCACTTTCTTGTTGGTGTGCTTTGAAGCACAAAAGGTTTCAGTTTTGTTAAAGCCCAATTTACTTATACTTTTCTTTACTCACTTGCATTTGGGTGTCATATCTAAGAATCCTTTGCCAACAATATTTTTCCTACATTAGATGGTCTTGGCATTCTTGCTGAAAATCAGTTAACCATAGAGGTTTATTTCTGGATTCTCAATTCCATTTCATAGAACTGTATGTCTAACTTTGTGCCAGTACCACACAGTCTTTATTATTGTTACTTGGTAGTAAGTTTTGGAATTGAGAAGTGTTAAGTGCCTCCTAGTTTGTCATTTTTTGAGATTGTTTTGGCTATTTTGGGTCCCTTTAAATTCCATATGTTTTGAAATACCATATTAGTTTTGAAATTCTATAATAACCTATAAATTTCTCTAAAGAATCCAGCTGGGATTTTGATAGTGATTGCATTAAATCTGTATATTCATTTGCAAAGTATTTCCACCTTAACCTTGTCTTCCAATCCAGGATCATGAATGTCCTTCCATTTATTTAAGTCTTAAAATTTCTTTCAGCAATTTTTAAAAAGTTTTTGAAGTATAAGTTTATGCTATTTATTAAAACTGTTCCTAAGTATTTTATTTCTTAATACTATTATAAATGGAATTATTTCCTTAATATCATTTTCAGATTGTTCAAAGCTAGTATATAGATATATAATTAATTTTAGTAATTAATTTTGTATCTTGTAGCTTTGCTATTATGTTTGGATTGCATCCCCCACCAAAAAGATATGTTGCAGTTCTAACTCCCACTACCTCAGAATGTGACCTTAGAAGCAGGGTCATTGCAGATGTAATTAGTTAAGGTGAGGTCATACTAGAGTAGGGTGGGCCCTTAATCGAATAGGATTGGTGCAATTACAAGAAGAGAAGAGAGACACAAAGGATGAAGACAGTCATACGATGATGGAGGCAGACCCTGGAGTGATGCGTCTACAAACCAAGAAATACCAGGAAAGGCCAACCAATACCAGACACTAGAAAAGGAAAGGAAGGATTCTACTCAGAATCTCAAAGGGACTGCCAACACCTTGATTTTGGACTTCTAGCCCATGTAACTGTAAGAAAATAAATTTCTGTTGTTTTAAGCTACCCAGTTTTTGGTACTTTGTTACGGTAGCCCCAGGAATCTAATGTACTTGCTGGACTTGTTTATTAGTTTTAATGGTTTTTTAGTGGAGTCCTTGGGATTTTCCATATACAAGATTATGTTACTTGCAAATAGAGATACTTTTGCTTCTTCTTGCCAGTCAGGATGTCTTTTATTTCTTTTTCTCACTTAATTGCCCTAGCTAGACACTCCAGTACAATGTTGACTAGAAATAGCAAGAGTGGGCATCTTTGTCTTGTTCCTAATCTTAGAGAAAAAGTATCCACTGTTTTCCAATCAAGTATGATGTTACCTGTGAGTTACTTGTAGATGTCTTACCAGATTGAGGATGTTTCCTATTACTAGTTTTTTGCATGTTTTTACCATGAAAAGTGTTGAATTTATAAAATGACTTTTCTGTGTATTGAGATGATCATGAAGTTTTGTTTTTCATTCTATTGATATGGTATATTTTATTAACTGATTTTGTGATGTTAAACCAACAGAGCATTCCTGAGATAAATCCTACCCTGGTGTACAATCCTTTTCATATGTTTCTGGATTCAGCTTGCTAGTATTTTGTTAGAATTTTTTTCCATGCATAATAAAATAAATATTGGTTTGTGGTTTTCCTTCCTTGTGATGTTTTTGTCCATTTTTATTATTAGGGTAATACTGACCTCAAATAATGAGTTAGAAAGTGTTCCTTCATGTTCTATTCTTTGAAGAATTTGTAAAGAATTGGTATTAGTTATTCACAGTGTTCTGTCAGTGTCTGCTAGGTGTCGTTGGCTTTTAGTGTTGTTCCTGCCTTCTATTTTCTTTTTTTTATTATTATTTTTTATTATTATGCTTTAAGTTCTAGGGTACATGTGCATAACGTGCAGGTTTGTTACATATGTATACTTGTGCCATGTTGCTGTGCTGCACCCATCAACTCGTCAGCACCCATCAACTCGTCATTTACATCAGGTATAACTCCCAATGCAATCCCTGCCTCCCCCGCCCCATGATAGGCCCCGGTGTGTGATGTTCCCCTTCCCGAGTCCAAGTGATCTCATTGTTCAGTTCCCACCTATGAGTGAGAACATGCGGTGTTTGGTTTTCTGTTCTTGTGATAGTTTGCTAAGAATGATGGTTTCCAGCTGCATCCATGTCCCTACAAAGGACACATCTGCCTTCTATTTTCTTATTGTTTTCTGCCTAGTTGTTATATCCCTCTTGAAAATTGGGTATTGAAGTCTTCAACTACCATTGCTGAGTTATCTATTTCTTCTTTAATTTTTGTCAGTTTTCACTTCACATATTTTGGCACTCTGTCGTTTACTGAATATATGTCTATAATTGTTATATCATCCTAATAAATTGTCTTTTTTATCACTATAAAATGTCCCTCTTTACCTTTGGTAACTTTTGTTTTTAACTTCTATTTTGTCTGATATTAGCATAGCCTCTCCAGCTTTTTTGTGGTTGCTGTTTACGTGGTATATGTTTTCCTTTCCTTTTACTTTCAGTCTATTTGTATCTTTGAATATAAAGTGTGGCTCTGTAGACAATATATAGTTCAATCTTGCTCTTTGTTTTTAACTGAAGATTGTCTAACTCTCTGCCTTTTGATTGGACTGTTTAATTCAAAAGTATTTAATGTCATTATTGATATAGTAAATTTACATCTACCATTCTACTTTTCGTTTTCGATATGTCTCATGTCGTCTTCTCCTCTATTCCACCTTTATTGCTTTCTTGTGCATTAAGAGAATATTTTCTAATATAGCATTTACATTTCTTTAAGGATTTTTTTACTACTTTAAAAAATTGTTTTCTTAGTGGTTCCTCTAGGCCTTCTCGGATATATCTTATCAGAATCAGCTTCAGATTTACACCAATTTTATTCCAGTGAGATACAGAAATGTTACTCCTATATAGCTTTATTCCCTTTTCTCCCCTTTTGTGATGTAACTATACTATTACATTAAAAATGTTATAAGCCCTATAGTACATTCTTATTAATTATTACATTATATAACATTATGTCTTTTAAGGAAGCTAAGTGAAGAAAAGAGAACAAATATATATATATATTTACATACGTGTGTGTGTATATATATATAGATAGATAGTTATGTTAACTTTATTTATCATTTGTGGATCCCTTCGTTTGTTTTTGTGAATTCACGTTACTACTAGAATCGTTTTCTTAGCCCAATATAATATTGCCTCCACCTACCTCCTTTGTGCTATTATTAGCAAATATGTTACATTTCTATAAGTGAAGAAGGCTCAATGATAATATATATGTGTATGTGTGTATATATGTGTATAGTTTAATGCAATTGCTTTTTAAATCAGTTTTTAAAAAGGGAGGTGATATATCCATTTATACTGTATTTTACACATATATATGCTCATTGTTTTTTCTTGAAGATTCAGATTATTGTGCGAAGTTACTTGCTTTCAGACTAAATAACTTTAGCATTTCTTGTAAGACAGATCTGTTAGAAACAAATTGTTTCTGTTTTTGTTCATCTGGGGATATCATTATTTTGCTTTTATTATGAAAGATAGCTTTGCTGGATATAAGATTTTTTAGTTAACATTTATTTCTTTGTATATTTTGTATCTGGACATCACTCTTTTCTGGCCTCCACTATTTCTGAGGAGAAGTCAGATTAGTCTTCTTTGGTTCCCTTATAAGTAGTAAGTCATTTTTCTCTTGCTACTTTCAAGATTTTCTCCTTGTCTTTTGATTCTCAGAATTTTTACTATAATGTCTCTGACCTCTTTGTGTTTGCTAATCTTCCTTGGAGTTTGTTGAGCTTTCTAGATATGTACATTAATATTTTTCCAATAAATTTGGAAAGGCTGGAAATAACGAAAAGCCATTATTTCGTCTAATATTTTTTCTGCTCCTTTCTCCTTTTCCTCTCCTTCCAGTATTCCCATTACATATAGGTTGGTGCACTCAATGGTGTCTTGTAATTCTCTAAGGCTTTGTCATTTTTTTGTCTCTTTTCTTCAGCTTGTATAATCTCTGTCAATCTTTCTTCTTGTTCATTAATTCTTTCTTTTGTCAGTTCAAATCTACTCTTGACCCTCTTCGGTTAATTTTTCATTTCACTTATTATACTTTACAATTCCAAAATGTTCATTTGGTTCTTTTTTAAAATTTGTATCTCATTTATATTCTGTCTGATACGACATTGTCTTAATACCTCCTTTTATGTATTTAATCATGGGTATCCTTTAGCTCTTTGAATGTATTTATTATGCATACTTTGAAGTCTTTTTCTTTTAAATCCAACACCCGTTTGCTCTCACAGCCAGTATCTATTGCCTAATTCCCCCAACCCCTACCTCTAGTTTATAGGTCATATCTTTCTGGTTTTTGGCATATCTCATAGTTTTTTCTGTTGGAAACTGAACATTTTACATAATATATTGTAGCAATCGGGATGCTCGTTCCTCCCTCTCTCCAGGTATTGCTATTGTGATTTGTTTATTTCTTTAGTGATTAGTTGGATTATTTTACCGAAGTCTATTTCCTTTCCCCCATAGAGTGAAGCCTCTGATGTTGCCGCTCAGAGGATGTAGCCTTGGGTATGTCCATAGCTACCCTAATAGAGGTTTGGCAGGGTTCGCTTTCACTGACCATTCCTAGCTGTTGAATTAACTGAAGGTTGATTGCTATGGGTATATGTTGCTTCCTAGATTGATCCAATCAAATTTGGGTTCCTTTGAAAAGACGGTTTCCAAGGCCAGTATTTAAGATTCACTCTGACTCCAGGAATGCTCCTCTCAGCTGTCTCTTTCCCAGCAAACTAGCTGGCCTACAACTTAACCTATATCTCCAATGAATCTACCAATCTCTTCCCCATTGTCTTTCACTACAACCTCCACCATTTTTTTTTTTGAGAGCACCCTTGGGCATAAACTTGTCCACACTTCGTTCCAAACAAAGTCAGTTCCTTTGGTAAGATACTGAGGTCTCTGTTTAACAACCTACTTCTCCCCCAGGCAAATCTCTGAGTTAGGGCTCTGGGACTGCAGATGCAGACAACGGTATGCCTCTCTCTGAGTGACACCCCTTCTCTTATAGCTGAGTTCTCAGTGGTGGTAGGGCAGTAACCTTAGGTCTTCTCAGCTTGCTTCTTCCTGTGAGAAACCACAGCTTTCAAGCAAGGGCAAGGATTATGTAGGTCCCAGGATTCTCAGCATGCCACATTCAAGGTAGATTTCTCTGTCCCATGGGTGGAGGCTGGATGAAAGAAAGAAGCCCACACCTCTGGGCTGCACTTGCCTGGAACTTAGTCTCAGAAACAGGTTGCTGAGATGAGAAAGGCTGACATACTGTCCCTCCCAAGACAACAGGTCTCCAATTAGGAGCTGGGATAGAAGGAGCTCTGTGTTACTGGTTGCACCAGTCTAGAGTGAAGTTTCCACCTCTCTGAGTTTGGAGTGGGGGAAGAAAAGTGGAGGTCTTGCTTCAAATACTACAGCTCTCACCTTTGTAACTGAGTTTCAGTAGATTTTCCTGAATAAATATTTCTTCATTTGCTGAATGTCCATATGCCTGGTGAAAGGAAAATAAAATCTCGGCATACCAAATTCACTATGCCAAGGGAAAAGTTATGCTGGAAACTGAGTCATGTAAGAAACTGCCTTTCCTTTTGTTACTAAGCAAATAACTTAGAAGACAGAAGGCTAGACAGAAGGCCAGATGTCTCCACAAATAGCCACTCTATGTTTACTTTATCTTAGGTAGAGTCTCAATTTACTGAGTGTGAGATGAATGCATAATGACTATTTCTCTACCCTTTCTTTTCAAAGGTAATATGTGAATTCAGTGAATGCTAGTCAAAGACTCAAAGGAATATAACCACTATCTTCTTTTATCTACTTTCCTCTTTTATTTTTCTCTTTCCTCTTTGCCCTACTACCTGCTCTTTTTCCCTTTAAATATAGAAGTCCCGAAACCCTCTTTGGAGAAAAGCATGGATCACAGATTGTTCCTGTGGTTTTGTGTTCCTTTTTTCTGGGTGCATCCTTAACCTTGGCAAATAAGCCTCAAAATTGATTACAACCTGTCTTAGATACTTTTTGGTTTACAGGCCATTTCCAGATACTTTAAGTGGTTAAGTTTTATGTTCTTTAATAATTTTCAGTTTCTCTGTGGAGCAGGTCCACATAACTCATGCTATCATGGCAGAAGTGAAATATTCACATCTGCTCTTAAGGGTTCCAGGTGTCTCCAGAGTCCGCAGAGTACAAATTCTACTATGCATGCAGCTCTGTGTGGTCTGGAATGTGACGAAGGGTAGCACTCAGGATAAGCTTGGAGACAGATGCTGGATACCACCTAGTGATTCCATCCTCACTGAATAAATGCACAGATTTCCTCTAGGGAAAATCTATTTCAAACAATGAATGCTTAAGAGCTCTTAAATCTGTGGCTCCCAGTGGCCCCAGTGGTCATCATCTTCCCTTACATTCAAATCAGGCCATCACTGGTTGTATACATTAACAGAAAGAGAAGGCAACGGAATATGAAGGGAGCAAAAGACAGAGAAGGCAGATACTAAACACCATTAGCACTGATAGCTGTGGAAGAAAAAAGAGGGAACAGGGCATTTTTGGAAGGTGAGTCACTTGGCTTTCTGGCAGCAGGATGACAATGAGTGGGAGATGTATTGATTAGTACTGTTCTTGTACTAGATGCTTTTTGTACATTGTCACCAATCGTGACAGCACCTCTCTAAGGTAACAGACTCTGTGGTCCATGCTTTCTTTACCTTGTAGTCCATGACTACTAACAGGTCACTGATGAGTCTCTGACAGTCTTTACTCTGCTTCTTGTCTGCATGCTAACACCTCTAGATTAGGAACTGAGGATGAGAAGCTCTGGAAAAGTAATGATCACTGTATTTTTCAATCTGCAAGATAAAGAATATTATCTGTTTCCTTGTTCCAGAGTGGTAAGCTCCTAACCGACAGATCTAGGATTCAAGTCCGGCTCTGCCTCCAAGCCTCTGTCCATTCTGTGCTTCTTTCCTGCACAACCTAATGGGAATATCTAACAAAACATTTGAAGCCACAAGCCTGGAAATCATCAGAAAAGTCTAAGGTTGCCTCTGTTAAATCTTTCCAGTCCTGTCCTTGCCCTCTGAGAGCACTAACCATTCCTTCTTTTGAATCTCCTTGGTATAGCATCTGTAAAAATTAGGTGTCCTAGTTTGTTATATGTCTGTGTGCCTCTCTGGCCTGTAAGCTCTCAGGAGCAGGGATCATGACTTTGCAACTCCACCACCTAGTCTGAAACCTGTAACAAAGGTAGACATGAAATAAGTGTCTGCTGGATGACTAAGTAAAGAAAGGCAATTTGAGTCACAAAACACAGACAGACAACAAAGCACCAAGGGCCAACTCTTGGGAAGTCCCTCTTCAGGAGGCAGAGATAAGACTACAGAAGGAACAATAGGAGAGCCGAGAGACATCAGAAGGATGCTGAACTGCCAAGGCCAAAGGATGGTACAATATCAGGAAGGGTGGGGTGGTCAACATTTTATTGGGCTCAGCCTCCCAACTTAGTTCTCTCCAAACTCAAGTCACTTCACTAAGATGAGAGGAAGTTCAGGGAGAGAGGCTATTCCTAGGAACTCCTTTCAGCCTGTGAGCTGGGGAAAGAGCTTGGGGTCCCTACCAAACAGGAGCAGCTCAAGATGCCCCAGAGGGTTTGGAGGAAGCAGCCTTCCCAGGCTGGAGAGAATTTGGCAGTACCCTAGCCTTTCCCGGGTTCTCCCCTGGGCTTCAGGCTTCAGAGTGATCCATCCAGGGTGTGCTACTCCGATATAGTAGCTGTATAATTTATCTGTCTTTAAGGAGGAAATAGTGATGTCTCTGGGGTAATAATTCACTGCCTTTTGGCAGAGAAAATATGATCCGTGATCCCACACACCATGTGATGTGCAATACCAGTCTACAGGGATAAATATCACATTGATATCATCCACATAACTGCCTACATCCTACCTTATAAGGGTAGTGTGCCCAGTGTTGGGAGGGGCTGGGGGGCAGGAGAATTCTTTACTGATCCAGCAGAAACCCACAGGGCAAAGTTGTAGTGTGCAGTGTTAGAGGATCCTCTGACTTTAGTCAGCTCAAACCAAAGGAGGGAGTGATCAACTGGTAGCTGTCTTCCCACCACACCCCCGCCCTGGGCAATTCTGTACCACATTATAATTGCTATTTGACTACCTACGTGTTAGCATTTCAGCAAAGTTCATTCTATTGTTAAATCCAGAGGTACTTGTGACTGACACAGTTTTCAATTTGGAAAAATAAATAAAATGAGATAGCAGCAGTTGACCCAGTCCTCTCCTATTTTGCCAATGTATCTCCTATATATACATACCCTGGATGTGATTACTGGCACTTAATGACCCAAATGGCTACAAAGATGGAAATTTTCCCTTGCAGACGATGACTAATATTTTTTCAGCTGCTCTAGTCTATAGTATACTTGTGTTATTAGAAGTATTATCTAAAAAATGTATCAAAGTACCTTGTAAGCAATTTTTAAACACTGATTTGTTTCCTTCCCTTTAAAAATCTACATGAAAACCAAATTGAGCAGTTCATCTGACATCTGTCCCTGCCACCCTCCAGAACAGCTTTCTCATGGCCACTGCCCATGTCCTTTTCTCAGTCCTGTCCTCAGAAGCACTTATCTGTTGTGCCCACTTGCTCCTTCCTGAAATCCTTTTTGTTCTTGGCCTGCAGGCAACTGAGACTTTCCTTACATTCAAACCATTTATTTATTTATTTATTTTTAAATTATTATTATACTTTAAGTTCTAGGGTACATGTGGACAACGTGCAGGTTTGTTACATATGTATTTTGGGACTTCTCTCGCCTGCTAAGGCATCACTATAGCTCCGTCTGTAGCTTTCTTTCCTGAGGGCTCTGTTACACCACTATTCCAAGATTGCCCAAATTTCCACTTCCAGGGCTAGATTTCCCATGAAGCCCCAGGAGCCATTTCGAACTGCCTTCCCGGACAGCTTCCTCTTAGCAGCCTGGCTGGCATCTCAACCTCAACAAAGATTCACTGGGCACCACTTGCCACCCAGGCTCTGCTAAGGGCACTGTGTGAAGAAGACACACTCAATTCTTGCTCTTACAGTTCACAATAACCAAACGCATCTTCCTTCCTACACATGGGCTCTCCCACCTCCTCGCCAACCTCAGAACTCTAATCTCGTATTATGGCATAACACCTGGGCTGGAGGTCCCAGTACCATATGACATGGCCCTCCTCCCTGCACCCATAGCTCATGGTTGTTAAGGTTTAGGAATTTGCCCACAAACACCTTCTCCCTTCCATCACCCACAGCCAGGCCCTCGTCACCTGAAGGCTAGACTATTTCAGATGTGTCTCAGCTGATTTCCGTCTGAAGTTTGTGCCTGTCCAATCCATTCCACACACAGCAGTCTCCCAAATGACATTTCACCATGTCACTCTTCTGCTGCTCACGCATCAACCACTCCCCACTGGCACCAAAATAAATTCATTTCAAGCTCTCCAACAACAGGTAGGTCCCACCCATGTTTCCAATTGCTTCCCTGTAAGCATGCTCCACTTCGACAAACTGGAACTGTAATATATTCATGATACTCCATCCAGCATTTCCATGCCTTCGTGCCTTTGCTCAGTTTGTTCTGTCTTTCAGAAACACCATTTACCCAGCTCCATCTCTGCAAGTCCAAATTCTATCCACAACTTGAAGCCTGGCTCAAATACCACAGTCTCCTGAAAGCTTTTTTTAAATCCACTCCTCCTTCAAACAGAATGAATCTCTCAGTCCTCTGCTTCTTCTATCATTCTGATGACAAGAGTCTTTTGCAGACAGTTTGTATCTGGTTGGTCTTTGTATTTGCCACACAACAGATTGCAGTGGCTTGCATTGAGTAGGTAAGAATTTGATGAATGCCATGTTTCAAGCCTGTCATTCCAACACTTTGTGAGTCCGAGGTGGGAGGATCACTTGAGGCCAGGAGTTCAAGACCAACGTGGGCAACAAAGGGAGGCCCCCATCTCCACAAAAATAAAAATAAAAAAATTAGCCAGGCATGGTGGTGCACATCTGTGGTCCCAGCTACTTAGGAGGCTGAGGTGGGAGGATCACCTGAGCCTGGGAGGTCAAAACTGCAGTGAGCCGTCATTGTGCCACTGCACTCCAGCCTGGGCAACAGAGTGACACCTGGTCTCAAAAAAAAAAAAAAAAAAAAGATTTTGATGAATAAACAGATGAACAGATGGGCTGCTGCTTGTGTGCTTTCTGTGTGAGAACAGCTAAATTTTGAAAGGTGATATTCCACAAAGACATCTCCAGTCTAACCTCTGCTCATCTCATAACTACATATTAGAAAAATAAATAGAGGCCGGGCACGGTGGCTTGTGCCTGTAATCCTAGCACTTTGGGAGGCCAAGGCAGGCAGATCATGAGGTCAAGAGATCGAGACCATCCTGGCCAAAATGATGAAACGCCGTCTCTACTAAAAATACAAAAATTAGCTGGGCGTGGTGGCACACACCTGTAGTCTCAGCTACTTGGGAGGCTGAGGCAGGAGGATCACTTGAACCCAAGAGGCAGAGGTTGCAGGTTGTGGCCAGCCTGTTGACAGAGCAACACTCCATCTCAAACCAAAAAAAAAGAAAGAAAAATAGATAGATATTAAATCAACAGATAAAGGGCACTGAGAAGCTAACCACCTGTCACCTACAAAATTTGTCTTCATTTGGGTGTGTATGTTTATGGCTAAAGTGATTCTGCAGCAGGACTTTCTTTTGTCCTTTTGAGCAGTTGGGTTAACTCTTTCGATTTTCTGTCAGTTCTTTGACACAGTTGTACCTTAAATATTACTGATCTAACTAGATTCTGCTGAGTAAACTAAGCTACTCTCAATAAAACCATTTAATTTCATGCAGCTAGGAGGGGAAGAAAACTGAAGGAGTCACATTATAACTTTATCACCGTGACTCTGGCACTGAGAAACTATTTCCACAAAGCCGAGTCACACTGTGCCCTGCACATCTGGAGTCCATTCTGAGATTTGAAGCTGTAAATGTGATTAGGGACAGATGTCCCCCTACCGTGTTTAAGAAAGAAAGACCAGCATAAATAAGCCAATATCCACTTAGTGGAGAAAAAAATGTGCATCCCTCAGCTGTGGATACGACATTTACTTTTTGGAAAAAAAAAAAAGTTTCCTCAAAAATGGCACACAAAACTTCACCCTTCATACATAGATGTTACTGTATATTGGTGAATAAGACAAATACTTCCACTTATATCCCCACCTCTGATTATTTAAAAACATAGTATCATTTATAATCTTCATTATCATAACAGCTGGGGGTGCTGCTTCTTGGCTGGGAGGCTCAGGACAGCACCACTCCAAGTGGGGTTTGCAACCAGCAGCCTCAGCATCTCGTGGGAGGTGGTTGGCATGCGGAACCTGAGGCCCCACTCCAGGTCTGCAGTATCGAAACCTGCACTTCAGCTCAAACCTCAGGTGACCTGCATCCACATGATGTCTGGGGGGCAGTGGTCTAGGTCATGGTGTTTCTGTAACTCCCTTTGAATAGGAATCACTTGGAATGCTCATAAGACATACACGCAGGTTCCCAGGCTCCATGCCCAGCACTGATTCAGGAGGTCTGGGATTGGATGTGATTCTGATTAAATGAGATAATGAAATTAATATGACTGATATGGCCATGCCTGGCATACAGAAGGCAAGAACCAAACTCTAATCTCTCCTCCCTCCTGTGGTCATCAACACTAGTGGTAGGGTTGCCCAGTTACATTTGAATTTCAGATCAGCAGCAAACGATTTTTTAATAATAAGCATCTGGCAACCCTAACTACCCCTGACCTCAGAATATCTTGGGGGAGGAGAGTGAGTGGCAGATTAAGACTGGAAAAATAGGCTCAAATTGTGCAGTTCTGAATGCCAATCAAAGATGTTTAAATCAATCTATATACTAACTAGCCAAGACTAGATGTGACCCAAAGCCTCCACCCACTTTTCTCCCAGGGATGGTCAGAACAACAATGGCAAGTAGGCTGTGGGGACAAAAGTCTCTATCACAAGACCCATTAGAAAGGGAGGCCAGAGGCCAGATGCAGTGGCTCACGCCTGTAATCTCAGCATTTTGAGAAGCCAAGGTAGGAGGATTGTTTGAGCCCAGGAGTTCAAGACCAGCCTGGGCAACATAGTGAAACTCTGACTCTACAAAAAATTAAAAAAAAAAAAATTAGCCAGACATGGTGGTGTGCACCTATAGCCCCAGATACTTAGGAGGCAGAGGTGGGAGAATTACTTGAGCCCAGGAGGTTGAGGCTACAGTGAGCAGTGATTGCACCACTGTACTCCAGCTTGGGCAACAGGGTGAAATCCTGTCTCTAAAGAGAGAGAGAGAAAAAGGAAGCCCAGAGGATGAAAGGAATAGTCATGGCCAGTGACCATGTCACAAAGAATAAGGGAGTTAAAATTTTAAAATCTTAAATCTATTTTGTATTAATTCTAAACTCTTAAACTATTTATACCCTGGCCAGACACATAAAAATAATTTAAGCCAACTACTTGACTTTTCTAACTGGTGCACAGTTGAGCACTGACCCTATTTGCAGAGAGTTATTTGCGATTTGAAGAAAAAGATATATAGTGACATATCAAAAGCCAAATTTCCAGTGTCCTTAGCCCACTCTTCCAGAACCTTGAACTTGGTTTCTGGACACCCCACATATCTGGCCCAAAGCCCAGTTGTAAAGTCAAGCAATGACTCCATAGCTATTTGCTCTTATTTAATATATAATTCTTAACTAGTCTCTTTATTTAGCATCCTAAACCACAGCACAGAAACATTAAGGAATGAATTAGGGGCAGTTAAGATGATAGCAATAACAGCATGACAGAAAGGTGTATAGGAAAAAAACGTATTACATAAAAAACAAAAATAGATACCCTGAATCATCAGGATGCATTTAAATTATATATGATACATTTCAAAAAGAGTATATACAACATGTTGGATTTCCATTTAAAAAATAAGCTTAAGCAAAAAGAGCTTTGGTTCTTGTAGAGGTAAGCTGTATTTACCTAAAATAAGTATCTTGTCAAAAAAGTTACATAAATGAAGTCACATTTTTTAATCTAATGATTTTATCTGACTGCAGGTGAACTACAAATGACCTACAGAATGTTTTAGGTTGCATACTTGTTCCCCTCTGATTTCCAAGTAGCCTAATTTGGCCACAGCCAAGTCCCACCCTCTACTCTCAAATTCCCCAGGAAGCTCAACAGGAATTCAGCAATCCAGCCAGATGAGAAGCCATTATGGCAAACTCCATGCTGAAGTGCTCTGGACCCCTAAGGAAGAAAGCTACAGGAACAGCTGGCACAGACACAGAATTGGGACCACATATTAATCCTGATTCCTGTGATAAGGCCATCCTGTTAGGACATATCTACCTCTACATATACACACCGCCAGTCCCAGGATCTCTTCAAACACAGGAAAAGAGTGGGCCCTCCCTATCTCTGACTAGGAGCACCCACTCACCTCCAAAAGGACTTCTTTCCAACTTTTTCTTTTTGTATTGTGTTAAAATTTATGTAGCAAAAAATTTCCATTTTAATTATTTTTAGTGTACAATTCAATGGTATTGATTACGTTCACATTGTTGTCAACCATCACCATTACCTATGCCCAAAACTTCTTCATCACCACAAACCTATAGCTGTATGCATTGTACCTTCCCATTCCCCTCTCCCTTGGACGGAGCCCTGGGTAATTCTACAAGAGTCCCTGGTAATTCTCATCCACTCCCCATCTCCATGAGTTTGCCTATTCTAGATAATTCATAGACAATATTTGTCCCTTTGTGTCTGGTATAATATCATGTTTTCCAGGTTCATCCATATTGTGGCATGTGTCAGCACTTAATTTTTTTTCTTTTTAAAACTTTTGTTTTGTTTATTTTCCATTTGGTATCCTTGTTTTGTTTTGCTTTTTTTTTTTTTTTTTTTTTTAAATCTGGTTCCTTGATCATCTTTCTTTCCAGTTCTGATGTCATTAGCCCCCATGTCAGAGGCATTTGAACCAGAGCAACTCTGTGTTGAATAGGAGCTGAGGCTGAGACCTACTGAGCTGCATTCCCAGACAGTTAAGGCATTCTAAGTAACAGGATAAGATAGGAGATTCATACAAAATACAGGCCATAAATACCTTGCTGATAAAACAGGTTGCAGTAAAGAAGCTGGCCAAAAGCCACCAAAACCAAGATGGTGACAAGAGTGACCTCTGGTCATTCTCATTGCTACACTCCCACCCGTGCCATGACAGTTTACAAATGCCATGGCAACATCAGAAAGTCACCCTCTATGGTCTAGAAAGGGGACGCATGAATAATCCACCCCTTGTTTAGCATAGCATCCAGAAATAACCATAAAAATGGGCAACAAGCAGCCCTCGGGGGCTGGTCCATGGAGTAGCTCTGCTTTCACTCCTTTACTTTCTTAATAAACTTGCTTTTACTGTGGAGTCACCCTGAATTCTTTCTTGTGCGACATCCAAGAACCCTCTCTAGGGATCTGGATCAGGACCTTTCCTGTAACACCCACACGGCTGCTCTCGTCCATGCTTTCCCTGGTTGACTTAAGAGGCAGGAGATGCTGATGCCACCTCCAGGTGAGTAGCTTCATGACACTTAGCTGGGTCCTTGTCAGGAAGCAGTGTGCTGCAGAGACAGCAGCCTTGCTTTTCACGTGGAGTGGAACACATTGTGTTTTCGTTTCCACATGAACCCCTAAGAGAAGAATTTGTGTGTGTGTGGTAGAAGTATCTTTGCTACACCAACTGAAATGAGCTTACAGAAGGCAAGGACATATAATTATTACTATATGAGTGATGGGAGGAGAGTGCAAACAAGGCCACAGGAGTAAACTGGATTCTTAAATGTGAAGGTCAAACTGTGTTCCCCAAATCTCTCCCAAATGTGTCCCACCTATTTTGACAATGGCACCACCATCTCCCAGGAGGAGAGGAGGGGCCTCTTCAGTAGATTTGGTTTCATTTAGTCATTAGGAAAGGGCAAAAGGACCCCTCCCACCCCCACTCAAAGATCTTGCTTGGGAGCTTAAAACTGGGATTCTCCCTGTCGATTCTCCTCCCCTCTTTGGTGCCATGTCATGTTCATTTTAACTGGGTTAAGGGCAGGCCTTTGTATCATGTGGTGTCAGCTTCTTTGCAGAAAAGGGGACACACAGACTTCGTTCTCGCTTTGGTTCAGCAAATCCCTCTCAAGGACTAAGATATTTTTGGTAATGACTTAAAGCATCTCTTTCTCTTCTCTTTGGACATCATAATTATCTAAATTTAAATATTAAAAGCCACCAGGACTGTAATTTATTTTGTGTATTGATCTTTTGCCACTTAAGTACTACAGAAATGTTCCACAAATGCTTCTGTGAAGAACAACAACAAAATCTTAGTCTCTTAGAAGAAAGGTACGCTCCAGTACCTACTTTGAAGTAAGTGCCTTATTGACATCCCATACTAAGTAGAGCAGCATCTGACTTTAACATCCTACCTCCCTAACCTCACAAAGTGCACACCGAACATTAAGCAGCCCCTTTAACTTCCACTCTAGGAGCTGGCTCCTCTGCTATGTACCTAAACAGAAATGCTCTCCCAGGAACTCCTGGAGAGGGGAGCTATGGTGATGCAAATTGCGTGGGCCCCTCCCAGTATGGAGGTAATCTTTCCCACAAAATCCCTGGTGACTGTAGCTTAGTTCTGCTCTGCATGAGCTCTTCTCTCGGGCCTGGGCCTTGGCAAGAGAAGACGGTCCATTCTCTCCAATTCTGTTATTCTGAGTCATTAGCATGCAGTGTACTTATAAACTCAAAATTCCCTCATTTCTCAGCATTTCCCAAATATTTTAAGCTAATTAGACACGATTTGCTAAAAAAACAAAAAAAACAAAAAAAACAAAAAAAACCCTTTTATTAATCTGACTATACTTAAAATCCACAACTGTAACTGCTTATGTGAATGTTGACTGAATTATATTTGCACTTTAGTTATGTTTTCCCTTTGAACGGTTCTCATCTTCTGAATATTCTGTGTCTGCCTTCAGTTCTTGGAAGGGTAAGGTCATGGTTTCTTAGATCTCTTCTCCTTTTGTGTCTCCTCAGGTTCCCCACTACCTAAAGTTGATCATCAAGTAGCAGAGCCTCCTGGCACAGAAGACACTTTTACATGAATTGGGAAAAGGCGGATTCATCCGGGTGGATGAATTACGAAAAGGAGCTCCCTCAAGGAAGAGAAACTATCAAAGATCATCCTTTCCTCCAGATATGTAAAAGCAGCCCTAAACTGAGATGAATGGCTTGGTGAGTAAAAGGGTTGGATTCCAACCTCACCCCTTCCACAAGTCCAGGTCCTTTTGTGCAGGTCACAACCTGCACAATTGTCCATGGCAGCCCCACAGTGTGAGTTGGCTCTGGAAAGTGTTTTTATTAGGGTTTTCGGCAGTTTCTCAGCTGTCAGCTTCACTGTTTCCAGGCTCGGTCTTTACAGTGAAAAAATAATTTTATGGCAGAAATAAGCAATATTCCAATATTGATAAATAGCTTTTCATTCCTAAGTGCACAGGAACACTGCATTTTTAAAAATTGTATAAAACACACAGAACATAAAATGTATCATCTTACTATGACGTGATGCTGAGAACATTCACACTGTTGCGTAACCGCCACCACCAACTGAGATTATGCACTTTTTGGATAAAGAAAATCCCAGTCTGAAAATTAGGCACACGAAGTTTTTATTCCTACCTCACTGGTAATGGCATGTGCCTCTATGTGAGTCATTTCCTCCTTATTTGACTTCAGTTTTTCTCTTCTTCAAATTTAGGGTGTTTTATTCTGTGAGCACTAAATCACTCTAAGCTCTACAACTCCCAGAATGGCTCAGTTGCTGACCGGCTTGGTTTTCTAACACATATTAGTTAGGAAAAAATTCAAGACCATTGTCAAGATCAGTAGAAGATCCTCAATGTTAAAACCCCAATCCTAGAAGATGTAGAACCACTACCAGGAGGGCAGAAAGCCAGCACAAGAAACAATTCTTCTGTTTCCCCCACACTGAATTCCAGGGTCCACTGCTGTTGTGGTAATGCCACCGCTAGAGCCTGAGCCATGGATCTTATTGCTTCCTGGGGTCAGGTAGAAATACGTATTTGAGAGGCCTTGTCTGGAGTGTGGTAAGGCACATGTTTTAAGCAATGCCTGGGAAGCACTGCTTACATTTTGTGGGCAGAGGTCACGGCTAGTAAACATCCTGCAATGTGTGAGACAGTACCACACAGCACAGACCTGTCCCTGTTACTAGGGCTCCTGTTGAGAAATGCTAACATAGAGTTGGACATGGGAGAATGAACTGATTTCTGGGGTAAGGGATTAGGGGCTACTTCATTGTTTGGAGGGTAAGTACCTAAGATGGGGCACCCTTTATCCTCTCTCTGTGTCTCATCATCTGACCACTAATGTTTTCCCCTAGGCACACTAATGCCTTTTCATTATCATCATTGCCACCGATTTCCTTAAGAAAAAATTGAACAGGCCAGCTGGGCACGGTGGCTCACGCCTGTAATCCCAGCACTTTGGGAGTCCGAGGTGGGTGGATCATGAGGTCAGGATATCAAGACCATCCTGGCCACATGGTGAAACCCCGTCTCTACTAAAAATACAAAAATTAGCCAGGCATGGTGGCAGGTGCCTGTAATCCCAGTTACTTGGGAGGTTGAGGAAGGAGAATCACTTGAACCAGGGAGTCAAACGTTGCAGTGAGCCGAGATTGCGCCACTGCACTCTAGCCTGGCAACAGAGCAAGATTTCGTCTGAAAAAAAAAGAAAAAGAAAAAGTTGAAGAGATACCATATTTGGAGAATATGCAAAGGACTTCCTACTCAGCCTCGACTATTCCCTGGGCCTATGTTGTCTGGCATTCCAACATTATTGAATATTTGTCATATTATTTTCTTCTTTCAGTATTACTTACGTTAATGTTTTTTAAAAAGAAATTAAAATATCATATACTCATTAGTAACTTTCATTTCTGCTTTGGGGAAAACATATCAACTAAATGTCCCAAACAAAAGAGTAATTTTAATAATGACATTAATTGGAGCATTATTTTCATATAATAAGCAAAGAACTGGATACATTCAAATGCTGAGTAACAGATGGCTAAGCAAGGTACCAGAACAGTGAATTATGAATGGCCATACACTCACTAGTGCCCACAACACACTGTATCGATTCTCCAAAATCTTTGTGTGAAATAAAGTGAAGGTAGCAAAGATGAACTAACCTGTATTTACATAATTGCAGTTACGATTATAAGCACATTAAACAGGATCAAGACAGAGAGATGTGAAAATAATGTAAAGATCATTAAATTCTATTTTTAAGCAAACTCCTCACAGTAAAAAAAATTTTAATTGGAAAAACTCATTGTTTCCTCATCGTTTTCAATTTGATTAGAGACCTCAATTTTGAAATTGAAGAACTACACTCATTTACTTCTTTTACTTTTTCTTTCACAATCTTACAGGCCAAAAAGAAATTCCTAAATTTAGGGTAAAAATATTGGTTTGCAAATATGTGTGTTAGAAATACTTAATCAGTAATTTATCAGACTAATTGATGAAGATGAATGTGATGAATAGTTTCTAACACTGAAGTGTTCAGCAGGAAGCTCAGGCCATTTAAAGGCCCTTGTTCTTGTTTGTGTGAGAATACTTAGATGTTAGATTTCACATGAAAAGGTGCAACCGCATATTGATAATCTGAAATCAAACCTATGAGTCTATATTATTTGTATTTGACTTGATCCAATTGTTAGATAATTAACAATTCAACCACCTTATTTATTTTTAATTTTTAAATATTTTAAATTTTACTTTTTTTTTTTTTTTTTTTTGAGATGGACTCTCGCTCTGTCACCCAGGCTGGAGTGCAGTGGCGTGATCTTGGCTCACTGCAGCCTCCACCTCCCAGGTTCAAGCCATTCTCCTGCCTCAGCCTCCTGAGTAGCTGGGACTACAGGCACGTACCACCACGCCCAGCTAATTTTTGTATTTTTAGTACAGACAGGGTTTCACCATGTTGGCCAGGCTGGTCTTGAACTTCTGACCTCAAGTGATCCACCCTTCTTGGCCTCCCAAAGTGGTGGGATTATAGGTGTGACACCATGCCTGGCTTCAATTGCCTTATTTAAAGTGAAGTCCACATGAACACATTCTCCAACCTGAAAATACATCAGCAAGTTCTCCAGTGACTTTAGGTAGAGTCTCAGACTGGATTAATGTATGTAAGACCAGTGCTCTCAGTGTTAGTGAGGATTCCTATCAGAATCCTCATCCTAGAGTGTTCTAGGATATAGGGATACAATAATTCAGAGTGCAGGAATAAAGAAATCTGCCTTCAGGTTCAGAGCCATATTATAGAAAACCCTCAGTGACCCTCAGGGTGGCAGAAGGATATTTTCCTATCAAACTTTCACCGTCTTAGCATGCTATTTATTGGCAAATTTCAGGAATGAGGCAGGGAGTTTCTGTTCATTTCCTGTCCTGTGAGAGTGAATCTGACTCCTTGGATGGGGGAGTCTTTTCAGGCTGCTTGGTCCACCTCCACTCGAATGTCAGAAGCCTCTCTCCTCCCAGGAGAATTTGAAAGGCAAGAGGAAATAAGATCCAGGACCATAATGGCGATAAATTATTGAATCTTCTTTTCCAATTTTGCAATAATGAATCCAAATAAGATTTTGCTAGTGTTGGTAGACAGGATGTGCTCTATGAGCCAATAACTTTTTAATTTCAATTAGGATCACTGGGATGCCTGAGAGGCTAAACAGAGACAGAGGGTGCATACACAACAAATAATAAAGTTCCATGAGAGATACCCACATAGATGCTGAGGACAAAGAGATCAGCTGCTGATCCTAAAGTCTGCAGTGTACATTTTTAGGGAAAAAAAAACTATGGGTCTTAACAGTTAGGCCACACTCAGATGCCAAATCATCAAAAATTAGGAATAAAGCTAAAAGAGGAAAAACTCTGCGTCCCTCTTTGTCATCAGCTTGGATATGCTGGTCTACCCGGCAACACCGAGCAGGGGTTAGACACACTCGAAAAAGATTGGTTCACGCACTGTGAGCCAGTCACTGCACTCCACCTGCAGTCTAGCGGAAAACAAGAGTCTATGAAACTAGCAAAGGGAAATCTCAGAAACTTGAGATTGTTTTCAGACCCAGCTATCTCTCAATAAAGCAGCTAGAAATTCCAACAGAATATTTCTTCTTTTGTTAATCCCTAAAGGAATAAGGGTTCAGGCCATATCTATCCAGCTCTTCTCTCAAAGAAACTATGCTTTCTTTCTAGAAGTGTCAAACAAAGCAAAGGGGCATGGGGGGAATGAATTCTGTATATTTCAAGGAATTCCAGCATCCAAGTAAAAACTATAGAAAGAGAAGCTGAAAACATGTTCAAGGTCTACCAGAGAAATTTTCTGTAATTTATTTCTAGAGTCTAAACAGTGCTTGTCACATAGTAGATGCTCAATAAATTTTGGTTGAGTGAACATTCTAGCTACCAATGGAAGATATAAGAATGCCGAGTAGTCTGACTTGGTACAGTTGATAGGAAAGTTTTCAGTAAAACAAAAACAACTACTCCATTTCTATCCAAAAATATATCCCAAATTTGTAAATATCTATATTTATTCTAGAATTATTTAGAAATATTTTAAAAACTTTCAAGAGCTTCTAAAAATGGAAAAAAGTCAAGTAAAGTTCCAGTTATATGTAAAAGTATTGTCTTTTTAATGCTTTGGTGTTATTGGTCTAGCTGTTTTCATCCAATATACCAATTTACTCTAGCTAATATTGCAGATGTTTGAAAGAAAACTTAGTATCTATGAAGATGGACTATTTCTCCAGGAAACTAGGTGAAGACCAAGTAGGCCTCCCAGGATGCAAGACTGGTTTGGACCTCGGTCTTATATGTTCAGAAACCCGATATGTCAGCACACTAAGGACAGATCTATCTCTTAGAAGCAGACTCCCAATGGTCAACCTCACCACGACTGATAGAAAAACCAGAATGCCAGTTGGCCAATTAAAATGAAAAACAGGACTCCCAAGAAAACTGGCATTCTTTGGCCAGCATATTTCTGATGGGCAAGCTCTAGAGAAAGCTGAATTTGAAATCCTCAAGTTGCTTTGGAACATGGAATGAGAATGAGAGGTCTTAGCTACAGCATTCATGTCTTCACAAATTCCAGGCCAAGGATGCCTAATGCATCTTTCCCTACAATAGAGATACATGTGGCCCCTAGATAAATAGGCTAAATCTTTAGATCAGGGCACCTCAACCCTGAGCACTATTTGGAAGGGCACTGCCAACATCTGCATCTATGACTTTCTCTTTGCTATTCCTCCTCTACTGAGTTTCAATTCAAAATAATACATTCTTTTTTTTTTTTTTTTTTTTGAGACAGAGTCTCACTCTATTGCCCAGACTGGAGTGCAGTGGTGCGATCTCGGCTCACTGCAAACTCTGCCTCCTGGGTTCAAGTCATTCTCCTGCCTCAGCCTCCCGAATAGCTGGGACTATAGGCGCCTGCCACCACACCCGGCTAATTTTTTTGCATTTTTAGTAGAGACAGGGTTTCACCATGTTAGCCAGGATGGTCTCCATCTCCTGACCTCGTGATCCGCCCGCCTCATCCTTCCAAAGTGCTGGGATTACAGGAATGAGCCGCCACACCCAGCCCAAAATAATACATGCTTACTTTAGATATGTTCATATTTTCAGTTAGTTCTCAAAGTGCTAAAGATCTCAGAGACTGTCATTCATTCATTCAACAAATATTTGTTGAGATCCTATTATGTACCACACACTGATCTGGGCAAGAGGATACAGTAGGGAACAACAGACAAAATCCTTGGTTCCCATGAGGCTGACATTCCCTTTCTTTATTTTTTCTGCCACTCTGCCTCTTTAAGATGACTTTGCACTATGGGCTGATTTAATTCTCTGAGGCAATCAAATTTCTCATTTGTGATCATATATTTGCCATTATGTACTGTTTATAATTACAAAAAACAGGTGATATCTTATATTAAGGTTTTTGAAAAGCAGAGAAAAATGTACGAGTTCAACAGGTGATTACTTTGTTGGACTTCACAAGCAAAAAGGGAATTTCCAGATCACCTTTATCTTGCTTGACATAGCGGAGTGCTGTATTTTCACCAAGAATGGAAAGCCTTGTGTTCTTCTCTGGGTTATCCCCACTGAAAGGGCTTTAAATGAAAATGTGAGGGAGCTGGAAAGGAACACAGGACTAAGAGTTGGTATATGTGTTCCAGAGTCTGCCTCAGCTAATACGCAGCTACAGATCAGGCAAGTCAACTGAGTTCTCTGGGTCTCCTATCTTCACCTTTAAAATGACAGGGTTTGCCTACATCACTAAGGAAACAAAAGCTGGGAAATATTATGATTCCCCTGGTAATAGGAGCCAAACCTTATTCATCTTAATCTTTCTTTCAGGGCCTTGAGCTATGCCCCACACATCCTGGCTGCTTCATAACACCACTTCATCAAATACTGAACCTGTAACACCAGTGTGACAGCTGAAGTCACTGATATTCCAGCTAAGATGTTAAAATTTTTTGTTGTTTAGCTATGGAATCCTTTCCTCACCTAAATGGATGAATCTGAGTCTGCTCTGATGAAGCAGAGGGAAGGGATGCCAGAGGGGGTCCTGTCAACACCTCCCCACTCCCACTCCAGCTCCAAAGAGGGCTCTGCAGAACAAGCACATCTAATTAGCATGTCTAGAGGAGCACATAGACCAAATTTTAAACATGGCCACTGGTTCTGAAGGGAAACACGAGCTTTTAAGAGGATTGTAATAAGATTTTTCTTTTTTAAAAAATTAAAAAATCTAAAAGCATTATGCAGAGGAATTTACTACTGGCTGTTAGTTATTTTGGGGCCAAAAGACGCTCTAACCCCGTGCTAAGCTGTCTGATACCTTCATTAGTCATCGTCCGCCTCCTGTTTAGCTGTGTTCTCTGGTTAAACCTCCCTTTTCAGAATCTCATATCTGCCATTCTGGTCCTGACCTTTTCTACCTACCAGATTAACACCCTCCAAAATGAACTTCATCAGCCTCCTCATCTGCTCTGCCTCCCCTGTACCTGCCCAATCCCTTGGCTATCATCCTCAACTACCTGCTTATCTTTCTCATTCAGCAAATTTTTCCATTAATCTTCCAGAAATGCTTCCAATTTTGATGCCTTGCTCACCCTATTAACTGATACAGTTTGGGATTTCATCATGTTTTGCCTGGGCTATTGCATTAGCCTCCTAACTGATATTCACACCTCTATTAATTATTATAGCAGCTATCATTTATTAGTGTTGCTATATAATCAATGCTTTGCTAAGAGTTATACATTATCTCATTCAATCATCCCAATCTAATTGGGTATTCTTATTGCCAACATACAGCTATGAAAACTGAGGCACAGAGAAATTTAAATTACTTGCAAATGGTCACACGAGTAAGTGGCTTAAAGTCTATTTGACATTTTAAGTCTCTCTCCCATCTAACTATCTCCCCACACTGCTGCGAGAGGAAGCTTTCTAAAACACAGGTCGAATGATTTAATGATAGTCCAAACCCCCATCTTGGCATTAAGGTCTTCACAACATATCCACAATGTGACCTGTCAGCTCCAACACTACTACCCCTACCACACATAAGTTCACATGATGGCCTACCAAGTCCAGGCTATTGGGCAATTATAACATCTTCCTGAAGTGCCATCCTTCCTCTTATCTGCCTGGTAAATTCTCATCCGGCTCTCAAAACTCTGTTTATATTTTTTACTTTAAGTTCTGGGATACATGTGCAGAATGTGAAGGTTTGTGACATAGGTATACACGTGCCACGGTTCAAAACCCTGTTTAAATGTCAATTCCTAGATGAATTTTCATCAGTTCCCAAAGGCAAACCTGGTAGTTCCCTCCTCTGCAATCCTACAGCATTTTATCCAGTATCTTTGTCATAGAAAAAACAAAGAACATAAAGCACTAAAATGTATCACAAGTGTATCTGTCACATTGTTAATAAATAAATAAATAAAAATAAATAAATAAAGTTCCTGAATGACAAGGTCACAACATACTAATCAGAATATCCTCTCAGTGTACCTTGCCAGGTACCTGGCTCAGAGTTGGTACTCAATTAATGCTTATCAAATGAAATGTTCTTGCTGTCTCCATTTTTCTGAACAACATTCATGTTTCTTCCCAAAGCAATCTGGCCCTGCCTCTGTTACGCTGCTAAAACTCCTGTCCTGAAAACTACCAATGCATATGGGTATTACGGGTAGCAGTTGATATTTGCCTTGAAAAGGATAAAAGAAACACAGGATGTTTCACTATGTTCAGGTTTAGTTATAAAAGCACATTTTGGGTTAGAATATGTTGCTTTGCATCTATTTTGTATTAGTCAACACCTGGCTGTGATAATATTTTAGTTCTTAAATATTGCTCATCTTTGTAACCCTTAGCAATAAAGCAGTTGAACCAATAATGATATTTTCTCTGCTTCACTGGCTGGGTCTTAGGAGAAAATAAGCCAGTGAGCGGGAGGCCAGCCCCTCCGATGCAAGGGAAGAGGTGCCAGCATGCTGCTTGTTCTGCTCTAATGGGCTAGAGTCAGGTAGGGCTGAGCTGAAAATGGTTGCACATCTTTCCTGCCTGGGGTAATCTTAGAACCATACTTGCCCCCCTCAACAACCACTGGACAGGAGCTAAGTCAGAAGGCCCACTTCCACAGCATCCACTCTAAGCCACAGCAAATGGGAAGGGAGAAGGCCTGATGTCCTGGAAAACCCCACCTTATGACCGGGGGCTGGAAGTCTGGAGGACACATTTTCACTTCATTCAGTATGAAGGCTTAAAAACTTCCTAGTCTGGCTCATTGTGTTCATTGTGCTCACTGTGTTCATCTTAAGAGCTGTTTGCAGCAGCCAATAACTCTTAATTGCCAGCCTGTACTGCAAGACTGTGGCACCTGAAAGCTATACATCCCTTCCTTCTTCCAGCAAGTTCCAGACTTCCCCTTTCTCCTGGCTGCTCCTTTCTCTGGCCTCTCCTCTACCTCCTTAATGATTCCTCCTCCACCACCAGCCCCATAAATAGTATTCAGCAGGAAACCATTCTCTCCCGCATTAAGGTCATTGTCAATGTTGTCTTAAACAAGATGGCTTCCAAATCTCTGGGCATTTCAGCTCAAATGGGAAATAGCCCATTGGCACTCCTCTTTGATTGTCCCCAATGGCCTCAAAATGAGAGGGTCTCAAACTAAACATTTTCATCTTTCTCCCTCCTGCTAAAATCTATATTCTGCCTTACCTAATTCAACGAACTGCCGTTCTTTCATTAATTGGTCCCTTCCTCCCCACTCTAAGCTAATCAATGAGCAAATCCTTGCTGACTCTACCTGTGGAGTAGCTCTGAAATCCATTCCTTCTCTCCACTGCTTTAGTCAGGGCTTTACCCTGTAACATGTTCTCCCTGCTTGAAGTCTCTTTATTTACACTTGTCTTATGGCCACTGATACTTGGTATCTAGACTGGCAATCTACCCATTTGTGATTTCTCCATACTAGACTATAACTTCCTTGGATAGAGAAACCTTGTCTCTCTCTTTTGTCCTATTATCCTTGTGACAATACTGTGCTTTACACACAGTAAGTGCTTAATAAATAGACTTTGGCAATAGAGAACAGATTATCTTAAAGTGACTGCCCTTGTTCTTCCAAAGAGCAGATCATTAGATAATTAAATATTTACTCTAACTTATTCTGGCCCAATTAACAATGTTATATATACACACAGACCACACACACAGATATACACACACACTGGATGCCCTTAGATACCTTTAAGTCAATCTTTTAGCAAACACAAAGAGAGGCTCAATCTCCCAAATAATTAAAACATAAATTGGGTTGTATTTTTCTTCCTGGTCTTCCTTGAGGAAAATGAGACAATGCTTAGTAGCAAATGAGAAATTATTTTGCAAATCTATATCCTCAAAATGCCACCAAACATGGGTCATGCATCC
This sequence comes from Papio anubis, assembly GCF_008728515.1. NCBI lineage: Eukaryota > Metazoa > Chordata > Mammalia > Primates > Cercopithecidae > Papio > Papio anubis. Next base: position 69,128,190 of record NC_044980.1, on the reverse strand, counting down.
TGCTTTCTTGCATTTTGATCCTATTGCTATGACTTAGTGTGGTAATTATATTACAAAGCTATTATTTGATGAAATGGAAATGGCAAAACAATTTAAATGCTTGTCTAAAAAGACTCTGTTAGAATGCAATTATGAGTGAAAACACAATGGCAAAATAATTGAAATGCAAGTCTGGAAGGCACAGTTATGAAAGCATTAAAATGCTCCTGTTGGGGACTCACAACACTGAGTGAAACTATACACTCCTGGGGACACATTTTTAATTCACTAAAGCAGGCAACATTTATGGGCAGATGAGAATATCTGTGCTCCAATTGTTCTGCAGCATTATCTGCACTTCTAAATGCCACCCGGGGGTAGGTAACATCACCAGGGTTTCTGGGTTTGGAGGATGGTTTGATAAGAGAACCATATGTCATACTGTGCTTTCACACAGCACCAGGAAGATAAAGGCACAGGGCAAATTGGGCTTAGATTTTTCTGCAGTATTTCCAGTATAAACGGTAGGATCATAATATTAAAATATTTTTATTCTAAATTTAAGCTGGCAATTATTAAATATTTATGTGGGTATATTTCTAAGGGTCTATCTTCTTTACACATTCTGCTGATACATTTCTTTAGCAAAATCTCAATACATATTTTGATGTCTAGGCTTACAGTTGTATACACTTGCTCACCAAAAGAAAAAAAACAAAAATGCAATACAGTGCTAGATACAAAATCAATCTGCTGAGATGATCAACTTGATGAATGACCAAGGACCCTCCTCTGAAGCGTGGTGATGTCTGCATTTGATAGTGGAACACACAAATGAGTGTACCAGCAAAATATGCAAAATATGCTCCTGACTCCCACCCCTTCAACCTACACAATCTACTTTCATGGATCCATTTCTTTTAGCTAAGCATAAAGAAACGAATACTAGGAGTGGGTCATATAAAAGAAACAAGTGTTAAACGAATAAAAAGATGTATATCATTTTCTCATTCATGATTATCTCTCTTGTGTTGTCATAGAGCAAGTTAGGATATGGCATTTAATTTTAATCACTCAGAAAATTTCTCAGCATCAATGACAACAACATTACTTAATAAAGTTACTAGGTTTCCACAAAAAGAATTGTATACTTTTGTTTTTGAAGATTTAAAGAAGTCCCTTGGAAATGTAGATACAAAGTATTCTTACTTTCTTTCACAGACTCTGAAACACATAAAGATTTAATATGCACATAAACGTGTTTTCTGAGGCAGGATTTGCAAAAGCAGTTTGGAAATCCTCCTGATTTTACATTACCAAGTGTTTGCTGTGGATCCTTAAACTGCTGGGAGGATATTTCACTGCATGCTTGCTTCTTGCCTACTTATTTTCCCTTGCACAAACTCAGAGAGTGTTTTGTAAAAATATAAACCTGAGTGCATGGTAACTTCAAAACAAAAATCAAATCTGCTGTATAGATATTTTATAGAGAGGTTATATTATTAACACACACATTTAAATACTTATATGATTTCAAATAATATAAAGAAGTTTTTCTAGTTTGGACACAAAGTTACACACCTTGAAAAAGATTTAAAAATCACCTATAGAAAATTATACGAATAAGGCTAGTTGAAATCTAAGCAAACATACACATAGATAATAGAAAAAATTAAAGTTATCAAGTTCCTAAAATAAACTACTGTATTACACATAAAATTTGACATTTGAAATCACATTTGTCAGAGTTTTATAGAACTAATCTCTGTATTTAGAAAAGTGTTAAATATAACAGCATTACTAACTTCCAAGAGAGTAGCTTTGGAATTTAATAAAGGAGAAATCAATGCAACTATGACAAAAATATAAGTTAAAACATACTATAACTTACTTTGAAATGCATAAAAATAAATTGGGTTGATGGATGGATGATAAAGAAAATATAGTAAATGTTAACTATAGAACCTAGGTGGTAGGTATACACAGGTGTTCACTATACAATTATTTTGATTCTTTTGTATGCTTAAAATTTTTTGTAATAAAAAATTTGTTAGAAAAAAAATGCAGTGCTCTAGATGAAAAGCATTTATTCTCTATGCTGATAACTGTGCTTAACAAATAAGCCAGTTTCAGAGTTGGTCTCACGGATACCACACACTCACCTAGCCATCCAGATCCTGAATTTGGGATGCAGAGGTCTGTCTCAGCACTGGGTAACACGAAGCCAACGACAAACACCTCTACACCATCTGCCATAAGAGCCATGCCCAGGACGAAGAAAAGGGCCCATTGAAAACGACCATGACCGCATTCTTGGATTATCAGCTCATACTGCTGAGCTAGCTCTTCCTCGTCAGCTCTTCTTTCTGATTCCAGCTCCTGCCGGTCCTTGTACTCATCGCCCTTGGGCTGCCCCACTGACACGATGCTGTCCTTTGCTTGGTTCATACTGGGGATGCCCTGATACTCCCCCTCATAGATCTCATCATCTTCATCATGGCCCTCAGTGGCTTCACTTGAGCCTTCATCATCGTTGGCCTCCCCATTATAGGTTTCTCCAGCCGGGTAGTAATCATCATCGTCTTCTTCATCTTGGAACCGACTGTAAGACCTCTGGGTGTATTCATCCTGGGCTCGGTCCACGGCTTGATTCACCTTCTTTACTGTCTGTTTCTTCACCTCTCTGGCAATGTCCTTGGCACCCTTCATCAGTGAAGTCCTATCCTTGTAAGAGTCTTCCATCTTTTCTCAACTGATGGCCAAAGAGAAGATGGGAATTTTTCACAGCCTCAGTGGTTCAGCTCTGACGGCATCATCCACTTTGGGTTCAAAACAGAACTGCGAAAGAAGAAACAGAGAAGATATTCATTATTCCTTTCCATATATTTTTCTTCCATCTATTTCTTGGCCTCTTTTCATTGCCCCACAAACTACAACACAAAATTAGTTTTTCCTTTTTTTTTTTTTTTTTTATCTCACTGTATACACATGTACACCCTATGCTGCTTCTCTGCTTAAGTGTGAACGTCACTTGGAGTATTTAGGGTTTTTGCTGCTATCATTATTGTTTTGTTTTAAGGAATTCTATCCCCAGGGTAACAGTACACAGGAATTCCCCTGAGAATAAAACAGAGCATTTTGCATCTTTAAAAGTACACCCAACACATTTTGAAATTGCTCTAAGCATATACCTTGATTGAGAAAAACAGTATTGCTCACAGACACAAACAAATATTGCAAAGGCAAAACCAGAATATTAGAAGAATCCTACTGGGCCTATTTCCTCACATTGAAAAGCAAGCAGCCCCATATACAATTACTATCAAACTATAGCTATGTTTGTAAAATTGGATTTCCCCCCTTCTTAACATTGTATTTCCTTCCAACAAATTTTAACAGAGACTCACATGGCACCCCAAACAGACAAGGAGTATATTCCCCTAGAATAGTGTCATATCCATGGGATCGTCACAGTTCATCAAATGATTTTACAGATGCATTTGATATTGAATTAGAACATATGGCTTATTCGGTGGGAGGAGTCTGCCCTTTCAGAAACTACCCCCAGGCCATCAGGGACAGGTAAGCTCCACGCCATGTACTTCCACAACCCCACTTCTATTTTCTTCATCTCTGGATACCCAGTACAAACACACACTCTCTCTCTCTCCCTCCCTCCCACCTCCTCCAACTGCCACTCTGGTTAGCTGCTGTTTTGGTAGTAAAGTCTGGACCTTCCATGACCTGTTATTTGGTTTTCTTTTTCACTGATAGCCCCCTCATGCCTTGGTTCCTTAAATTCAGGCTGACCTCTTGGTAACTTGTATTCCATTTGTCCACTCAGCTGCCTCTTCTGGTGGCTCATGTGAGTCATCGTCAGGTTCATCCTTGTACACAGATGATACGGAGGTTAAAAAAGTCTTTCTCCCCCATCATTAACTCCCCAAGCCTTAAGCTACGGCAGCATTCCAAACATTGATTTATATAATCGCCATTTCTACTTTTTCATTTTGTACCTAGTTTAAAATATTTAAAGTGGCTATTACTAACACACATTTAACTACTCATCCAAATGCCACAATCAAACCCAGCAATAAAGACAAACAGATGTTTGTTTATAAATGGACCTTGCTTCATTCCCACTGAATACCTACAAATGCCCAGTAGGCAAAACAGGAGTATGACTCTCACAGACCTGTGTTTTGGAAGATGATAAAATGAAATTAAAATAAACATATGATTGCAAGGTTTACAATCAAATGTTTTAGTAAACAATTTTTCTGTTTGTCTTCCCTTTTAAAAAAAAAAACTGAGAGGAAAAGAAAGGGAGGAAGAGAGCGATGGGAGAATCCATGAGAACAGTAAGAAAAAATGGAAAGGTCGTAACAAAGGAGGCTGAGGATGGGATGCTCAGAAACTCAAGAAGTCAGGGAAAAGGGGCAGGGAGGACAATGATGGAATTGAGAGACATTCCCTACTTTAAAAATTAACAGACAATCAGAATATTTCTCACTATAAATAAAATAAACTGCCATCCTATCCATCGAACGGATGATCACATCAGACACTGCACATCAGCTGCTTCCTGTACACAATCAGCCCCAGAAACACCATTAAGTGAGCTCCAAAGACCGCTTCGTTGAAAGCAGAGTCTGAACAACCCTACGGCACCACCCCAGTGCCTTTCATAATGGAAAGCTTCTGCCATAGCTGTTTCTAAGAAATTGTACATCAACTGACTGCGTATGGCTTTTTTGCTTTTGTCCTCAGCCACAGGTATCCTTACCACATGCTTTACAGGGCTTTCATCCCTAAACAGGTCCTTGTATAGGAGCCACTTCTGTAAGAGGCAAGAGGTATGATACCTTCAATGTCATGGTTATGACTGGAAAAGTGGACAATTTTAACCCCCTAAGTAATCTAAGCACTTGAGCAATGAGAAATAAAATAAAATAAAAATTTTACAATCAAATATTCCAATTTTGAAAAAATTCTTACAGAAATCTTTGTTTTAATTCTGGGACAGAACAAAGCAATGTGCACATATAGGTTCTCTTTTTGTCTCTCAAGATTTCTCATCCCCCAAATCGAAGCTCAAGTAAGTTTCTTGAGGGAAGAGACTTGTTCTTTAGTTTGTAGTCTTACTAAAGCAAAGAAGATTTTTCTTTGCTCTTTCATAGACGGGAAATATGAACACTTATTCAAAAATGCTATATAAAATGAGATGTTTGCAGATATCGCCTTTGGGGTAAGCTGGTGAAGGGTATAGGGGTCTCTCTGAATTATTCCTTACAACTACATGTGAATCTACAATGATTTCAAAATACAGAGTTAAACCCAAACCCCAAGTTTGTACTATCTTTATAAAGCCATCTTGGAATATGTGCAGGATGATTGGCTGGGGGCAGATGATTCAGGGGCAGAGTTATAATTCTATGGCTATTATCTCCCTCTGGTAAATGGAAAAAAGGAAAAAGCTTGGCTCATTCCAGATATTGCCAGGAAAATGGCAGATTAATATCTACATGGGAAGGTCATGCTTGAATTAAAGCAGCAATTCTCAAGGGTGGGGCTTACACACCAGGTGTGGCCTATAAGTAGGTCCACGAGCAGCTGTTTATAGTATCATCCATGTTTACTTTTATTTCTCGAATAAATTACGGAGTTTCACCACATAATATGTGTCGGACTTTGTTTCAATGAAAAACAAAACAAAGCACCTTGATTTGGTGCTTACTATGTGTGAGGCATTGTGCTAAAAACTTCCTGTACATCCTTTTATTCTTTTATTTAATCTTTACTTCAATCCTACAAAATAGATATTATAGTCTTCCATTTTACAGATGAAAAAATTAAGGCTTAGAGAGATTAAATAGCCCAAAGTCACAAAGCTTGTTAGAGGAGATGCTGGACTCAAGCTCAGATGTGTCTGACCCCAAAGCCTTACTTACCCCTTATGTTCATCTGCCTCACACAGTGGTCTCACTGAGGTCTTATTAAATGAGGTGGCCTTCTTCCTAGTCATTTCAGTATTTCAGTAACTTTTTTTCCTACACTAGAATGGTTTTATACCTGCTTCTCTAAATTGTCTTTTACATCCTGAAGTAAAGAGAATTGCTGTGAGGCCTTTAATCAGTGATGAGCTTTATATGGGTAATAATTTTAAAATGTGGTCTTGTTTGTTCCAATAAACTACCCTAGGATGGTGGCTGTACTTCAAAAGACAATGTAACCCTGTTAAATAAGACATCAGTGGGCCAGGACAGCAGGAAAGTAGGCAAAGCAATGAAACTCTGACAGCCTCTGATTAAGTACATGATGCTTACTCAAGTCAGTTTCCTTCTCCACGAAATAAGGGTAATAATGACCACCTTCCAGTGTTGTGAGGATTAAATGAGTTGTTTACACCAGTTTTAGGACAGAATCTGATACATATTCAGTGGTTTCAATTCAGTTTCCCCAGGAACAGACCTAGCCATAAGGAGTCAGCTGCAAATCACTTATTATTAAAGAGTAAGGGAGTCAGGGAGCAGGGTGGGGAGAGGGCGATGGAAGCAGGGCTGCAATTTTAGGTATTGTACCATGGAGCAAGCTTCAGGAGGAACTCTGGAGTACAAATTATGCCTAGGAGGTTTTCCCCACTCAGGCAAAGGTGCTGAGTTTTCATAACCCCATGCCAACTATTGGCTGAGGGCTCCTGGGGGCAATGATGGAATGTAGGAGCTTCCTGTTCTCTGCACCAAAAGGCAAGGCAGTTCCAGTAGCCTGAGGGCAGTCCTCTGAAGAGCCACAGGTGCTGGCCAAGGAAAGCAAAGGCACACTGAAGCCAGGTGGGGAGAGCACAGGATGATAAAAGGGGTCCAGGGACCCAGGGCATTAACAGTATCTCCTGTAATAAGCCTTGATAAATATCTGTTTAGATCCCCTACTCATCATGCTAAGCTGCAGGATACATAGCCGATTAAAAACAGCCTTTATAGAAGTGGCTGTTAAACCAAACAATGTTCACAGCAAAGTGAATCTGATATAGTCAATGACATGCACGATCATTGTGCATGATATTTTGCACAAATACGTAAAATACAAAGAATATACACATAAGCATTACTCCGGTAAAACACAGTTTTTTGTGTGTTTTTTTTTTTTGGCTCCTTTGATGGTTCATGACAAACACACATATTCAATACCACTATATACTATTTCAAAACTTTCCTACACAAGCTGCCACCCTACACAACCCCCCCACACAGGTGTTTCTCTTGGTGTTTCCCCACACCGCCCACACATGCAGTCTTTCCTTTGCTTTACTCCTCATCACCACCATCAGTCTAAAGATCTTGGATAGCTCCTCCTCCCCCAAATGTTCTAGAATCTTCTGGATGCTGGGAGAGTCCATTCTTCTAACAACCGTATTTATGCAGATTTAAAGCCACTGTGCGCTGAGAGTAATGATAGCAATAATAATGGCTAATCTGTTATTATGTCAGCCATGTGCCACTCACTTCAGATGCATTATCACACAATAATGGTCACAAACATTGTATGGGGTAGGTACTTTTAAAATCCCTACTTCACAGATAAGAAAACTGAAACCTGCCCAGGAATAATGCGACCCTATGCAATACTACGCCAGAGCCCAACCACATACCCACTACATCTGCTTCATTTTCATGGAAATGGGAGCCTGTGATGGAAATAGGGATCTGAAACAGCATAGGTGTGTAGAAGGCAGCCCCCATGCCAGTAGACTCGGGCTCTTCTAAAGTACTTGCAGATACGTAGTGTGCTGGGATTGGGCAGAGGGGCTCATAACATCCCTCTTCCTCTCTTAAGCTTGGATCTAAAGGAGATACTCGACACAGAAGACAAATCGCGAACTACTTGCCAGCTGACTGGACAACTGCATCCAATTTTATTCCTGATGCCACACCTCCCTCCCAAGTCAGGCATGCTGGGCTACACAGGACTCCTTCTGGAGTGGGGTGGGGTTGAGGGGGGAGCTTTCCATGAAGCTTTCCACTGAGCACATCTTTGAGATGAAGAAATAGAAACTGACCCATCATCCCAGACTGTCCAAATCTCTGACATTAAGTGTTTATTATTTAAAGGCACCTCTTGCCCTCCAACCCTCTAAACTACCTGTATGCATACATTCTCATTCTTAAAGGTGCAGTTCAAAAATCACCTCTTCCATGAAATGAATTTCTTTCTTTATTGCTCAGCCTAATCACATCTTGCAAGCTAAGTATAGCTGGTTTCCTCCTGTCATTCAATCACATTTTCCATTATGCTCATCAATATATGTGATGGCCTTCCCTATTAAAGTGTAACTTTCCTGAAAGCAGGAAGCTTTCCTGAAAGCAGTAAAATAAAACAGCATAAAGTAATGTTATTGGGTATTTTGTTTGTTTGTTTTTTGAGACAGAGCCTCACTCTCCCACCCAGGCTGGAGTGCAGTGGTATGGTCATGACTCACTGCAGCCTCAACTTCCCAGGCTCAAGCGGTCCTCCCACCTCAGCCTCCCGAGTAACTGGGACTACAGGTGTGCACCACCATGCCAGGCTAATGTTTTATTTTTTGTAGAAATGAAGTCTTTTTATGTTTCCCAGGCTGATCTAGAACTCCTGTGCTCAAGCAGTCCTCCTACCTCAGCCTCCCAAAGTGCTGGGATTACAGGTGTGAGCCACTGCATCTGGCCTTAAAGCAATGTTATTAAATTAGGACTCAAGCACCATAAGGGCCCAACTCTTAGTTCCTCCACTTTCTTTACCAGGCAATTTGTTTGGATCAGAAGTTCCCCAAGGTGCAATCTGCAACATGTGGTCCTATAAGGTGCTCTGAGAGGACAAAGTTGTATGGTCATATACATTTTGGAAGTTTCTGTCTCACACTTACTTCATGTGGAGTACGAATAGGAGGGTTACAGTACAAAGCCTGTTATAAAGAACCTTGCTTAAATTTGTTACCCAATTATTTCCAAACTTTCCTAATAACAGAATTCCCCACCCTCAACATGACACCAGTAAGCAGTTCTCATTATACACTTTATGGAAATACTGTATTAAGATGAACACTAAAATCCTTTAAATTCTAACGTCTCTATTATAAAATACCATAACACTAATTAGAATTAATCAAAGCAAGCAGGATAAAAGGCAGAAAATCTACATTAAAATAATATTTCTAAATTAAAATACAGTATTTCTTTTAAATGTATCAAAAACTGAAACTAAGTTTTCCAGATGTAATTGCTTATGATTTTTAAATAGACTTGCTATAAAAATAGAAAGTATTTAGCATATCTGTGTATTTTTAAAGTAATAAGTCATTCAAAGAGTCTGGAAAGTTTAATTTTAAGTATAATAACATTCATTTTAATGCAATTTTGACACAGTTAATTTGCTCTGTGAAGAATAGGTCTCATAAACCAGGGTAAACTTGACCTCAGCAGTTGTCCAAATCTCTACAAACCCTAGATTAGTGAAATCTAAAGGGCTCACACAAATGATAAACCTGTTTGCATATATAAACTTTTGTGAAGGTCCCAGAAATATCCTCAAGTGAGTCAAAGTGGGCAGTATCCTTCTTTGAAGAAATACTTGAATTCAATTTAGTACAGAATCTTTCTTTCTGATTACAAAACCAAAGCAGGCTTATTTTAAAAAGAACTGGACCAACGCATACCAATTTGGATGGCTACTAGCAAAAATCAAACAAACAAAATAACAAGTGTTGGCAAGGATGTGGAACCACTGTGCACCGTTGGTGGGAATATAAAATGGTACAGCCTCTGTGAAAAATAGTGTGGTAGCTCCTAAAAACATAAAAATAGAATTACCATATGATCTAGCAATTCCACTTCTGGGTATAGACACAAAAGAATGGAGAGCAGATTCTAGAGAAGATATTTATACATCTATGATCCTAATAGTGTTATTCACAGTAGCTCAATCCAGGAAGCAACCCACTGGCCCATTGACCGATGAATGGATAGGCAAAATGTGGTGGACACAGACAAGGGAATATTATTCAGACTTAAAAGGAAGGAAATTCTGAAACATGCTGTAATATAGATGAATCTTGAGGAGATTATGCTAAATGAAATAAGCCAGCCACAAAAAAGACAAATACTGTATGATTCTATTATGAGATCCTTAGACCAGTCAAAATAATAGAGACAGGATATAGAATGGTGGTTGCCAGGGTCTGGGAGAAGTGGGGAATGGGGAGTTTTCATTTAATGGACAGGGAGTTTCAGTTTTACAAGATGAAAAGAGTGATGGAGATGAATGGTAGTGTTGGTTGCACATTATGAACACATTCAATAGCACTACCTGTACACTTAAAAATGGTTAAGTGGTAAATTTTATGTGATGTTATTTTATCACAATAAAATTGGGGGAAAGTAATAATTTAAATCCTCCAGAACCTGTGAATGTGACCTTATATGGAAAAAGATGTAAATATGTTAAGGATCATGATTATCATCCTAGATTATTCAGGTGGGCCCTAAATCCAATGACAAGCATTCTTAGACAGAAGAGAGAAGACACAGAGACAAAAGGAGAAGGCCATATGAAGATGGAGACAGAAATTAGAGTTATACAGCCACAGGCCAAGGAGCACCTGGAGTCCCCAGAAGGTAGAAGAGCAAGGAGGGAGTCTCCTTAGAGAGAGTGCAGCTCTGCTCATATCTTAGTTTGGGACTCACCTCCAGAACTGAGCGATAATAAATTTCTATATTTTAAGTCATCCAGTTTGTGGTAAATTGTTAGGCAGCCACAGGAAATTAATACAAGATCCTTTTCTTGTTGAATTTTAAGAGCCCTTCATATAGGAAGGATATAAAGTCTTTGGTCATATATGTTGTAAACTGTTTCTCAGATGGCCTTATGTACAGTGTTTTTCACTGTGAAAAGCTACTAAACAATTTTTATATAGTCTATTTAAAGGTTTCTTTGTTCATGTTTTCTGCTTTGTTGTAAGTTTATCAAGGCCCTCCTGAACTTCCAAAACATCCATCTATATTTGTTCTAATTAACTTTTATTGTTTAATATTTTGTTCTGGAACTTTTTTGTTATATGAGGAAGGGATTAAAAAAGAAAAAAAACCGAACATCCCGAAATAGTTACTAAAATGCCTGTTTTATAAGAGAAAAAATTCCTATATTTACTAGTATCTGTTCAGTTTTTTATTCTTCTGTTGCCTTTATACCATTTAGCTTTAATTTTTATCACTTTGTTACATGTTTTAATCTCAGTGCATATATCCTTCATGCTTCATCTTCTGCAAGTATTTATTGATTATTCTCATCCACCTTTTCCTCCACATAAACTTTAGAATTGCTTAGCTACTTTTCAAAGAAACATTTCATTAGGATTTTGCTAAGTTTATAAGTTAATTGCAGAACTGAAAGAGTCATCTCATTTAGAAAGGCATCTATTATTCAAGCTTTCTTTTATGTAACTCGGTGAAGTTTAGATGCTTTCTTCTTACAGTGCCAGTTATTTAATGAACAAGATACATACCTATATATAGAAAATATATATTTAAACATTTTAAAATTCATTTTATATTTGCCTATAGTTTTCTCAAAACCATGATATATAATTGGCCACAAACTAGTTTCTGCCAGATCCACGGGGTGGGTCAGGAAATGTGCTGTCTCCTGCAGTAAAACATCAGGATTCATGGGGAGCAACTCACTGAATTCCATTTGTGGAACAGAGTGGATACACTACAAATAAGGGTCAGACTTGCTTGAGGATAATTCAGAAAGACAAGGCTCTGAACCATGCTGACAGTCCTAGCTCACTTTTCCTCTCCATATCCTTCTGTAGACCTGGACCCATCTCGGGTAAAGTATGTACAGGAGCAACTTTCAAGAAGAGCTGGCAAGCGCACCCAGAGTGTCTTCATTTGAGCCCAGGAGGAGTGCAATACTCCTGGATTCCTGTCCCTAAGTAGTTACCAGGATCTCATAGCTCTTTGGGGGAAACCAGATGCCCAAGGGGCATCAAAACAACCTGTATTATGAAGCATAATCAGCTACCACACTGTTGTACACAATTCCTGCTCTTAAGTAACAGTGAGACATTCTCTTCCATCCAATGGCCAAAGACATTCTGGCAGATGGTTTTCCCTGCATTAAACAGGCACCACCAGACTTGAAAGGGACCATCTGTGAATGTGATAATGACTACTCAAAGTCAATGTGGTCAGTTATGCCTCTTTCACTGGAACTTATGTAAGGGAAACTCAAAGAGAAACAAAGCCAGGACCTGAATTCCTTCCCAGAAGGCAAGGCTTAGGGAAGGCAGTGGGAACTGGGAAGAGCAGAAGTGGGAGGAGGACTTCCCTCAACAATTCTGCTTTCCTTTCCTGGGTTTAAAAGATCCAATCACTCATTCAGGAAGTATGTATTCTGCACCTGTGATGCGGTGGGAACTCTTCTGGGAGCTGAAAGTCAGAGACTGAATAAAACACACGAAGTCCCTGATTGTAGGAAGCTTGCTTTCTTGAAGCAAGACAGATAGCAAAACAAAGAAATGTAACTCCATGTAGTGGTGAGTGCCACAAATAAAAACAAGGCAGGGAAAGGAGTTAGAGCAGCTCTGTCCCATAGAACATTCACAATGGTGGAAATTCTGTATCTGACTGTCCAATAAAAATATGATAATTTAAATTTAAATGACCACACATGGCTAGCAGCTACTCTATTGAATGGTGCAGGGTTAGAGAGTGCGGGAGGTGCTGCTCTTCTAGGAAGAGCAGCCAAGGTAGGAGACTATGAGCAGAGGAAATTTAAAGAGAAGCCCGATTAAGGCTAGGGCATGGGCCATGCTGCTACCCAGAGGCTCAGAGATTTCCAGACATGGAAGACAGCAAGAGCAAAGGGGTTCAGGCAGAGAATGGCAATGAGGCCAACTGGCTGAGTAGAGCCAGGGAGAGGGGGTCAAGGGTAGTGGCTGGGACATATCACCCGGGACTTTTGAGAGCTACAGTAAGGGCCTTGGGTTCTCTAAGAAAGATGGGTTTAGAGTAGGGGAAGGTGACAAGATCTAGAAGAATGTACCCTAGTGGAGCATCAAACAAGGAGTTATTTTAAAATCCTATTTACCTAGATATTGGCAATGCCTCCTTTTCTTTTATTAAATCTCATTAGCCTTGCTCTTTCACATTTGTTATCCTTTTTATTCTGATTACAATCACCTTATAATGAGCGTGACATCTTTGAAAATAGGTAGCATGTCATTAAAGACAGGTTTGAGGAAGGAGGAGGACAGTCAGAGGGAGAGTTCCACAGTGCAGACAGAGCAGTCAAAGAGAAAAATCCAGCTCTTCATTGTACCTGGTAGGTGCTTGATAAGTATCTATGATCAACAACCCTTCTTCACCTCCACATTCACTCAATCTCTCACCAGAGCTATTACAAAATAAGACTAGTTTCTCTTTCCCCTGTATGCCTATCACTAAAAGTAGAAGAAAAAGAAAATCTATAAATTAGATATTCCTGTATTGCATATTTAAAACTTGGCTATAGAGCCAAATACTGGTGTCAAGCAATTACTCAGACTCAAAGATGGAAAACTAAAAGCAGTCACGCCATCCAGATACTACCTCAGTGGGACCAATACGCAATTGTTCCTATATTTATACAGAAACTCTACAACATCCCTTGAGTAAACAGGTGTCCTAGACATATTAAAATGACCTAATTTAATAGACATAAACAGTGAGCTTATTTATGAGTCAGACACACACTTGGGCTCCCATACTGCCTTTACCACTTACTAGCTTTGTGACATTAGTGTAAAATGGGAAATAACAGTGCTGTTGTTGAGATGAAATAACATCAAAAGGCAAATCATGGTACGTAGTACCCATTCGGTAAATGCTAGTTTACGTGAATTTAAAGAAGAATAAAAGAATATAATTTATAATTTATGAGTCAGCAGTGATAATACCGGCAATTTCCTATTTTGAAAGGAAACATGATTGTTAAACCTAAGTTGGTCATGCCTTTCCCTAGCCTGCAAGCACAGGCTGGGAGTCATGAAGCCACAGCATGCTATTTCAGAAAAGGCTCACCCCCAGTGTTTACAGCTGTTGCTGAGCTACACACCCTGGGGTTTAGCCTGCAAAAGAAAGCTCAAAGAAGAATGTCTACTTGTCTGCTTGTCTTTTCTGAGGGAATCAGGGCAATGTGATTAACATACTTGCAGAGTTTTAATGCAATTTAAAAGCATAGCCAGATTGATCAAGTCAGCCTCATTCTTATTACATTGATAACAGCAAAACACATCTTCCTGGACCTCAGGAAACTCTCACAGATGTCAACAAGAGGAGGAAACAGAGCCCCCAGAGCTTGCACTCTACTGGCTAGAAACGTTTTATTTTCTCTTTCTATTTTGTGCTTTACTTAGTAAATATTTCATTTTGCAAGGTTCTTAGGGCGGTGGCTATAAAAAGCAGCTGTCTTTGTTTACTCAGCACCTCCTGAACACCATGATAAAATCCACTCCCAGGGCATTATTCCTGTGGTGATGGGGGATGGGGAGGGATGCTGTACTCATTGTTTCCCTTGCTTGTGGCCTCTAGAAGGGAGGCATCAGGGACTTACTGAACACCTCCCCCAGTGCTCCATAGCTAAATGGGAGCACAGCTTTGAGACCAAGATGTTTCAGTGGTGCACAAGTCCCCACAGAGTCATCTGCAAAGCATGAAAACTGGAGCATTCATTTACTTAGCATGTGGTGTTCTGCTCAGGGTTCTGTTGGTACATAAGAGATGTGTGCTGAGAAAATGCCATTCAAGGCAGGGCCCTGCTGCCACAAGCCTGGGGTGTGTGTGTGTGTGTGTGTGTGTGTGTGAGAGAGAGAGAGAGAGAGAGAGAGATTGTGGGGAGGAAAGTACAAATCTGTGCATTAGAAAGAGCAGCATAAGAGATCTAGGTAGCCGCTGAGAATGGGCGTTCTCTCCTCTCTTTTCCAATAAAACTTTCTCTTTATTGTCACTGGGAGAGAGTTGCTAAACTAATTCACATCCAACATATAAATAAATGGCTAAGGAATTCCTACAGTACTTCTCCTTTCCCTGAGGTATTTCTCTCTTAATTCCTTAGTCCAAGAAAATGGGTAAATTGTGGAATTTCAAGCTCAGTAGTTGGGTTTATAAGTTAGATATTGGGGGACAAGGACTTCTTGGCTTAAATCCTACCAAGTGGACTACTGAATATTCCACCAATGTTTGAGAACTGATCTGGCCTCCAAAGCAACAGTCACAAGGGAAGTCAGAATTCATCCATCCACCCAATCAGACTACAACTGCATAAGGGAAGGGACCATGTTTTAGCTCATCTCATATTCTTCATAGCCAAGGAAATCCTGGATATTCATTCATTTACTCATTCTTCACACAGCTACTTTGCACCTGCTCCACAGAAGGGTGTAGACCATCCTTACATGCTATACATACAGGAACTAAAGGCACAGACCCTTACCAGCAAGATATCTTCCATTTAGTAGGACCACCTAGCAAACAAACAGACAATTATATTATGATGTGATAAGAGCAACGTGCTGGCACGTGGTATTACAATATTATGGAGTGAGGTCTAAACTGAGTTGGCCAGGCAAAAGGTAGACAAGTAGAGGTATTCACTGATTCACTGCTTGCTTATTAAAAGACATAGTAAGAATTCTATGCATATAGGGATATGTTGAAATTTTTTAAAAACACAAACATTTACTGAGGCTTTTGCAAACCTATACCTGTGTTAACAAACAAAAATAAAAACAAAAACAGATTCCAATGCCTTCTTCAACTGTCATATCTCTGGGCCAGTAGTGTAACTCAACCTTGGCCTTATTTGCTAAACTTAAAATTTAAAATTTCTTCCTTTAGCTTTTTGGTGTCTTATCTCCCTGACATTGTTATCCAGTATAAATTAGCGCCATGGAAGAAGGTATAAAGGCACTTTCGTGACTGACAGAAATATATGATTGACATCTGATTATATACAACAGTATTTTCCAAAATTCATTCTGGGAAATAATTTTAAGTCTTCCTAAAAAAGAAGGTTAATGGTCAAATATGTTGAGGAAACACTTGTCACTTTCTCACCACTTCCACTACTCATTACCTGGTCTAAGCCACCATCACATGTCACCTGAACACTACAAGGGCCTCCCTCTTGGCATTCCTTATTCTACCATTGACCCTCAGAGTCCCTTTTCCACAGAGCATCTAAAAAAAAACCTCACCAAAGGTGTGGCAGGAAACCTCACTCCCCTACTGAAAACCTTCAAGGGCCTCCTCCCCATCCCCTCGGTCCCACAAGGCCTCGCCTGCCTCCTCTCTGGTCTTGCCAGCCAGACTGGCCTCTGAGAGGCCAAACACTTCCTGCTTCCAGACCTTTGCAATTGCTGTTCTCCTGGGTTGCAGTGATCTTCCCCCAGAGAATAGAGGCTGGCCTCCCTCCTGCACTGGCTTTTGGTGTCCTTTTAAATGTCACCTCTACATAGAACCTTCGACCACACCACCTAAGAGTGCCAGTGCCTCGCATCACCGTGCCCTGACCCTTTATGCCATTTTTCTTATCATCTCTCACCATCTGACAACATACGACATATTTTGTATTTGTTCATTGCCTGACTTTCCCTGCCAATCATAAACTTCATGAGAAAACGACTTTTCCTGTTTCGTTATTAGTTAAATTCTAATACCTAGCAGAATGCCTGACACATTCTAAAATATTCATTAAATGACTGAATAAAACACTAAGTTAAGCAAAGTTAAAACTTTTTTGCAGGCCTTCTGAGAGCCTTTGATATGCAAATATGGATTGTGACCTTTTAAGAAAGGAAATTTATCTGACCTGAAAGCACTTTATTGGCAAAGCATGTTACAGAACAAGCATTCCCAGGACAAGTGTCCGGAAACCAGGGATGACACACATCAGGGGTGACAACATTTTTCTGGTGTTGCCAACAGGAGAAGTTTCAAGAAAGACCAAGGACTTCTCTTGCTAACAAACATGACTCACACAATGCAGGAACAGGAGAAATGCCACAGCCTCTCAGTATAATACTGAGAAAGCAAATTGACTTTGATATTTCCTGGTCTAATCCCAGGGAGGCAAATTAGCTTGATGCTATCACTAAGTAGTGAACTGTTTCTGCCATGGCCAGTACGGTCTGGAGAAAGACGCCTGCCTTTGTCTTCCAGTCTCCATTGGCAGCAATGGAATCTAATTATAACAGTCCCATAGGTCACTCTCTAAATGGAAATACACTGCTGAAAATTTTCAGGGTGGAGGGAGAAGGACAAAATACATTTCCTCGCTGGAAAGTTGCCTTACTTTACCCTCTCTCAATTTCTCTCATATAATTCACATGAATTATTTAAAAATATTCAACATTAATAACCACCTTTGCTTTAGTCATAAGAAAACCATACATGATTCCTTAAGACAGACAGGTCTAGATATAAAAGAAAGAAAGAGTTAGTGAAGAAACTTATCATTCAAAGCGCATTAAAAAAATAACTCCCAGAGCAGACAGATCTGATAGACTCTGCTTCCATTTAGAGGATCTTTTAGAATCCCTCCCCACCTCTCCCCCAAAAAAAGGTTCCTCACTTGGTGTATAACACAGAGATTCTAATATAGGCAATATTCAACTCCCAGCCCTTGGATTTTCAAGGTTATGCATTCATGGGGTATCATCTGCATCGCACATTTACACTTATAAAGTAATTTCACATGTTTTGTCTCACTTGATCCTCATAAGTACCTAGGGTGGATCTTACAGAAGAAAAATTGAGATGGAGAGATGCATTGGGACTGGCCCAGAGTCACACAGAGCCGGTTCTAGCAAATGTGAACCCATGTCTAAGACTTCTGGCTTTGAATCTTGTTCTCTCTCAGCTGCTGAGCCCTGGGGAACTCCCAACACTCATGTTCTTCGCACCATTGTGGCAAGCAGGCAACACTGCATCGGCTTTCCGATATGTTTCATCCCATCCTGGTTTCAGAATTCAGTTTCTAATTTCTTGATAAAAGGTCCATAAGGAGACAAATACAGAACAACAGAGCTATGCTGTGAGGCTGGTGCCGACGGGCTGCTAGGCTGGCTCCTGTGCCCAGAACTCACTTCTGCACACCAACCTTGCAGCCTCTGTGATCAAATGCGTGCCTCAGCACAATTACTTCAATTCAGTGACTCGTGAGACTTCTCTCGATTGTCCGACTGCAAGTGTTAACTCCAGAAACCCCGAGGGTCTGCTAAATTAGAAAAATAGCTCTTTCAGGAACATGCCTTTGCTGGAGAGACTGCCCTGCCTGCTAACTTCATATGGAAATGCAGCCATTTCACCCAGGTAGATTTCTACCAAAGATATTCATGCCCCCTACTTCCTGCCAGTCACAGAGGAGGCACCAAGTGACACTGTCCACCATCCAAGCCATCCACTTCCCAATAAGCACAACAAATCATACTCCATGCCCTTGACTTCAAGTAAAGGGTCTCCTCAGTTCCCTTCTCTGTTGCCTCCGCCCCCACCAGCCCTTCTCATCGTTTTGACATAACCCCGTAGCTTCTCTCCTATTCAGCAGGGTTCCTTTCCTAAAGATTTCAAAAAATATAGAAGTCAGTCCTTTGGGACAGCATGTTAGAAAACACGATTTGGTTCAGAGGGACACCAATTACAGTTGTTAGGTGACTAAAAATACTGTGGATAGCCATACCGCTGAAGAACTGGACTGGTCATAATGAAATGTAACCACTAATGTGTTATTCTATCTCTATGGAAAATCAGAGTTGACTTAAGTCATTGTGGATTTAAATGATTTTTATAGACAAAAACCACTGTATTAGTTCCCCAGTACTACTTTTCCCAGTGAAAATATACCACAAACAGGATGGCCTAAAACAATAGAAATTGATTGTCTCACCCATTCTGGAGGTTAAAAGTCTGAAATGAAGGTGTCAGCAGAGTCTTGTTCCCTCTGGCACCTGTAGAGAACCCTTTCTTGCCTCTTGCCAGCTTCCTACGGTGGCCAGCAAGCCTTGGCATTCCTCAGCTTGTAGGTGCATCTTTCCAGTCTCTGCCTCAGTTTCTCCCTATGTGTCTGTGAAAAATTTCTCTTTCATAAGGACACCAGTCATATTAGGGCCCACCTCAATGATCTTAACTTGATTGCATCTGCAAAAATCTTACTTCCAAACAAGGGCACATTCACACGTATGGGAGGTTAGGATTTTAACGTTTCTTTTCAGGGACACAATTTAACCCATAACACCCATCCTACTAAAGAACTGACTGTAAATGAAATGAACTCACCTTTGATTATACTTAAGAAGAATTATAACATATTTCATTGGTGTTTCCCTGTAATCATTCCCCCTCAAATTTTTAAGTGAGGTTTGCAGATACTTCAAATCTCAGCTAGATACTGTTCATTGGACATAGTAAATGGCACTATTCTTGTAATCTCAAGAGATTGAGCCCTTTGCAACTCTTCTGATAATAGACTGGAAAGAAGAAAGATAGAATATATATGAGCACAAACGAACAATCCTATCACTTTTCTTTTCTCTTTTCATTCATTCTAATTCACTGAAACTTTCAACATATTTTAAAGTTATATGTAGTAATACAGTAAGCAGTTAAGGCTTGGAAATTAGTCCTCTAACACAAATTCTTCTTTTGAATCTCCTCCTCCAAGTGTTTAAAAGCAAAAAGGTTGGTTCTATAATTATAAATTCACAAAGATCACCAAAAGAAAAAGAAAGTCACTCACATCCCTTGTTGGCCAGATATTGGCTGGACCTACGGCTATTCACACCATCTCTAACACTAACAGGACAATATTGAGATACGAGAAAACACTGCTAGCAGATAGCTCATAAATTAGTCAACTTCTTTGTCTACACAATGCCAAACAACCAAATTATATATTTTTTCACCACAATTAATGAAACTAACACATTATCTCCATTTGCTTTAAGGTGGGACTCATATTTGATCCATCTGATCCCTAGGTCAAGCAGCAAAAGATGATTTAAGGCTTTAGCTTGAAACCAAAACATGATCTTTTATATCCTAAAAGGTTAAATGATGTCAAGGTTATCCAATGTAAAAACAATTTCTGGCCTCCATGGAATACAGGTATTTATCTTTTGCATAAAGAAAAGTATTCTCCCCTCTAATATGGTGAAGCATACAATTTTAAGAACACCAGTGCTTAAATATTTTATGTTAAAATATAGAAATTTAAAGACTTCTTTAGAGCAGCTTCTGCAAAAGTGGTGCATGTCTCTAATACTCGGACTCTCTGTTCCCATATTTCTATCTTTGCCTTTCTGTGTGACTCTTCCAAATTCTTTTGTCTCATCCCATTTCTTCTGTCCTCTTTTATCCCTAGAAAATGTACATCACTCCAATTTTATCTCTTTTAACTGGCCACATTATATAAGTTAACTTTACTATTTTCACATTATTGTTTAACTACATATCTTTGTTACTACATTTTGAAAAGCGAGAACTTTAAAAATGCTTTCTAAATACTCCAAAAAATTCCTTAAGTTGCTTTCATATCACATAATCTTCTGTTGCTTCCTCACTCTCTGTCAATCACATGTCAGTGGTCCTAAAATAAGGTGCACTATGCTCCACATAGACCAACATCCATAAAAGTATGCTGAAAAACAAATATATGCAACATTTGCCAACTGTGCTATATGGACAAAATGTGAGTGACCTTTTCCTGAAATGTGATTTTTGCATACTTAGGTGCAATGCAAAGTTTAAGAAAATCTGTAGATATTTTATCGACTTCAAGAATTAAACATTATTTTAAAATGACCAATCTTAACAAAACCTCATGAAAATAAATTCTGTTGAGGGGCGTGCCCAAGATGGCTGAATAGGAACAGCTCCAGCCTCCAGCTCCCAGCATGAGTGACACAGAAGACGGATGATTTCTGCATTTTCAACTGAGGTACTGGGTTCATCTCACTGGGCAGTATCAGACAGTTGGTGCTGGTCCGTGGGTGCAGCCCGACCAGCAAGAGCTGAAGCAGGGCGAGGCATCGCCTCACCTCGGAAGCGCAAGGGGGAAGGGAATTCCTTTTCCTAGCCAAAGGAAATTGAGACACATAACACCTGGAAAATAGGGTAACTCCCACCCTAATACTGCGCTTTACCAAGGGTCTTTAGCAAACAGCACACCAGGAGATTATATCCCACACCTGGCCCAGAGGGTCCCACGCCCACAAAGCCTCCCTCATTGCTAGCACAGCAGTCTGAGATCTAACTGCAAGGTGGCAGCAAGGCTGGGGGAGGGGCGCCCACGATTGCTAAGGCTTAAGTAGGTAAACAAAGCCACCTGGAAGCTCTAATTGGGTGGAGCCCACCAATTCGAGGAGGCCTGCCTGCCTCTGTAGACTCCACCTCTGCGGACAGGGCATAGCTAAACAAAAAGCAGCAGAAACCTCGGCAGAGGTAAATGTCCCTGTCTGACAGCTTTGAAGAGAGCAGTGGATCTCCCAGCATGGAGGTTGAGATCTGAGAACAGACAGACTGCCTGCTCAAGTGGGTCCCTGACCCCTGAGTAGCCTAAATGGGAGACTTCCCCTACTAAGTGCAGACCGACACTTCACACTTCACATGACTGGGTTCATCCCTGAGATGAAGCTTCCAGAGCAAGAATCAGACAGCAACACTCGCTGTTCAGTAATATTCTATCTTCTGCAGCCTCTGCTGCTGACACCCAGGCAAACAGGGTCTGGAGTGGACCTCAAGCAAACTCTACCAGACCTGCAGGTGAGGGTCCTGACTGTTAGAAGGAAAACTAACAAACAGGAAGGACACCCACACCAAAACCCCATCAGTACATCACCATCATCAAAGACCAAAGGCAGATAAAACCACAAAGATGGGGAAAAAGCAGTGTAGAAAAGCTGGAAATTCAAAAAATCAGAGTGCATCTCCCCCTCCAAAGGGACGCAGCTCATTGCCAGCAACAGAACAAAGCTGGATGGAGAATGACTTTGACAAGTTGAGAGAGGAAGGCTTCAGTCGATCAAACTTCTCAGAGCTAAAGGAGGAACGATGTAACCAGCACAAAGAAACTAAAAATCTTGAAAAAAGATTTGACGAATGGCTAACTAGAATAACCAATATAGAGAAGTCCTTAAAAGAACTGATAGAGATGAAAACCATAACACGAGAACTACGTGACAAATGCACAAGCTTCAGTAACCGACTCGATCAACTGGAAGAAACAGTATCAGCGACTGAAGATCAAATGAATGAAATGAAGCAAGAAGAGAAGTGTAGAGAAAAAAGAGTAAAAAGAAATGAACAGGGGGCGGAGCAAGATGGCCGAATAGGAGCGGCTCCAGTCTTCAACTCCCAGCGCCAGCGACACAGAAGACCGGTGATTTCGGCATTTTCAACTGAGGTACTGGGTTCATCTCACTGGGGAGTGCCGGAAGATCGGTACTGGTCAGCTGCTGCAGCCCGACCAGCGAGAGCTGAAGCAGGGCGAGGCATTGCCTCACCTGGGAAGCGCAAGGGGGAAGGGAATCCCTTTTCCTAGCCAGGGGAACTGAGACACACAACACCTGGAGAATCGGGTAACTCCCACCCCAATACTGCGCTCTGAGCAAACAGGCACACCAGGAGATCATATCCCACACCTGGCTGGGAGGGTCCCACACCCACGGAGCCTCCCTCATTGCTATCACAGCAGTCTGTGATCTACCGGCAAGGCAGCAGCAAGGCTGGGGGAGGGGCGCCCGCCATTGCTCAGGCTTAAGTAGGTAAACAAAGCTGCTGGGAAGCTCGAACTGGGTGGAGCTCACAGCAGCTCAAGGAAACCTGCCTGTCTCTGTAGACTCCACCTCTGGGGGCAGGGCAGAGTAAACAATAACAAAGCAGCAGATACCTCTGCAGACCCAAACGACTCTGTCTGACAGCTTTGAAGAGAGCAGTGGATCTCCCAACACGGAGGTTGAGATCTGAGAAGGGACAGACTCCCTGCTCAAGTGGGTCCCTGACCCCTGAGTAGCCTAACTGGGAGACATCCCCCACTAGGGGCAGTCTGACACCCCACACCTCACAGGGTGGAGTACACCCCTGAGAGGAAGCTTCCAAAGCAAGAATCAGACAGGTACACTTGCTGTTCAGAAATATTCTATCTTCTGCAGTCTCTGCTGCTGATACCCAGGCAAACAGGGTCTGGAGTGGACCTCAAGCAATCTCCAACAGACCTACAGCTGAGGGTCCTGACTGTTAGAAGGAAAACTATCAAACAGGAAGGACACCTACACCAAAACCCCATCAGTACATCACCATCATCAAAGACCAGAGGCAGATAAAACCACAAAGATGGGGAAAAAGCAGGGCAGAAAAGCTGGAAATTCAAAAAACAAGAGCGCATCTCCCCCGGCAAAGGAGCGCAGCTCATCGCCAGCAACGGATCCAAGCTGGACGGAGAATGACTTTGACGAGATGAGAGAAGAAGGCTTCAGTCCATCAAATTTCTCAGAGCTAAAGGAGGAACTACGTACCCAGCGCAAAGAAACTAAAAATCTTGAAAAAAAAGTGGAAGAATTGACGGCTAGACTAATTAATGCAGAGAAGGTCATAAACGAAATGAAAGAGATGAAAAGCATGACACGAGAAATACGTGACAAATGCACAAGCTTCAGTAACCGACTCGATCAACTGGAAGAAAGAGTATCAGCGATTGAGGATCAAATGAATGAAATGAAGCGAGAAGAGAAACCAAAAGAAAAAAGAAGAAAAAGAAATGAACAAAGCCTGCAAGAAGTATGGGATTATGTAAAAAGACCAAATCTACGTCTGATTGGGGTGCCTGAAAGTGAGGGGGAAAATGGAACCAAGTTGGAAAACACTCTTCAGGATATCATCCAGGAGAACTTCCCCAACCTAGTAGGGCAGGCCAACATTCAAATCCAGGAAATACAGAGAACGCCACAAAGATACTCCTCGAGAAGAGCAACTCCAAGACACATAATTGCCAGATTCACCAAAGTTGAAATGAAGGAAAAAATCTTAAGGGCAGCCAGAGAGAAAGGTCGGGTTACCCACAAAGGGAAGCCCATCAGACTCACAGCAGATCTCTCGGCAGAAACTCTACAAGCCAGAAGAGAGTGGGGGCCAATATTCAACATTCTTAAAGAAAAGAATTTTAAACCCAGAATTTCATATCCAGCCAAACTAAGTTTCATAAGTGAAGGAGAAATAAAATCCTTTACAGATAAGCAAATGCTTACAGATTTTGTCACCACTAGGCCTGCCTTACAAGAGACCCTGAAGGAAGTACTAAACATGGAAAGGAACAACCGGTACCAGCCATCTCAAAAACATGCCAAAATGTAAAGACCATCGAGGCTAGGAAGAAACTATATCAACTAATGAGCATAATAACCAGTTAATATCATAATGGCAGGATCAAGTTCACACATAACAATCTTAACCTTAAATGTAAATGGACTAAATGCTCCAATTAAGAGACACAGACTGGCAAACTGGATAAAGAGTCAAGACCCATCAGTCTGCTGTATTCAGGAGACCCATCTCACACGCAGAGACATACATAGGCTCACAATAAAGGGATGGAGGAAGATTTACCAAGCAAATGGAGAACAAAAAAAAGCGGGGGTTGCAATCCTAGTCTCTGATAAAACAGACTTTAAACCATCAAAAATCAAAAGAGACAAAGAAGGCCATTACATAATGGTAAAGGGATCAATTCAACAGGAAGAGCTAACTATCCTAAATATATATGCACCCAATACAGGAGCACCCAGATTCATAAAGCAAGTCCTTAGAGACTTACAAAGAGACTTAGACTCCCATACAATAATAATGGGAGACTTCAACACTCCACTGTCAACATTAGACAGATCAACGAGACAGAAAGTTAACAAGGATATCCAGGAATTGAACTCATCTCTGCAGCAAGCAGACCTAATAGACATCTATAGAACTCTCCACCCCAAATCAACAGAATATACATTCTTCTCAGCACCACATCGTACTTATTCCAAAATTGACCACGTAATTGGAAGTAAAGCACTCCTCAGCAAATGTACAAGAACAGAAATTATTACAAACTGTCTCTCAGACCACAGTGCAATCAAACTAGAACTCAGGACTAAGAAACTCAATCAAAACCGCTCAACTACATGGAAACTGAACAACCTGCTCCTGAATGACTACTGGGTACATAACGAAATGAAGGCAGAAATAAAGATGTTCTTTGAAACCAATGAGAACAAAGATACAACATACCAGAATCTCTGGGACACATTTAAAGCAGTGTGTAGAGGGAAATTTATAGCACTAAATGCCCACAAGAGAAAGCAGGAAAGATCTAAAATTGACACTCTAACATCGCAATTAAAAGAATTAGAGAAGCAAGAGCAAACACATTCGAAAGCTAGCAGAAGGCTAGAAATAACTAAGATCAGAGCAGAACTGAAGGAGATAGAGACACAAAAAACCCTCCAAAAAATCAATGAATCCAGGAGTTGGTTTTTTGAAAAGATCAACAAAATTGACAGACCACTAGCAAGACTAATAAAGAAGAAAAGAGAGAAGAATCAAATCGACGCAATTAAAAACGATAAAGGGGATATCACCACCGACCCCACAGAAATACAAACTACCATCAGAGAATACTATAAACACCTCTACGCAAATAAACTGGAAAACCTAGAAGAAATGGATAATTTCCTGGACACTTACACTCTTCCAAGACTAAACCAGGAAGAAGTTGAATCCCTGAATAGACCAATAGCAGGCTCTGAAATTGAGGCAACAATTAATAGCCTACCAACCAAAAAAAGTCCAGGACCAGATGGATTCACAGCTGAATTCTACCAGAGGTACAAGGAGGAGTTGGTACCATTCCTTCTGAAACTATTCCAATCAATAGAAAAAGAGGGAATCCTCCCTAACTCATTTTATGAGGCCAACATCATCCTGATACCAAAGCCTGGCAGAGATACAACAAAAAAAGAGAATTTTAGACCAATATCCCTGATGAACATCGATGCAAAAATCCTCAATAAAATACTGGCAAACCGGATTCAACAACACATCAAAAAGCTTATCCACCATGATCAAGTGGGCTTCATCCCTGGGATGCAAGGCTGGTTCAACATTCGCAAATCAATAAACATAATCCAGCATATAAACAGAACCAAAGACAAGAACCACATGGTTATCTCAATAGATGCAGAAAAGGCTTTTGACAAAATTCAACAGCCCTTCATGCTAAAAACGCTCAATAAATTCGGTATTGATGGAACGTACCTCAAAATAATAAGAGCTATTTATGACAAACCCACAGCCAATATCATACTGAATGGGCAAAAACTGGAAAAATTCCCTTTGAAAACTGGCACAAGACAGGGATGCCCTCTCTCACCACTCCTATTCAACATAGTGTTGGAAGTTCTGGCTAGGGCAATTAGGCAAGAGAAAGAAATCAGGGGTATTCAGTTAGGAAAAGAAGAAGTCAAATTGTCCCTGTTTGCAGATGACATGATTGTATATTTAGAAAACCCCATTGTCTCAGCCCAAAATCTCCTTAAGCTGATAAGCAACTTCAGTAAAGTCTCAGGATACAAAATTAATGTGCAAAAATCACAAGCATTCTTATACACCAGTAACAGACAAACAGAGCGCCAAATCATGAATGAACTTCCATTCACAATTGCTTCAAAGAGAATCAAATACCTAGGAATACAACTTACAAGGGATGTAAAGGACCTCTTCAAGGAGAACTACAAACCACTGCTCACTGAAATAAAAGAGGACACAAACAAATGGAAGAACATACCATGCTCATGGATAGGAAGAATCAATATCGTGAAAATGGCCATACTGCCCAAGGTAATTTATAGATTCAATGCCATCCCCATCAAGCTACCAATGAGTTTCTTCACAGAATTGGAAAAAACTGCTTTAAAGTTCATATGGAACCAACAAAGACCCCGCATTGCCAAGACAATCCTAGGCCAAAAGAAGAAAGCTGGAGGCATCACACTACCTGACTTCAAACTATACTACAAGGCTACAGTAACCAAAACAGCATGGTACTGGTACCAAAACAGAGATATAGATCAATGGAACAGAACAGAGTCCTCAGA